>NC_142478.1:8963454-9271542 GCF_049115385.1 Moschus berezovskii | reverse complement strand
GTATTCTTGCCTGGAGAATCCCATGGAGAGAGGAGCCTGGCGGGCTACAGTCCATGTGTTGGTGAAGAGTCGGACACGACTGAGTGATTGAGCACACATACACACGACCTCATTTTAACCTCAATTACCTCTTTTAAAGACACTAAGAACATTATCACATTCTAAGGTACTTGGGGTTTGGACTACCATACAACTATGGAGGGGGGAGATACATTTTGGCCCACACAATATCTTTAAAACAATCTCTCATTGTTTAAGCTAGTTTAAGTGAGTCTCTGTTGCTTATAACTGAATAACAATTACCAAAACAGCTACAATTTCTGGTATTTTAAAAAAATTATTATGGTGTTTTTTTCAAAATTCATAAAAGTTTAAGATATAAGAGAGCAACCACATGCTTTAACACTACTAAATTCTGCTTCCGCAGACTCAGCACATATAAACAATGGGGACAGGAAACATGAAAGGCACAAAGAAAAGTTCTGTGGCAGAGGCAGGACTGAATCTCTCAGTTTCCCATCAACCAGGAGTGTTGGCCACTGACAGCTCAAAGGCAAGTCCATTCCAAGGCTGCCACCAGAGACATCTTTCTTCCAAGGTAATACCCCCTCCAAGAGGCAACCTGCACCCAGTCCTTTAGAAGTGCAAGGATCCAGCCTTCCTGTCTCATTTCAGGGCATATTTGAAGGGCCATCCGAGCCCCAGAGCAACCTGTGGGATTGGCTGAGGTCTCTGTTGCCAATGAATCACATCAACCTTCCCTTTGCCCAATCCTGTTTCCATTCCCCCCTACCCCCACCAAGGTGTTGATCCTAAGACTCCTTCCCAATAAACTTCCTGCACACGAATCTCTGGCTTACAGTCTATTTCCCAGAAAATCTAACTTGTTATACATTCTATGGCTAACATTGTAAAGGAAGATGGAAAAAAAAACAAAAAAAAATTAGAAAAAATTATCCAGGTCTTGGGTTAATTTCTTCTTTTTCATTTCTTCCTTATGAAGAATCCTGCTGATCTTCCATTTCCTTACTAGAGACAGGATTCCACTCCTTTCTGAGCCCTCCAACCTGCCCTGGGCAGCAGCAACTGTGCCCACTGCTCACCCCTCCCCACCCCCAGAGGCAAAAGCCCCAGACACTTTGCCCTCCTGGACAGCAGGGGGCACCTCGAGCCCAGTGCCTCTCCTGGGTCCCACAGCTGCATTTCTCAGGTCTGGTCTCTTCAGCTCCTGGCCAGGGTGAGGACCAAGGAGGAGGAGGCGGGTACAGCCGAGGATCCAGCCAGGAGGAGAGACTGGTCCTGCCCTCTTCCGAGGCTGATCCCCAGCTGGCCTCACCCTGGGAGCTTGAGTCCAGAGAGCAGGAAGTGCTGAAACTGAGGAGAGAAATATGGGTCCTGTGGGCTGTGCCTTCCTACTGTCCCTTCTGCTGGGTGAGCCCCTGAGGTGGAGGTGGGGGGAGGCAGAGGTTTTTTGGCTCAAGAAGTTACCATACAGACTGCTAGGACACTGCACACGTGAGATGTGACTTCTGGAGGGCGTGCCCTGAGAAAGTCTGAGGGGACCCTCTGTGCCAGGCTCCAAAAAAATCAGGGCTCTTGCAAATAGCAGTAAACACAAAGATCCCTGCCCTCGGGTGGGGGGGTTTACAGTCAAAGCATGTAGCAAATATGTAAATTATAAGGCGGGTTAGAAAGCAATAAATACTGTGACCTGAAAGGGACCTTTAGAGTGTCGAGAGGCATTATATTTTAAACAGAGTGGATCACGAAAGTTTCTGTAAGAAGAAGCTATTGGATCCAAGACTTGGACGAGATGAGTGATTTGGCTAAAAAATTCAAGGAAAATAGTAATTCAAGCAAATGGAACTGAAAGTACAAACGCCTGTCCTTGATTTCAGGAATTATACTGTTCATTTATTTTTCAGGAATTATACTGTTCATTTATTTTTCCAGCCCATGGTGATTTAAAAGCAGGATTGGCTGAGGGTAGCAAAAAGATAATAGGTAGCAAAAAAGAAGAGACACAAACACTGCAAAATGCTAGTTCAGTTGAAGAAAACACGACAAAAGTAAACAGCTTATACACCTTAAAAAAATCTGAAGGCATGAATGTATTTACAACCTCACATACTTAATATTCCTGAAGGAGACAGTGAATCGTTAAGTAAAAGTTAAATTATGTTCCATACATGCTGCTAAAAAGTCACGTAAGTATGTAATTACCAAGATTTCTACTAATAGGTAGATATAAAAATTTGGCCTTTAATACCAATCTGAGAAATTGAAGTCACAGAAAGCCTTTCTATTCAGAAAACCTGGATATATAATAGATGTTGTTATATATTATATATATGTGTTGTTATATATTAATGATACAGTGTATTTGTTTTAGGGTCTTTCCTATCCTCTTTCCAAAAGAAAACCCTCCAGTCAGGTGAGTGGTTTCAACTTGGGTCCAAGACTGCTGGGTTTGGAACTGGAATAGGACAGAGAATGAAGGCTAGGGAGGACTCAGGTCCTGGGAATGGATGGGAGCTTGGAGATGAGGAGAAGACGGGGATCAGAAGAACAGGACAACCGGACTTTCACATTTCTGTCTCCTCTTTCTCTAGTGTGTGGACGACCTGTATACTCAGGCCGCGTGGTGGGTGGCAAGGATGCTGCTGCCATGCGCTGGCCGTGGCAAGTCAGCCTGAAGCTCTCCAACTCCCACATTTGTGGGGGCTCCCTCGTCAGTGACAGGTGGATAGTCACAGCAGCACACTGCTTACAAATGTGAGTTCCAGCTGGTGATTAGGACACACAGAGGTAGCTTCCCAATAAATAACTCAATGAATTCATGAGTGGACCAACAAAGGCAAGTTCCAAGACAAGCAGGCAGAAGGAAATCTAGGTCATCCTGGACTCAGGACAGGGCACAGAGGTAAAAAAAGAAAAGAAAAGAACGATGAAAGTGGTCACTATATTAGAAATGTTTCTTACTTATCACCAAATCACCTCCTAAACACCAGTCAGTTTTGTCTTAAGCTGTTTCGGGTCACCAACACAATCTGTGAGAGAAGCAAGGTACCGTGTGGTGAGCAGCCGTGAAGAAAGGGGCCCATGTAAAACTGATGTCTCCAGCCAACAGCCACTGCAGACGTGACAGAGCCTCCCTGAGTCGAGAGGAGCTGACACGCACACCACCTTCAGTATAGCCTGCTCAGAGGGGCCGGATTCCTGACGGACAGAGACTGCAAGGTTTGCTGTTTTCGGCCTCTAAGCTTCATGGTAATTTGTTGTGCCACAATAGATGACATATATAAAGAACAAAACAACCAAACCTTTCAATAACAAAAAGTTCAAATAAAGTAATAACTTCAAAATGCTGAGAGAATTCCAACTTAGAAGTCTATCCATATCTACAAACTATCCAAAAAGTGTGGGATAGAAACAAGACATTCCCAGATATACAAAGCAGCAAAATTTTGTGCAGCAGCTCTCATGCACAATTCCTCAGGAAGCCATACTTGAATATGCTTCACCAAAATGAAGGAGGGAAACAGGAAAACACAGAATCAAAAAAAACCAGAATACAACACAGAAGAGAACCCGCAAGAAAATCAGAAAGAAAAGTACCAAGATTGGAGTTATAGGGCAGAGGCCTTAAAAAAAAAAAGCATAGTATCGATAGAATGCCTAACAGTATCAACATATTGAGAGATTTACACTTTTGGCAGACAACTGGGGAAAACTGATGAGTTAGTGACAGGTACATAGAAAACTAAAAAAGCAAACAAGTGAGACCATATTATAAGCTCCAGAAGAAGCAAAGAATTTTACAAGAAATATAATTACAGTACCAAATATGGCCAGGAGGTGAATGATTTCATAGTCACAAAACATACATATTAAATAGTAATCTGACAAAAAGTTATCATAGATTAGGAGGATGGTGAAAGGAAGTGGGTGAAGTGGCTGTAATTGTTGGTTCAATCCTCACCATGTACATAGGAATACAATGTTCTAAAATTGAAAAAAATTAATGGCAATATATAGGGTTTCTTAAAAATATAGGGAAAATGCTAGAAGAAAGAGCTAACAGTTGAAAGTGATTGCCTTTGGATAGCAAGAATTGAGGGCAGTAGGACAGAGAATGTCATTTATTTTGTAAATCTTATCAAACTACTTGACATTTTAAATTACATGAACACACAGGCACACACACACACACATATAAACTTGGTGGTTATATTTTGCTTTAATTTCTTATGCAGAAATAAAGGTCTAGTGCTCAGAAATCAAAACTGAAAATAAAACAATAATAACTACTAAGCATATTTGTGATGGCTGAAACAATGTTGAACAGCAGAGATGACTAAAAGAACGAGAGAAAAACTGTAAGACAAAACTCTGGCTATTACAATAAAAAAGGATACCACAGAAACAGTAGACAACAAAAGAAAGAGTGGTCAGGGAGGTGGGGTAGGAGAAGAGGAGACACACAAAACCTATGCCAAGCTGGAAGCAGCCTGGTTAATTCCAAATCTGTTACCCTCCTTTCATCCCCAAAGACTCAGCCACACAAAGGCAGCTTGCTGTGACCCAGCTATAAGCAGAGAAGCACAGTCCACTTTTATTCTCCTCTTTCTCTTCCCCTCAGGACATGGATTCCTTTCTTTTACACTGTATGGCTGGGGTCAATGGATATGGACAATCTAGATGAAGGTGTGATACATCGTGTGAGCCGAATTGTCATCCATCCCACATACAGTAATGTCAGTGGAGACATTGCCCTGTTGAGGCTGTTTTCTAGAGTCACCTACAGTTCTTCCATCCTGCCCATTTGCTTGTCCAATGTCAAAAAAAAGCAGTTGATCATCCCAGACTCTTGCTGGGTGACTGGATGGGGAAAACTGAAAGAAGAAGGTGAGAATTCACACAACAAGGGGGTGTTTCATACCTCACCTTCCTGTACTCACTTCAGGGTATTCATATTCTGGGCATTTCAATACTGTAGCAAAGAGTTTCTCCAAAACCAGATCAACCAACTGACACTCTCCAGAAGTTTTCCAGTAAAATATCTGCCTATTTATATGATTATTAACTCATATTTTGGCTAGAATCTAGCTATACTGGTAAGAACAAATACTAACAATTTATATAGATATTTAACTACTTATTTTTTAATACTAACAATTTAAATACATAATTAACTCTCTGAAATAGAGGTTAACAAATCTGATTTAAAGTTTGAAAAAAGTCTAGTGCTTATTTAATGTTTTCAAAGCATTGTGTCAACTCTTTGAATACTTTAGAATATTCACATTGTTAATCAAAATATATCAGAATTTCTCTTTATCTAGAACATGAAGAATGCCCCAGGTGGCACATCAAAAAATCGCAAACAGAATTTTGAATCATCCATTGTTTTAGATTAACTATGCCACAAAACTGTTCCATTAGCCAACATGATGAGAAAGGGACTGTATTCTGCTTTTGGATTCCCATTCCAAGATGTCTGCATATCATGACTGAATGTTGTCCCTACCGTTCCAGGTTGCTTTTCCTTTCATTCCTATTTATCTCTACAGATGCTGATTACCCTACCAAGCTCCAGGAAGCAGAAGTACCCATCATTGAACACCAGAAATGTGAAAACATCTACAACCCACTGGGCTCCTTCCTGCCGCAAATACAGCCAGTCATCGAGGAAACCATGATTTGTGCCGGTGATCTTAACAAAGGGAAGGATACCTGCCAGGTTAGGGTTTGCTCTTGAAATTTTTAATTTTAACATGACATCTTAATTTGGATCCAGGTTTGCCCATCTGTAAACAACAGTGAATTGGGAATCAGGAGACAAGCGTTCTTACAAAAATTCTTGTTTGCATCTGGATAAATCACTTAAACTTTATTAATTTAATCTCTTCAACTATTAATCTAGAGTAATGCTAACCACTGGTGTTTGGGTTTTCATAGTCTCATATGTTTTCATAAATATATTAAGAGGTTAACATAGAAATGCCAACTTTTTTATTTTTTCAAGGAAGAAACATTTCATTGTACACTTAAAAGGTGTCATTCCATTGTCTCCTAATCATAACTGTCTGATGAAAAATCAGCAGTCATTTGTGTCTTCCTCCATTGGGTGTGACGTACTGTTCTCTGGCTTCATCCAATATATTTTCATTCATACTGGATTGTTAGAAGTTTGAATGTCATATGCTAGGTGTGGTTTTCTTTGTCTTTATCCTATTTGGGATTCACTGAGTTGTTGTTTTAATCTATTCTTTTCAGTTCAGTTCAGTTGCTCAGTCGTGTCCAACTCTTTGCAACCCCATGGACTGCAGCACGCCAAGCCTCCCTGTCCATCACCAACTCCCAGAGTTTACCCAAACTCATGTCCATTGAGTCGGTGATGCCATCTAACCATCTCATCCTCTGCCGTCCCCTTCTCCTCCTGCCTTTAATCTTTCCCAGCATCAGGGTCTTTTCAAATGAGTCAGCTCTTCGCATCAGGTGGCCAAAGTATTGGAGTTTCCACTTCAACATCAGTCCTTCCAATGAACACCCAGGACTGATCTCCTTTAGGATGGACTGGTTGGATCTCCTTGCAGTCCAAGGGACTCTCAAGAGTCTTCTCAAACACCACAGTTCAAAAGCATCAATTCTTCTTCACTCAGCTTTCTTTATAGTCCAACTCTCACATCCATACATGACTACCAGAAAAACCATAGCCTTGACTGCTGCTGCTGCTGCTGCTGCTGCTAAGTCACTTCAGTCGTGTCCGACTCTGTGCGACCCCATAGACGGAAGCCCACCAGGCTCCCCCGTCCCTGGGATTCTCCAGGCAAGAACACTGGAGTGGGTTGCCATTTCCTTCTCCAATGTGTGAAAGTGAAAAGTGAAAGTGAAGTCGCTCAGTCGTGTCTGACCCTTAGCGACCCCACGGACTGCAGCCTACCAGGCTCCTCCATCCATGGGATTTTCTAGGCAATAGTATGTGGTATGTCAATATAATGGAATATCATTCAGTCATAAAAAAGGAATGGAGTACATACACACACTATAACATGGATGAACCTTGAAAAGAGTATGCTAAGTGAATGAAGAGAGACATAAAAAGTCATATTTTATATGGTTTCTTTTATACAAAATGTTCATAATATGCAAATCCATGGAGAAAGAAAGTAGATAGTTGGTTGGCCTAGGGCTGGAAGGAATGGGAGGAAAAGGGTGACTGCTGAAGTATATAAGGTTTCTTTAAGGGGTGACACAAAAGGGTTGTGGTGATGGTCAAACAACATTGTGAATATACAAATTGAACTGTACACTTTAAATGAGTGAATTATATAGTACGTGATTTACATCTTAATAAAGCTGTTACCAAGAAAACAAGAAGCCTGAGAGACTATCAAATACTATCACCACCATTTTATATAAGGAAAAATTAACACTAAAAATGGCAATAAGGACTAAAAATAGAAAAATAAGGAGAGTTCCCTCAATGAATTTAACTTTAGTGAAAAACTCAAAATCTTTATTTCTTTTTAATCACAGGTAAGTATTTTGAAACCACTCATATATTTAGCTAAGGTCTCTGGCAATTTCAGATTCCATGATTCTAAGTTTCTGTTGTCTCCCCCAAGTGGTAGGAGGTCCGGCTCCCTTCCAAGGTTTTTAGCTCCATGGGCTTTCACTGTTCCGTGGTAAGGAACCTCCACCCCTGATGACCACTCTCTTCACGGCCCTTCTTCACTGTGCTCATGACCTTTATCTCTTCCACAGGGTGATTCTGGAGGGCCTCTGGCATGTCATATTGATGGTATATGGATCCTGATAGGATTGTCAAGCTGGGGAACAGGATGTGGTCTTTCTTTCCCTGGAGTCTACACCAATGTGACCTACTACCAAAAATGGATTACGTCCGTTATCTCAAGAGCTGAGGTCTTGGTGCCAAAAACCTGGACTTATCTGACTTCTTATTCTCTATTATACTGCTCTCTCTGGCTTTTCTGGGACCCTCCTGTGCCTTTGGGTCTAGCATTTTACCAGGAGAGAAGCAAGTGTAGCTGACGCTGCTGACCAAGGACATGGCTAGGAAGGAAGGTGTGGAGAATAAGCACTCGGGGCAGGGAACTCACACAGACTGTCACTGGGAACTCTGGATGACTTTATTAAAATAATTAGAAATGATTCTGGTTTTGAAGTCCTTGATTCTGGAAGTAGGTTTTACTGGTTGGAATGCCTACAGCTGAGAAAAAAGAATGCCATTCTGTGTATGGCATCCTTTGTCCTTGACAATGCAGCTTACAAGGCAGGAAGGATGCCTTCTATGAAGAAGTATGTGGACACAAATGAATTAGTCCACAGAAACCAGCAAGAAAAAAAAGGCAAATAGTAAGGTCCTCAAGAAAGTACATTAAGGGTTAACTTGGTGCCCATGGGTCACATTATGAGTTTCTTAGGTCTATATTTCTCTTCTTCCTCTACTATCTTCTACTTCCCCTCATAAGAAATCCATGTATGTGTTTCAGTTCTGAATATTTCGGAAATTTTTAATTTTGAAATACTTACATGACTACCATCAAAAATGGATTAATGCAATCAGCTCAAGAGCTGAGGTTTGGGTTTCAAGAATCTGGACCTAACCGGGTTACTGTTCAGTTCAGTTCAGTCGCTCAGTCGTGTCCGACTCTTTGCGACCCCATGAATCACAGCACACCAGGCCTCCCTGTCCATCACCAACTCCTGGAGTTCACTCAAACTCATGTCCATCCAGTCAGTGATGCCATCCAGCCATCTCATTCTCTGTCTTCCCCTTCTCCTCCCGCCTCCAATCCCTCCCAGCATCAGTCTTTTCCAGTGAGTCAACTCGTCGTATGAGGTGGCCAAAGTATTGGAGTTTCAGCTTTAGCATCAGTCCTTCCAATGAACACCCAGGATTGATTTCCTTAAGAATGAACTGGTTGGATCTCCTTGCAGTCCAAGGGACTCTCAAGAGTCTTCTCCAACACCACAGTTCAAAAGCATCAATTCTTCGGCGATCAGCTTTCTTCACAGTCCAACTCTCACATCCATACATGACCACTGGAAAAACCATAGCCTTGACTAGACGGACCTTTGTTGGCAAAGTAATGTCTCTGCTTTTTAATATACTATCTAGTTGGTCATAACTTTCATTCCAAGGAGTAAGCGTCTTTCAATTTCATGGCTGCAATCAGCATCCACAGTGATTTTGGAGCCCAGAAAAATAAAGTCTGACACTGTTTCCACTGTTTCCCCATCTATTTCCCATGAAGTGATGGGACCAGATGCCATGATCTTAGTTTTCTGAATGTTGAGCTTCAAGCCAACCTTTTCCCTCTCCTCTTTCACTTTCATCAAGAGGCTCTTTAGCTCCTCTTCACTTTCTGCCATAAGGGTGGTGTCATCTGCATATCTGAGGTTATTGATATTTCTCCCGGCAATCTTGATTCCAGCTTGTGCTTCTTCCAGCCCAGCGTTCCTCATGATATACTCTGCATAGAAGTTAAATAAGCAGGGTGACAAGATACAACCTTGACGTACTCCTTTTCCTATTTGGAACCAGTCTGTTGTTCCATGTCCAGTTCTAACTGTTGCTTCCTGACCTGCATACAAGTTTCTCAAGACTTACTTCTATAATAAAGTTCTTTAAATATTTATAAGGAAAACATTATTTCTCTGGCTAACTAGCATGCTTCTTTTACTTTTTTAAATTTATGACTGTGCTGGGTCTTTGTTGCTGTGTCTAGTTGTGGTTCAGGGCTTCTCACTGCAGTGGCGTCTCTTGTTGAAGAGCACAGGCTCTAAGTGCACAGGCTCAGTAGTGATGGCACGTCGGCTTCGCTGCCCCATGGTATATGGAATTTTCCAGGATCAGAGATCGAACCCATTGCCTGCTGCACTGGCAGGCAACTTCTCAACCACTCGACCACCAGGGAAGTCCGCATGCTATTTTTTGTTCGATAATCACGACACCAATACTATTTCCTTTTCTGCTTAGGCTGAGGAGCTCAGAGCTACATTTTATACTTGATTTCAGTCATTATCTTTCCCCTGTACTATCTAGTATTATTCTACTCATACTTCTTTTTATTTCAATCATCTTTCATTTCTCACTGAATGAATATAAGTTTTGTTGAATTTATGGTACGTCAACTTTCAAAAACAAAGTTTTGGATAAATACATTTAATAGGAGGTGAGAGGGATTTGGATTTCCCTGGCAATCCAATGGTTACGATTCTGCACTTCAACTGCAGGGGTGCAGACTTGACCCCTCGTTGGGGAAACTTAAGATTCTGCATGTCATGCAGCTAAAAAAAAATAATTTTTTAAAAAAGGAAGTGAGGTAGGTGCTAAGCCGCAACCTCGCCTCTCCTCTAGACCTCCACTTTAGCCTCCCTACTACCCTTCCCACATCCTTTCTTCACTCATACCTATCAGTTCAGTTCAGTTGTTGAGTTGTGTCTGACTCTTTGCAACCCCATGAACTGCAGCCACCAGGCCTTCCTGTCCATCACCAACTCCTGGAGTTCACTCAAACTCGTGTTCATTGAGTTGGTGATGCCATCCAACCATGTCCTCCTCTGTCATCCCCTTCTCCTCCTGCTTTCAATCTTTCCCAGGATCAGTCTTTTCCAATGAGTCAGCTCATCACATCAGGTGGCCAAACTACTGGAGTTTCCACTTCAACATCAGTCCTTCCAATGAACACCCAGGATTGATCTCCTTTAGGATGGACTAGTTGGATCTCCTTGCAGTCCATGGGACTCTCAAGAGTCTTCTCTAACACCACAGTTCAAAAGCATCAATTCTTTGGCACTCACCTTTCTTTATAGTCCAATTCTCACATCCATACATGACTGTCGGGAAAACCATAGCCTTGATGAAACGGACCTTTGCTGAAGAAGTAATGTCTCTGCTTTTTAATATATGGTCTAGGTTGGTCATAACTTTTCTTCTAAGGAGTAAGCTGCAATCACCATCTGCAGTGATTTTGGAGTCCCCAATATAAAGTCTGTCACTGTTTCCCCATCTATTTGCCATGAAGTGATGGGACCAGATGCCATGATCTTAGTTTTCTGAATGTTGAGCTTTAAGCCAACCTTTTCACTCTCCTCTTTCACTTTCATCAAGAGGCTCTTTTAGTTCTTCCTCACTTTCTGCCATAAGGGTGGTGTCATCTGCATATCTGTGGTTACGGATATTTCTCCCAGCAATCTTGATTCCAGCTTGTGCTTCATCCAGACCAGCATTTCTCATGATGCACTCTGCATATACGTTAAATAAGCACGGTAACAATATACAACCTTGACGTACTCCTTTCCCTATTTGGAACCAGTCTGTTGTTCCATGTCAAGTTCCAACTGTTGCTTCCTGACCTGCATACAGGTTCCTCAAGAGGCAGGTCAGGTGGTCTGGTATTCCCATCTCTTTCAGAATTTTCCACAGTTTATTATGATCCACACAATCAAAGGCTTTGGCATAGTCAATAAAGCAGAAATAGATGTTTCTCTGGAACTCTCTTGCTTTCTCCATGATCCAGCGGATGTTGGCAATTTGATCTCTGGTTCCTCTGCTTTTTGTAAAACCAGCTTGAACATCTGGAAATTCACGGTTCACATATTGTTGAAGCCTGGTTGAAGAATTTTGAGCATTACTTTACTAGCATGTGAGGTGAGTGCAATCGTGTGGTCATTTGAACATTCTTTGGAATTTCTTTGGGATTGGAATCAAAACTGACCTTTTCCAGTCCTGTGGCCACTGCTGAGTTTTCCAAAAGTGTTAGCATATTGACTGCAGCACTTTCACAGCATTATCTTTTAGGATTTGAAATAGCTCAACTGGAATTCCATCACCTCCACTAGTTTTGTTCATATTGATGCTTCCTAAGGCCCATCTGACTTCACATTCCAGGATGTCTGGCTCTAGGTCAGTGATCACAGCATCGTGATTATCTGGGTCATGAAGATCTTATTTATACAGTTCTGTGTATTCTTAGCACCTCTTCTTAATATCTTCTGCTTCTGTTAGGTACATACCATTTCTGTCCTTTAGTAAGCCCATCTTTGCATGAAATATTCCCTTGGTATCTCTAATTTTCTTGAAGAGATCTCTAGTCTTTCCCATTCTATTGTTTTCCTCTATTTCTTTGCACTGATCACTGAGGAAGGCTTTCTTATCTCTCCTTGCTATTCTTTGGAACTCTGCATTCAAATGGGTTATCTTTCCTTTTCTCCTTTGCTTTTGGCTTCTCTTCTTTTCACAGCTATTTGTAAGGCCTCCTCAGACAGCCATTTTGCTTTTTTGCATTTCTTTTTCGTGGGGATGATCTCGATCCCTGTCTCCCTCACAATGTCATGAACCACCATCCATAGTTCATCAGGCACTCTATCAGATCTAATCCCTTAAATCTATTTCTCGCTTCCACTGTATAGTCGTTAGGGATTTGACTTAGGTCATAACTGAATGGTCTAGCGGTTTTCCTTACTTTCTTCAACTTAAGTCTGAATTTGGCAATAAGGAGTTCATGATCTGAGCCACAGTCAGTTTCCAGTCTTGTTTTTGCTGACTGTATAGCGCTTCTCCATCTTTGGCTGCAAAGAATATAATCAGTCTGGTTTCAGCCATCTGGTGATGTCCATGTGTAGAATCTTCTCTTATGTTGTCGGAAGAGGGTGTTTGCTCTGACCAGTGCGTTCTCTTGGCAGAACTCTATTAGCCTTTGCCCTGCTTCATTCTGTGCTCCAAGGCCAAATTTGCCTGTTACTCCAGGTGTTTCTTGACTTCTACTTTTGCATTCCAGTCCCCTATAATGAAAAGGACATCTTTTTTGGGTGTTAATTCTAGAAGGTCTTGTAGGTCTTTGCTGAACCATTCAACTTCAGCTTCTTCGGCATTACTGGTTGAAGCATAGACTTGAATTACCGTGATATTGAATGGTTTGCCTTGGAAATGAACAGAGATCATTCTGTCATTTTTGAGATTGCGTCTAGGTACTGCATTTTGGACTCTTGTTGACTATGATGGCCACTCCATTTCTTCTAAGGGATTCTTCCCCACAGTAGTAGATATAACAGTCACCTGAGTTAAATTCACCCATTCCAGTCCATTTTAGTTCACTGATTCCTAAAATGCCGATGTTCACTCTTGCCATCTCCTGTTTGATCATTTCCAATTTGCCTTGATTCATGGACCTAATATTCCAGGTTCGTATGCAATATTGCTTTTTACAGCATCGGACCTTGCTTCCATCACCAGTCACATCCACAGCTGGGTGTTGTTTTTGCTTTGGCTCCGTCTCTGCATCCTTTCTGTAATTATTTCTCCACTGATCTCCAGTAGCATATTGGGCACCTACCAACCTTGGGAGTTCATTTTTCAGTGTCTTATCTTTTTGCCTTTTCATACTGTTCATGGGGTTCTCAAGTCAGGAATACTGAAGTGATTTGCCATTCCCTTCTCCAGTGGACCACATTTTTTCGAACTCTCCACCCTAACCCATCCATCTTGGGTGGCCCTATAGGGCATGGCTCATAGTTTCATTGAGTTAGACAAGGCTGTGGTCCATGTGATTAGATTGGTTAGTTTTCTGTGATTGTAGTTTTCAGTCTGTCTTCCCTCTGATGCAAAAGGATAAGAGGCTTATGGAAGCTTCCTGATGGGATAGACTGGCTGATGAGGAAACTGGATCTTGTTCTGATGGGTGAGGCCCTGCTCACTAAATCGTTAATCCAATTTTCTGTTGATGGGTGGAGCTGTGTTCCCTCCCTGCTATTTACCTGGGCCAAACCATGATTATACTGTGGAAGTGAGAAATAGATTTAAGGGACTAGATCTGATAGATAGAGTGCCTGATGAACTCTGGATGGAGGTTCGTGACATTGTACAGGAGACAGGGACCAAGACCATCCCCATGGAAAAGAAATGCAAAAAAGCAAAATGGCTGTCTGAGGAGGCCTTACAAATAGCTGTGAAAAGAAGAGAAGCCAAAAGCAAAGGAGAAAAGGAAAGATATAAGCATCTGAATGCAGAGTTCCAAAGAATAGCAAGGAGAGATAAGAAAGCCTTCCTCAGTGATCAGTGCAAAGAAATAGAGGAAAACAACAGAATAGGAAAAACAAGAGACCTCTTCAAGAAAATCAGAGATTCCAAGGGAACATTTCATGCAAAGATGGGCTCAATAAAGGACAGAAATGGTATGTACCTAACAGAAGCAGAAGATATTAAGAAGAGGTGGCAAGAATATACAGAAGAACTCTACAAAAAAGATCTTCACAACCAGGATAGTCACGATAATGTGATCACTGACCTAGAGCCAGACATCTTGGAATGTGAAGTCAAGTGGGCCTTAGAAAGCATCACTACGAACAAAGCTAGTGGAGGTGATGGAATTCCAGTTGAGATATTTCAAATCCTGAAAGATGATGCTGTGAAAGTGCTGCACTCAATATGCCAGCAAATTTGGAAAACTCAGCAGTGGCCACAGGACTGGAAAAGGTCAGTCTTCATTCCAATCCCAAAGAAAGGCAATGCCAAAGAATGCTCAAATTACCGCACAATTGCACTCATCTCATTTTGGGGGTGGGAGGAGACGGGGACAACAGAGAATGAGGTGGCTGGATGGCATCACCAACTCGATGGACATGAGTTTGAGTGAACTCCGGGAGTTGGTGATGGACAGGGAGGGCTGGCGTGCTGTGATGCGCGGGGTCACAAACAGTCGGACATGACTGAGCAACTGAACTGAACTGAAACTGGTGGAGGTAATGAAGATAATCGTGACCTCCCTCAAAAGATCCCATGCATGCTCTGCTACAGTCTGTGCCCCAACCCTGCAGCAGGCCACCACCGATCCACGCCTTTGCCGGAGGCTCCCAGACACCCACAGGCAAGTCTCCTGTGGGGTCACTGTCCTTTCTCCTGGGTCCTGGTGCACAAGGTCTGTTGTGCCCTCCAAGAGTGTATTTCCCAGTCCTGTGGAAGTTCTGGAAGCTCTATGGTGGGGTTAATGGCAACCTCCTCCAAGAGGAGCTATGCCATCCCCACACCCAGGGCCCCGTCCCTGCGGCAGACCACTGCCGGACCTCCACAGGAGATGCTCACGGTTCTGTCTCAGTTCTGTGGGGTCCCTGGGTCCTGGTGCACACAAGGTTTGCTTGAGCCCTCTGAGCATCTCTGGTGGGAATGGGGTTTGAGTCTGAATGTGAATTCGCCCCTCCTACCATCTTGCTGGGGCTTCTCCTTTGCCCTTGGATGTGGGGTATCTTCTCACAGCCACTCCAGTGCCTACCATCTGTTTCTCTGACCTTGGACATGGGGTATCTCCACAGAGCTGGTCCAGTGAAGCACAGCAGTCGCTCCAGACCTTAGATGTGGGGTACCTATTCATGGCTGCTCCAGTGAAGCACAGGTGCCACGCCTGACCTTGGACGTGGCATGTATCCTCATGGCCGCTGCCCCTGACCTTGGACGTGGGGTATCTCCTCACGGTCACTGTTCCTGACTTTGGACGTGGCGTATCTCCTCACAGTCGCTGTTCCTGACCTTGGACGTGGGGTAGCTCCTCTCGGCCGCTGGCTGCTCCAGCGCCGTGCAGCCGCCGCTCGCCGCTCAAACCTATGCTCAACTGCATTTGTTCTCCCTGGATTTCAGGGTAGTGTTTTAAAAGATTTTTAAAATGCTCTTCTCCCCTTTCCCCTGTTTGTTGTTTTTATTGTTTAGTCATTAAATCATGTCTGACTCTTTGCAACCCCATGCACTATAGCCCACCAGGCTCCCCTGTATAGTATGTGATTTTCCAGACAACAATACTAGAGTGTGTTAACATTTCCTTCTTCAGGGGATCTTGCCAACCGAGGGATCGAACCCATGCCTTTTGCATTGGCAGGAGGATTCTCTACCACTGAGGCATTACCACACATCAAAGGCATCCTACTGCTCAGAAAATAAGGACCCAAGTCCTTAACCAGACATAAAAAGCCCTGCTGGATCTGACCCCAGCCTGCCTCTTCAGCCTCATTCATCCTCACCTGGACTGCTCTCTGCACTCTCAACGTCCTCAAACACTTCAGAAGCCCCTTCTAAGCACTGGATTTTCATACCTGCCATTTCCACTTCTCTGCTGTCTTTGCCAAGTTAACTCTTTCTGTGCCTTCAGATCTCAATTCAGTCCTCACTTCCTCATGGAAGCTGTTCCCAGCTCTCCTGATGAGAACATATCCCCCCAATATAGTCTCAAACTCCAGAGCTCTCCTTGATCAGACTCAACACAGGTGTAACTTAACATTCATCTGTATAATTGTCTAAATGTACATCTGGTCTTACCAAAAAGTAGAGGTTCAGGAGAGTAGGAATTTTTGTTTTTGTCAATCACTATATTCAATCTGTTAGATGTCCACTGGCAGATGAATGGATAAGGAAGTTGTGGTATATAGACACAATGGACTATTCAGTTCAGTTCAGTCGCTCAGTCGTGTCCAACTCTTTGCGACCCCATGAATCACAACACGCCAGGCCTCCCTGTCCATCACCAATTCCTGGAGTTCACCCAAACTCATGTCCGTCGAGTCAGTGATGCCATCCAGCCATCTCATTCTCTGTCATCCCCTTCTCCTCCCGCCCCCAATCCCTCCCAACATCAGAGTCTTTTCCAGTGAGTCAACTTGTCGCATGAGGTGGCCAAAGTATTGGAGTTTCAGCTTTAGCATCAGTCCTTCCAATGAACACCCAGGATTGATCTTCATTAGAATGGACTGGTTGGATCTCATTGCAGTCCAAGGGACTCTTAAGAGTTTTCTCCAGCACCACAGTTCAAAAGCATCAATTCTTCGGCGATCAGCTTTCTTCACAGTCCAACTCTCACATCCATACATGACCACGGGAAAAACCACAGCCTTGACTAGACAGACCTTGGTTGGCAAAGTAATGTCTCTGCTTTTATTTATGCTATCTAGGTTGGTCATAACTTTCCTTCCAAGGAGTAAGCGTCTTTTAATTTCATGGCTGCAATCAGCATCTGCAGTGATTTTGGAGCCCAGAAAAATAAAGTCTGACACTGTTTCCACTGCTTCCCCATCTATTTCCCATGAAGTGATGGGACCAGATGCCATGATCTTTGTTTTCTGAATGTTGAGCTTCAAGCCAACCTTTTCACTCTCCTCTTTCACTTTCATCAAGAGGCTTTTGAGTTCCTCTTCACTTTCTGCCATAAGGGTGGTGTCATCTGCATATCTGAGGTTATTGATATTTCTCCCGGCAATCTTGATTCCAGCTTGTGCTTCATCCAGCCCAGCGTTCCTCATGATGTACTCTGCATAGAAGTTAAATAAGCAGGGTGACAAGATACAACCTTGACGTACTCCTTTTCCTATTTGGAACCAGTCTGTTGTTCCATGTCCAGTTCTAACTGTTGCTTCCTGACCTGCATACAGGTTTCTCAAGAGGCAGGTCAGGTGGTCTGGTATTCCCATCTCTTTCAGAATATTCCACAGTTTACTGTGATCCACACAGTCAAAGGCTTTGGCATAGTCAATGAAGCAGAAATAGAAGTTTTTCTGGAACTTTCTTGCTTTCTCCATGATCCAGCGGATGTTGGCAATGTGATCTCTGGTTCCTCTGCCTTTTCTAAAACCTGCTTAAACATCTGGAAGTTCACGGTTCACATATTGCTGAAGCCTGGCTTGGAGAATTTTGAGCATGACTACTAGCGACTATTACTCAGCTATTAAAAAGAACGTATTTGAGTCACTTCTAATCAGGTGGATGAACCTGAAGCTTATTATACAGAGTGAAGTAAGTCAGAAAGAGAAAGAAAAATACTGTATATTAATGCACATATAGGGAATTTAGAAAGATGGTACTGATGATCCTACATGCAGGGCAGCAAAAGAGACACAGACATAAAGGACAGACTTTTGGACTCAGTGGAAGAGGCGAGAGTGGGATGATTTGAGAGAATAGCACTGAAACATATACATTACCGTATGTAAAACAGATGACTAGTGCAAGTTCAGTGCATGAAGTAGGGCACCCAAAGCCAGTTCTCTGGGACAACCCCAGAGGGATAGGATGGGAAGAGAGGTAGGAGGGGGATTCAGAATGGGGGGGACATACATATTGTTGTTTATTCCTTAAGTCGTGTCCAACTCTTGCAACCCCATGGACTAAAGCCGGTCAGGCTCCTCTGTCCATGAGCTCCTCCAGGCAAGAACATGGAGTGGGTTGCCATTTCCTTCTCCAGGACACAAGTATGAAAGTGAAAGTTGCTCAACCGTGTCTGACTCTTTGTGACCCCATGGGTATAGTCCATGTAATTCTCTAAGCCAGAATATTGGAGTGGGTAGCCTGTCCCTTCTCCAGGGATCTTCCCAACCTAGGGATTGAACCCAGGTCTCCCACATTGCAGGTAGATTCTTTACCAGCTGAGCCACAAGGGAAGCCCAAGAATACTGAAGTGGGTAGCCTTTCCCTTCTGCAGCAGATCTTTCCATCCCAGGAATTGAACCGGGGTCTCCTGCATTGCAAATGGATTCTTTACCAACTGAGCTATCAGGGAAATCTGGACACATGTATCAGTTCCGTTCAGTCACTCAGTTGTGTCCGACTCTTTGCGACCCCATGAATCACAGCACGCCAGGCCTCCCTGTCCATCACCAACTCCCAGAGTTCACTCAAACTCATGTCCATCCAGTCGGTGATGCCATCCAGCCATCTCATTCTCTGTCATCCCCTTCTCCTCCCGCCCCCAATCCCTCCCAGCATCAGAGTTTTTTCCAGTGACAACTCTTTGCATGAGGTGGCCAAAGTATTGGAGTTTCAGCTTTAACATCAGTCCTTCCAATGAACACCCAGGACTGATCTCCTTTAGAATGGACTGGTTGGATCTCCTTGCAGTCCAAGGGACTCCCAAGAGTCTTCTCCAACACCATAGCTCAAAAGCATCAATTCTTTGGTGATCAGCTTTCTTCACAGTCCAACTCACACATCCATACATGACCACTGGAAAAACCATAGCCTTGTGGCCAATTCATGTTGATGTAGAGCAAAAAAAATTACAATATTGTAAAGTAATTATCCTCCAAATAAATAAATTGAAAAAAATAAAAATCTGACCTAAAAAAAAAATCTCTAATCTATAGCTCTTATTCAGATTGTTCCTAGATATACACTTTTTTTAAAAAAAAGAAGTATTTGTTAAATGAAGGAATGAATAAATGAATGATAAATAAATACACAATCTCTTTGTCTCACTAACTAAGAACTCGGGTGTTTTGTTTGCGGAGATAGCCCAGAACTTGGCACAATGTCTTACACAAAGCAGGTTTTCAAATACCGGTTAAATAAAAGGAGGAAGGAAAGAATGTTTCAGCCCCATTCTCTTTCTTACCTCTCTCCAGCTATAAGGCACAAAGGAGCCAAGAGTACACAAAACAGGGAGATTGAAATGTGTCTCAGAGACAGTCATTCAAGCTAAGCAAGTTCTGGAATGATTCAGAGGACAAAGCAAAATGGTAGCTGAGAGAAAAGAACACGCAAGATGAAAGAGTGGCTAGAAAGGAAAATGAAGGAGAAAAGACAGATGAAAATTAAGAATGGGAGAACAAATAGGAAGAGAAAACACATGCATGGGCCAGGACCACACAGCAAGGGGACATAAATAAGGTGAAGAAAGCCAAAACACTGCTTCCAATCATTCCTCCAGACCCTCTGGAAACCGCTCCACAGCATGGTGGTCTGACAAAATTGTTGTCATGAACCAAGAGTTGAAACACAGGCCTTTTGGAGAGTGCAGACCATTCAGGTGGGAAGAAAGGGATATCCATAGAAGAAGATCACAGGACCTCACTGTCCTGATCACTACTGGTTGGACTTGCTAGGGATGAGCATCTGACTTTAGAGCTGCCTAGAGGTTAGAGGGGCAGCAGACCAACAGATGGACTAAATACTGGACAACCCAACAGAATCCTTCTCTTGGGAAGTCTGAACGTGAGCCCTACAGTATGTCAGTGTGCAATCAACAGTATTAAGTGCCCACCACGTTCCAGGTACTGAGGATACCGCAGCACCTATAACGCACCAAGCCTGCCTTGAAGGAGTTGACATTCCAGTGAGCAAGAGAGACATTAAGTAAACGCAAAATATAGCCCTCCCTCTGTCTTCACTTGGGGTTTGTTCCAGGACCTCCAGATACCAAAATCTACAGATGCTCAAGTTCCTTACAGAAAATGGCACAGTAAGTCGACCCTCCATACCTGTGGTTCCACATTCATGGATTCAACCAACCGCATGGATGCAAAAACCCCAGCTTACAGAGGGCCAACTGTAAATGTTTACTGTAATGTCAAGTACAAGAAAATCTGACAAAGGAAAATAACATAGAAGCAGCAGATAAAGTATAAGGGTGGGCGATTCCACTTTAGGTAGGGTGGTCAGGCAAGTTTCTCTAAAGAGGTGACATTTACAGAGGCCATATGAATGAGAAAAGCAAAACAAATACCTAGGAAAGAACATTCCAGGTAGATAGAACAGCAAGCACAAGGGCTCTGAGGTGTGAGGATGCTGCATGTGTGTTAGAACAGAGGACACTGCTGGGGGTGGGGGCTGGGGAATGGCTGGAAATTCAGAGCAGTGGGGGGCAGCACCCTGGTAGCTGCAGGGAGGACTCTGAATCTAATTCTCAGTGGGATGAGAGGGCATTGAGGGTTGAGAGCAGGGGAATGATCACAGAACAGAACAGAAGAAGATTCCACATTACTGCTCATGGTAGTCTACAGAGACCATGAGGGAGCTAGGACGGCAGACGGGATAGGTGGATGGGAGCAGAATGAGACAAGCAACAGAGAGAATGAGAATCAATGCCAATGAGCTAGCCAGCCAAGCGCTACAGTACTAGAGCATCAGTAAGGAGGGTCCGATGCGCTGAGGCTGTGGCTGTGTTTAGTTTTCCCTGTTCCCTACTGGCTCCAGCCTTATAATAAGGCCCCAGTAATCAAGGTGATGAAGGCGTAAGTCTACGTTTTTTAACATCTACTTTATAATCATCACTAAGATACCTATCTCACTACATGTTGTTTCCCCTCTTAACCAGGGCAATGTTCTTCCCATTCCTTCCTTCCTTTTCCTCCTCAAGGCCTTAAATCTGTCCTCTGTACTTGGAATACCCTTCTCTTGTACACCTCAACCCAATCAATCTGTTGATTAGAAAAGGAGGCAGTGAATAGCTGAAAAAATACACCAAAAGGACCCTAGGAAACGGTTTTAAAAACTAAAAAGCAATGGGTGAAATACATGGTATGTGAATTATATCTCAATAAAGCTATTTTTTAAACAAATGAGCAGGGAAGTTTTCTAACTGCTCTAACAAGCAACTAGCCTGTGGTTTATTTAGGGCTTTCTCCCATGGACGGAGGAGACTGATAGGCTACAGTCCATGGGGTCGAGAAGAGTCGGACACAACTGAGCAACTTCACTTTCACTTTTCATGCATTGGAGAAGGAAATGGCAACCCACTCCAGTGTTCTTGCCTGGAGAATCCCAGGGACAGAGGAGCCTGGTGGGCTGCTGTCTATGGGGTCGCACAGAGTCGGACACGACTGATGTGACTTAGCAGCTGCAGCAGAAGCAGGATCTTCTATATAATTCTTCTGATTGTATTCCAAGAAAAGGCTCAAACTACATATATTTTCTGTTTCCACTGCTAAAACACAAAATAAAAAGCTTAACCCAATATATGAGTATAGCACCTGGAAACACATTACTGGAGGACAAAAATAAATCAATAAACATTTGTATTAACAAAACTAAAATGTCATGCTTACTGGTAATGAATTTAGTCCATGCCACCACTGACCAAATGCAGAGAAAATTAATAGGAACATCTTTATACTTTATTTTGGATGGGGGTTTCAATAGCCTTTCTGACTTAAAATTTTATTTTAATTTGCAGAACACTTTATTCCTTGGAATATCTGATTTAAAATGCTCCAATTTTCATTTTTTTATCTTGAAGAATTTTAATTAAGGTTGATTTTGCTAAGGTCACACTGAACATATAAAACTATATATACTAAGGCTGCTAAAAATTCAACCACAATTTTTTTCTTAAAAGCGAGGAAATATAATTATTTCCAGATCTTTTATTTGTATAACACTGACTATTTCAAATAATCACCTACTTGATCCCTTTATTTCATTAAAGTCTCCCACAACATATGGGAGTATTCCAGAGAAAAAATTCAGAAGAATAAAATGTGGAAGTTATATTTTTATATTATTTCAACAATGGGTATTTTATCTTTTTAGACACTTGGCTTCATTCTGAAGCTATATTCTCTACACCAATTTTGACTATGTACAGGTCATTTACTGGAAATCAGTTGCCTGAGAATTTTGTTAAACATATTCCTTCTTCAGGAAGGAGAGGAAGGAAAGGAGTCATTTTAAAATAAACAGAGATTAGATTAATTTTATTCCATACAAACAATAGAGGGGAAATGTTCACTGTCATGAGAATAAAAAAAGACTGAAATCTTTCATGGTAAAGATAATTATCCTCAACCAACCCAAATTCCCTCCACATGTACGTCTACCATGTACGTCTTCACCTGTCATCTTCATGTGGTTGCAATAAAGTGACTAAGGTATATTCCTGGGGCTCTTTGTGCCACTCTTCTGACACCTAGCCCACACTGCCTTATACCATAATTAACGATGATAATTAACACCCAGGAGTAAAAAGAATAGGATGAAGGCCTAGGGCTCCAAAATGCTGAAGGCATCCTGATTTCAGTGGAAATTAGTGAGAAGTGGGCAGATTCTAGATGCAGTTGTGTGGCACGACTGAGAAAACATTTTGAGTGGGTTTGAATGTGATTCAGTGGATTGGATGTGGGTGGTGGCAGTGAGGGTGGTAACTGGGATAGGAGAATGGGAAAGATACAGATTTGAAAACAGAAATCAAGAATGGCTGCTAGGTTACTGGCCTGAGGATGACCATGCTATTAAAGGAAATGAGGAAGGCTGGAGGAGGAATAGATTTGCTGGGCTATCAAATCCAATGACGGCCCCCAAGGATGTCCCTGTCTAATTCCCCACAGCCTTGGACTATGTTACATTACCCGGTAAAAGCAACTCTTCACATATGATTAACTTAAGTAGTTTGAGATATGGAGAATATCCTGGACTATCCAGAGGGGGCTCAATATAATCACAGATCTTTTTAAAGAGGAATGCAGGAGAGTCAGAGATGCTTATGAGACTATGCAGAAAGATGGAAGCTGAAAGAAGAGAGGAACAAAGATGCTATGCTGCTGGCTTTGAGGATGGAGCAAGGGGCCACAAGCTAAGGAGTGCCGCTGGCCTATGTTAAAAAGGGCAAACATGATTCTCCCCTAGGTCTAGAGATAAAATGCAGCCCTACCAAACTTGATTTTAGCCCACTGAACTGATTTCAAACCTTTGACCTCCGGAACTGTAGGACAATAAATCCATGCTGTTTGAAGCCATTAAATCTGTATCAACCGCAATTTGTTATAGCTATGAGAAACTAATACATATATATTAGATTTGAGATGTTTAATAGATATACAAGAAGAGATGCTGATTAAGCAGTCTGGAGGTCAGAGAGGGCAGGACTAGAGAAATAAAACCAGAAGAACCTGTTTGAACTGTGTATCATTTTCCCCACGTTGCTCTAACCCTGCATCCCAAAAAAGCACTCAACCGCAAACACAATATTTTTTCACGAAATTTCAAGATATTCAAGAATCCCTATTTTCCTGAAATCTCTAACATAAGTAATCACAAAGCAGCCTGTTCTAACCCTGGTAAGATGATTGCTCCCTCCCTAAACAGAAGGAAACCAAGTAACTCTCTTCATTTAAAAATAAAAATCTTTCTTACAAAAAACCTTTTCCCCAATACTTATTTAAAAAAAAAAAAATCCAAATGTTACAGAAATATCTAATAAAGTTCAAATTCCCATGTACCCACTGTATTCATCACTATTACCCTTTACATGTTCTCCTCTTGCTTAAAGATGCGGTCAATTTACCTCTGACTCCTTTTTAATGTTTATACAGATAAACAGTTTATTTTAATCTTGGTTTTTTTTCTTCAATTAAGCTTACTTTTTAAAATTAGCTTAGGATAACAGAAATCTGTGGATACAACAGCTGCAAAGCTTCAGAGTTGAGACTTTTGATTTCTTCTATTAAGAATTCCATATAACTAAGCTAGATAAAAAGAAAGGATAGCGAGCAGTTGGTTGATCAAAGAAATTTTGTGTCAATGAATTTTAAATAATGAAAACATTCTGGCCTGAAAATTTAAAATCACTAGAGTATCTTCAAAGGCAAGTATCTGAATTTCTCCTATGCCCCTATGAGTTCGATGAGGCTATATTTACTTCTGAAACAGAGAGCTAACATGAAAGACCCAGAGGAGACAGTATTTATTTTTAAGATGCATTTGTTTCATATTCCTTTTGTCCAGAAGCTGCTGAGTTGGTATCATAAGGAAAAATATGTTAGCTCACTGAAAAGAGGACCAATAAATGACAAGTTCCAAAATGGGCACATTTTAAACTTCTAAAAACAGGTCTCAGTGAAAGTAAAACAAAACCAGTGCCAATCAGCCTTTCTTCGGGAGCCCATCTCGCTTAGCCAAGCCCTTCCAAGAAAGGGCAATCCACTGAGCATTAGAAAGAGAGCACCGTCTATACTGCACACAGTCAGCTCTGCACGGTACTTTGTATCTAGCGTTTGAGTCTCTTCAAGTGAAAAACATCTACCAAACACCATGTGAGTTCATCAGATACGGTCGAGAAAAATCTTTCCAGAAGAAAGATTATATTTTCCAGCCAAGAATGTAAGCTAAGTATAACAGGACTGACTCGGGAATTCCCAGGGAAAAAAGAAAGAAAAGGTTCAAGGCCTTGCTAAGAAATTTGAGCTTTAAGGGGTAGATAAAATCAGACACAGAGGTTTTAATGCGGAGGGATAACATGATCAGTTCGCATTTTAGAAAAATCGCTTTGGTAACTGTGTAGAGGATGAATTACAGGAGGTGGAAAGCATAGTTAGTTATAAGGCTGTTGGGAAAGGTGGGAGATGCTCGGTCCAGGATGGTGGTTGGAGGGAGGAGGACTGAGTCAGGGCTGTAGAGTGGGTGCATTCAATAGACTCTGCTAACTGCCTGCTCAGACACAAGTAATCACAGTAAGGGAGGAAGTTTAACAATTTCACCCAGGTTTCTGGCTTCAGTAACTTGAGCTGTGTTACTGTCCCAGTGAGACATGGGACCTTGGAAAAGGCAGCTTAGGGGTGAGAATTATAAGTTAAAGACATCAAGAGTCTATAAAAAGAAATCCAAACAGATATTACATTCTTACAATGAGCATTTGTTAAATAAGTAAGTAGAGAGAATTAGAATATGTTCCAAAAGCTCAACAGGCCAATTTCTAGTTACTTGTTAGCTGCAGAGTGTTCATTAAAAATGTAACACAAAGAATTCTAAAAGCAAGTTTCTGCCATTAGTTTTAGTTTGCTCCTATTAGGGAACTTAAAGAAGCTATAGTAGATGAGGTTGTTCCCAGTGCTTCCCAGCTCTCTGTGCAGAAAGATGATCCACCCACTCAAGGTACCAGGTGACTCGCAGGACCTCCTACAGAAGGATTACCCTTCCCTGCACCACTAAGATCCAGCTGGCCAACGTGAGTAGAAGTAATATACACGTACTTCTGAGAAGTTTTAAAAGCTGGCACATGATTTGTTCATTGCTCCTTTTCCCAGCAAGGGATTACGCCTACAGCCAGGATCCCAGAATGAAGACAAGTGAGGCTGAGCTACAGCTCACTGAGGTTACAGTTTGTAACCACAGCAGTAACAAAATACTCCAGATGTATGATGAATATAGATGTCTAACAACAATGTATGATCTGTATTTCCCCTCTTCCAGCTGAATTTTTCTGGTGATTTCCTAAGAAGCAATCTAATGGGGAAAAAGAAATAATTGGCTCAAGCATCCAAAAATTAAAAAAAAAAAAAAAATTTAACCTGAAAGAAAAATTGATAGTCTGGAGTCAGCAAACTTTTCTTTTAAGGGATAAACAGTACATACTTTAGGCTCACAGGCCACACAGACCCTGTTACAAATACTCAGCTCTGCAGATATGGCACAAAAGCAGCCATAAACAATACATAAATGAATAAGCATGACTGTGTCCCAATAAAACTTTATTTACAAAAACAAGAAGTGAGCCAGATTTGGACCACAGAAATACAGTTTTCAGACTCCTGGTCTAAACTGTTCATATTGTCAATGAGGAATCTGAGACCCCGAGAGATTAAATCAAGGACATACAGCTAGCTCGTGGCAAATTAAGTGTTAGAATGCAGGTCTCCTGAATCCATTTTTCTGGAACAGATTCTGTTGGGTCACAATTTGGATATGAAACACACAGGAAAAAAGGTAGAGAACACAAAGGGTAGGTTTTGATTATGTTAAACAGTTTTCAACAGTGTGGTTATGAGGATTTGCATTTTAAATGATTATTGTTTTCATAAAAACAATGAATGTCATAAGATGGAATAGGTGAACAAATGATAAATTAGCCAGTGTTTGAAAAATGATCTTCAGAGGAAACACAATTATATACTTCTTTGCTACTATCATTTTCTCTAACACTCATCAATCATTTCTTTTATCAACATGACAGCATTTGCCATTGCAGTAGCTCATCTTAAGGCAAAACAGGTTTAAAAAAAAAATAAAACGTGAGCAACAAATAAGTCAGCAATTATTTCACGTAGTATTTTTATTGTCCCTTTCTTTTAACTTTCAAAATAACACTCATTGGAGGAAACGCAATACAGAAGTGTATAAAGTGACACTCCATGCCCTCAATTCCCCTCCCCAGTGCTAACAATGACTGATTTATATCAAAACATAGCAACAAAGCTACTTTCTCTGAGTCATTCTTTAAAAAGCAAAGAGGAATATGGATTCTCCTGGCCAGATATTCCTTGAAAATCAGGTTTTTAAAAGCAGCAGCAGGCTAGAGGTTGTCTGTGCCTGGAACTAAAATAAGCAAGCTGCAGGGTTTAAACGAAACAGGGTCTTGACCCAGCACTGTAACCATCTGGTGAGTGAGGCTCCTGAAATACCTTGATAATGCTCCTATAGGGTGTACAAACACTTCAAAATGAGTAAGGCTATCCTATCCACACCTTCTCTTTCAGTATTTTATTGGGAGAAACTTGGCCACTTTGCTCATTAAAAGACCGACAATCTTAGTTACTTTTTAAATCCATACTTGAGTGGCATCAGTGCCAATGGCAGAGTAAAGAACTTCAAAATTCTGTTCTCCAGAAAAACAATGGAAAACTGGAAACTGGCAGAATCACTTTTTTTTGAACTCTATAAACTAACCAAAAGTTTGCAGCAACCACTTGATGCATTTAAGTACAATGAAACACTGAATAAAGAAAAACAAGGTGAGCTTTGGTTGGAGTAGCAAGCTTTGTGGCATTTTAACTAACCCTGGTTTCATCCCCCATTCTCCAGCTCAGTGGTAGCATTGAAAATAATAACTTGTCTACCTAGTACCAGTACTAGTACCAGAGGGAGCAAAAAAAACTTCATTCACAAAGAATTGCAATAATTTGTTTTGACTTGTTTGGTGGCACCTCAGAAGGCCAGCACAAAATACTTGCCTTTATCTTGCCTAACTCAAACTCTCCAGACCCTGAAAAGTGGCTAGCTGGAGAAAGCTTATTGAAATCATTTACAGATAAATAAATATATTAGTTGCTGCTGCATGAGTCAATGGATAATAGTCAGAGAAAAACAACAGACTAACCATAGAAACTGGGAGGAAAGGCTAGAGGATGAGATGCTTTGGGGAATAAGGGCTTTGAACAACTCCCACATACTCCTGGGAATCTGAAAGTCCGTGTGCATTCTCAGGGTGGGTGCAAGCTCAGAAAGGATCTGAGACGGCCCTAAGCTCTCATCTGTGACTGATCTACAAGCTATGCACAAGCAGAAAGTGAAGGCTAAGGTAAATTGTACATTATTTGGCTGAGTATTGTTATGCTGTGATATACACACAGAGCCCCCCCTACAATGACTGAGAGGTTTTTGGTGTTTGTTTTTGTTGTTGTTCTATGCATTTAAGGAAAACTGTCTAATCACTAGCTGTCCACTAAGTTAATGAAACGGAGACTTCAGTGTCACACATCACACAAAAATTATACACTTTACAAAATTAGTTCAGAAAAATTACAAGTAACAACAATTATAATAACAGCAATAATAAACCCTAGGGAGGAAGAAGAATCTGATTCTAGAGTTGTAATATTCAAAATGTCCAGTTTTCAACATAAAATTATGAGGCACATGCACAGAAGAAAAAGTAATCAACATAAACAGTTCTGTGAAAGCCCAGATATTGGACTTATAGAGTTTCCCTGGTGGCTCAGGCAGTAAAGAATCTGCCTGCAGTGTGGAAAACCTGGATTTGATCCCTGGGTTGGGAAGATCCCCTGGAGGAGGGCATGGCAACCCACTCCAGGATTCTTGCCTGGAGAATCCCCATGGACAGAGGAGCCTGGTGGGCTACAGTCCACGGGGCTGCAAGAGTTGGACACAACTGAGCAACTAAGCACAGCACAGACAAAGACTTTAAATCAACTATTTTCAGGAAGTTCAAAGAGCTACAGACACTGCTAACAGAATTAAAAAGTAAACGGCAGACCAGGAGAAATATTTTCATATCTTACATTCAGCAAAATAATTGAATGCAAAATATATAAAGAACTCTAAAATTTCATCATATGGAAACAAACTAATTTTAAAATGTGCAAAGATTTGACATTCTTCACCAAAGATGATATAATGGATGGCAATTAACCACATGAAAAGATGCTCAACATCATTATACATTAAGGAAATTCAAATTAAAGCCACAAGAAAATATCACTACATATTTATCAGAAAGACAAAAACAAAAGCCAAAGCGAAAAACCTGACAATACCAAAGGCTGATCAGGATGTAGAGCAACTGGAACTCTCATCCACTGCTGATGATAATGCAAAATGGTTTAACACAACTCTGAAAACACTTTGGCAGTTTCTTATAAAATTAACCATACACTTACCATATGACCCATCAAAACAATGTCCAGGTACTTAAAACTAGAGAAATAAAAACTTATGTTTATGCAAAAACCTGTATGTTTAGAGCAGCTTATTCACAAACACCAAAACCTGAAAATCACCTAAATATCCCTCATCAGGTAAGTGGATAAACAAACTGGTGCATTCATAGGATACTATTCAGCAGCAAAATGGAACAAACCATTGACACATGGAATAACATGAATGAATCTCCACATTGTGCAAGATGAAATGATTCCATTAAAAGGCAAAATTGCAAACACATGGAACAGATCAGGAGTTACAGGGTGCAGGGAAGATTTGACTGCAACAGGAAGCACAGGAATTTCAAGGTGATGAAACTTCTGCATTCTGACTATGGAGGTGACTACATGAATCCATACCTGTATTAAAGCTCACAAAAGTATGTACCCAAAAGAAGTCAACTTTATGTGTGTAAATTTATGTATGTAAATTTAAAAATTAAGGGAGAAAAAAGACTGCAGGGGTTCAAATTCCGGCTCTACTTCTCTCTGCCTCATTGTTCTCACCTTGAAAACAGAACCTAACTTTCTGTGTTGGTTACAGGAGTTCCTGGCATACTTTAAGCACTAAATTAGTTACTGATTGATCAATAAAATGTTTTGTTCAGACATGCTAAAAAGTTGGTACTTTTAAAAACCTACTTATAAGAAATCTTGTTTTCAATGAAAAATGCAAAGAATTAAAGACTATTGTGCTTAAAACCCCTAATTTTTCATTACCTTTATTAAACATTCATCGGAAACCTATGAGGTGATCAGTACCAAATGCCGTTCCTCAAGGTTTACACAATTCATGTGTTCAAGGAGCTACTGAAAGGCTTGTTCCCAGTGCTACGTGAATACTCACCACACTACTTAACATGAAGAGCAAATGTGCTCTAATTAAGATTTAATACTCAACCTTGTGTATCATTTCCCCTCTCCAGGGAAGGGTGTCAACTGGAAGCTTTTTTTCCCGAGTCAGGACAGGTCAGCATCCTTGGACTTGGCCCTCACTGCGCTGCCTACATCCCATCCATCATCAGCTGGTCCATCCCTCCTCAGAAACATCCTTAACATCCACCCTCCTCCGATTCCACAGGTAAGGGGTTTGGAGCTTTTTAAGAGGCAGTAGCTGCTGTAAGTCCGGAGAAGGCAATGGCAAGCCACTCCAGTACTCTTGCCTAGAAAATCCCATGGAAAGAGGAACCTGGTGGGCTACAGTCCATGGGGTCGCTACTAGTCGGACAAGACTGAGCAACTTCACTTTCACTTTTCACTTTCACACGTTGGAGAAGGAAATGGCAACCCACTCCAGTGTTCTTGCCTGGAGAATCCCAGGGATGGCGGAGCCTAGTGGGCTGCCGTCCATGGGGTCGCACAGAGTCGGACACGACTGAAGTGACTTAGCAGCAGCAGCTGCTGTAAGTAACAGTGACTCCCATCTTCCCAGTGTCTCCCTCTTTACCTGAAAAGTGGCCTCCTTTCCTTGGCCAAACATCCAAATCCACACTCGACCTCTCAGAGCAGAGGTGACTGGGACCCAGGGTGGCGGCACTCTGGGGCGGGAGGGGCGGCTCACCTCCCAGAGGACCAACCACCGCCGCGGGGCCATGGGGGCCCTGGAGGGAGGCCTCAAGGAAGGACCCTGATCACTGAGCTTCATATCCACTTGCTGCCCCCTCAGCCCACAGCCTGGCGTCAGCCGTACTGATGACACTAAGTGGCAAACATATCCTCATCACTACTAAAAATGCAACAAGAAAACTTCTTGCGGTCTTGGAGCCTGCTGTTTCAGTGAGACACTCGTAGAGTAGAAATTCCCTCACCATTGCGGTGTACACAAGGATCCGGGTTAGAATAAAATGTAATCAAATGAACAGTAAAGACAATCTAAAAACATTTTCTATTTGTGTTCTATTTGACCGCTATGCATTGAACATGTGTGCCAGGCACCCTTGTGGTTTACGAGGCTGTAACAATGAACAAGATACATGTTTCCCCATGCTACTCAATAACGAAAGGGTGTTCAGGTCATGCATGGAATCTGCCCTCATAACTAACCTCAGAATGCACCCCAAGCCCAAAGTCTCATCTGACAATGATACTGAACAATGCAAGTCTAAGTGTCCAACACAGTGAGGCCAAATAACACTAAAACATTGGAGTCTGGAACAGAGAAAGGTTCACACAAGAAGATGGGTGGCTCACGCCCTAAGAACCCCAAAGTCACTGAAAGCTTTCATCTCCGAGGTAGCCAGGCGCCCAACCTACTGGCCCTCGGGTTCCTTAAGCCACCCAAAGACAGGTCCCACAGACTGTGATCCAGGCAAACGGCCAGTGCTTTTAGGTCGCAGAGACAGGGCTAGTGGAGACACCACTGCCTCACGCCCTGGGCTGACCCGAGCTGGCGGCCGCGGTGCGGACACAGCGCTCAGCCCATTCTGGGCCCCCCGCTCACCCGCTGGCCCACGGCCGGGTCAGCTGGAGGGCCTCAGGGAGAAGGCCGGGATCCGTCTCTCACCTCACTCTCCACCTCACCACCACCACTCCACCGCTGTCTAATTCCCCTCACTAACCGTAGCTCCTTAACCGCCGGCTACTTGTAGGCAGGACGCTGGGGGCTCCCTGACAGTTGGGTGGTGGTGGGCGGGGCCTGGTGGGGCACTCACCAATGGCAGAGCAGGACCCCTACCGGGGACTGACAGGTGAGTGCCGGTGGGCGGGGCCCAGGGGCACTCACCAATGGCGGAGCAGGACTCACCGCCTGGTAACAGGGCGCCAAGTAGTAACGGGCAGCAGTAGCTGCCGTGCTAAGGGCTGAACTCGCTGTGCTGTTACAACAGAAGCAGCTGCAGGCCATTCTCAATTCTCACATACAGGTGGCCAGGTGAGTACCACAAGACCCTACCGTTCTCCTCCTTAAAAGTACCTTTCTGTAGTTTGTCATTAGCTTCTGCCCCAACGGGACACTCTGTGCAGGACCCTAGCTGGATAACCTACTTAGAGGCTCTTCCTTGGGGAGGCTGACTACAAGAAAAACGAGTCATTTATTCAGTAAGTTTAGAGCTATGGAAGCAGACGAGGTAAACTGAGTCACCAAAACGATGACAGTGGTGACAGTAACATAAGGAGTAACAATTTTCCCAGCTTACAAAGGAATGTTCTCTGGGGAAACTATTTGCTGTGCTTCCAAATAACTTTTTGCTATATTTCCAAATGACTTCTGAAGCTACTTCCTGTGTCTTCCAACTTACTGGTATATCGTTATAATAAGCCTCCCATCAACTGAGGTTAGCAGAACAGGCTAACAGTCTTAAAGTCTTACAGTCTGAAAGAACATAACTATCACACACATTACTTTCCAGTTACTTCAATGATAGGCCCTTACATCATTCTTTATGTGGAGTCTTCTTGCTGCTGCTGATGCTAAGTCTCTTCAGTCGTGTCCGACTCTGTGCGGCCCTATGGACAGCACCCCTCCAAGGTCCTCTGTCCACAGGATTCTCTAGGCAAGAATCCTGGAGTGGGTTGCCATTTCCTTCTCCAGGAGTCCTCTTAAGCTATGGATAACACAAAGTGTTAGTCACTCAGCTGTGCCTGACTCTTTGTGACCCCATGGACTGTAGTCTGCCAGGCTCCTCTGTCAATGGAATTCTCCAGGCAAGAATACTAGAGTAGGTAGTCATTCCCTTCTCCAGAGGATCTTCCTGACCCAGGGACTGAACCCCAATCTCCTGCATTACAGGCAGATTCTTTACCATCTGAGTCACCAGGGAAGCCCCATGGATAACACAGAGACTGTACATAGTCCATGTATAAAATGCATGGTAGATTCCACTTATTGTTTGACTGAAAGGCAACATAACATAAATTACTTATGATGGAAACACATTACAGGGACTTCCTTGGTGTTCCATTGGCTAAGACTCCAGGCAGGGGGCCCAGGTTCAATCCCTGGTCAGGGAATTAGATCCACAGACCCAAACTAAGAGTTCGCATGCCACAACTAAGGATCCCATATCCCACGCAACCAAGACCTGGTACAGCCAAATACATTTCTGTTTTAAATTACAGTTCAGGGCTTCCCTGGTGGTTCAGTGGTTAAGAACCCAGGCTGCAATTCAGGGGACTGGTTGGATCCCTGGTCTGGGAAAATCCCACATTCTGTGGGGCAACAAAGCCCATATGCCACAACTACTGAGCCTGTGCTCTAGAACCCAACAACCGCAACTACTAAGCCCACGTGCCAAAACTATGGAAGCCCGCACACCCTAGAGCTTGTGCTTCAGAACAAGAGAAGCCACTGCAATGAGAAGTTCAAGCACTGTGACTAGAAAGTAGCCCCTGATCGCCGCAAACAGAGAGAACCTCGTGCAGCAACGAAGACCCAGCACAACCAAAATCATAAACCAATTAATTAAATTCATTACTTAAAAAATAACAATAAATACAGGTTCAAAAAATTACAGTTCAAATTCCAAGAAAGCCCAGTGAAACCACTCAACATCACATTTTAAAATAGGAGACGAAGCTAGTGAGTCTCACCTCACAAAGAACTCTAAAACTCGAGCTCTCCAGCTATCCCAAAAGTACTGAATCAGGAAATCTGAGGGTAGGGCAAGCACACATCTTGTAGAAAACTCCTCAGTTAATTCCAATGCCCAGTCAGCACTGAGAATCCCAGTACTGAGGCAGAAGTAACTGAGGGCCTTGCTACTCAAAGTGTAACCCAGCACCAGTAGCAGCAGCAGCATCTACAGTCTGTTAGAAAGGCAGAATCCCAGGCTCCACCCCAAACCTATGAAATCAAGATCGGCAGTTTTACAAGATCTCCAGGGGATTTGTAAAGGTTTGAGAAGCACTGTTTAAAGTTTAAAGCATTGCTACAGAAGTGTAAGAAATACCATACCACGTTTTCAAGTTGAATATCTCAAAAAGAAAGGAGAAACAGGAATAGATCAGCATAGAAGATAAAATGTTTGTGATATTAGGCATTTCACATTACTAAGCCTCTAATTAAGAGTAATATTCAAATACAAGTCTACACATTTTAAAACTTGAAATACCACTCCTTATTCCAAATGAATTTAACTTACAAACCACACCTTCCACTGGCAAGAGTTATACCTCAACTGAGTAACACAAATCGACCAGATAACTTGTTATCTCCATGGAGCTACTGTGTTGAGGGACACTCCTCATGAGGAAGTAAAGACACAAGGGGTGCAGTGACAAGGCAAAAAAGGATCTTTTACCTGGGTAGCCCCAAACTGAGTGAGGGACCTTCCAGATTTTTGTGAACACCTCTGTACTAGTTTCAGAGGACTCTTTGGAAATGGTGATATTTACTACCAACAAAAAGAATTCTCCATGTGTTGTGCAAATGTTTTCTTCTGCGCCCCTTGTTCTTGGCCGGCTCTCAGAGAAAAAGCATTTAGCTTTCTTCCAGTACAGCGATTCCCTGATTAATGTATCTTCAGGAAACAACACTCCAGCATGATGAAGGCAGCCATATTGGACACAAACTCTGAATCTTAAGCAGCAGCCCTGGCATGAGCTACAGGCTCATCAGTGATGCCACTGCGAATCTGCTCCTGTGCAGCAGAGGGACAAAACCACCTCCCATCACAGCTTCTATTTGTTTGTGCCCTGAGAAGTATTAAACATGGCACTTGGCAAAATGACAAAATCAGAAACCTGTTTTCAGATTCTAGAGGTTTCCTTTTCAATCCCACTAAACAAGGATGACCGTGACCCTCTTCAAGAAATGTACATTTCACATGAGAACCCGACATTTATAGGCATTTTTCCCATAGTGAACTTGTAGAGCAGTTAGAGAATAAATAATTCCCATTCAAAAGATGCAAAAGGCAGGGACATCTAAGTTATTTGCCCAAGGTCACATTATAATAAAGCACAAAATAGCAGCAAGAACCTAGGTATCCAAAGGTAACCTCATGGTAACAAAATTAGCCTGGTGATATGGAGAGAGAAACAAGATCAAGCCAGGAATTGGATTCAGCTGCTAATTATAAAGACCTAAGATAACAATGCTGATTGCAGCCATGAAATTAAAAGATGCTTACTCCTTGGTAGGAAAGTTATGACCAACCTAGATAGTATATTAAAAAGCAGAGACATTACTTTGCCAACAAAGGTCCGTCTGGTCAAGGCTATGGTTTTTCCTGAGGTCATGCATGGATGTGAGAGTTGGACTGTGAAGAAAGCTGATCGTCGAAGAATTGATGCTTTTGAACTGTGGTGTTGGAGAAGACTCTTGAGAGTCCCTTGGACTGCAAGGAGATCCAACCAGTCCATTCTAAAGGAGATCAATCCTGGGTGTTCACTGGAAGGACTGATGCTAAAGCTGAAAGTCCAATACTCTGGCCACCTCATGCGACGAGCTGACTCACTGGAAAGGACTCTGATGCTGGGAAGGATTAGGAGCAGGAAAAGAAGGGGACGGCAGAGAATGAGATGGCTGGATGGCATCACCAACTCGATGGACATGAGTTTGAGTCAACTCCGGAAGTTGGTGATGGACAGGGAGGCCTGGCGTGCTGTGATTCATGGGGTCGCAGAGAGTCGGACACGACTGAGCGACTGAACTGAAGATAACAATTGTTCCCCAGGTGGTGCCAGTGGTAAAGAATCCGCCTGTCAATGCAGGAATGGTTCAATCCCTGGGTCAGGAAGATCCCCTAGAATAGGAAATGGCAACCCACTACAGTGGTCTTGCCTGGAGAATCCCATGGACAGAGGAGCCTGGCGGGCTCCAGTCTCTGGGATGGCAAAGAGTCAGACACGACTGAGCACACATGCACACGTGCAAGGCCACAGAGGCTTAAATAAGACAGTTTTCCTTAAATAAAGGAGAAGCAGGCAATCAAAAGCTCACACGATGACTCTGTTAACACTGGGAACTGACAGTCCATGTATTTTTCCGCTCCGCTGTTCTCAGTGTGTGCCTTCCATCCTCAAGGTGACCTCATGACTCAGGATGGCTGCTGAACCGCACACACCCTTGTTCCTGGTAGGAGCGGGCTAGAAGGGGATATGGGCAAAAGGATATTCTGTACAGTTGAGTGCCCTTTAGAGAATTTTCCTAGAAGCCCCACTGAACAACTTGTCCTTGCATCTCCTCCCTTGCAGGCTGGGTGCAGTGGTTTCATAGGTGGGTACTCTGCCACAGTCAGTCATACAGGGCTCCACTGACTCAGGAAGGTGGGAATGAATACCGGGGAAGCAACTAGCAACCTGCACAGAATCCTACTCCATTGCTTTCCAGCTGTGTGACCTGGAGTAGATTATTTACCCTTCGAGGTAAATAACTCCTTCAGTTTCTCATCTGCCAAAATGAAGGGAATCATCACACCTATCTCATAGGACTGGTATGAGGACTAAGGGAAAAAAATACACTTAAGACAATTAGAATACCACCTGGAAGCCAGCGCACGATAAATATTAACTCATTGTTTGGTTATCCTAGTCCAGGGCTTTTCCAAATTCCTCTCATAGTCTAACTTCCTCTCCATTTCCAAAACTGGAAAGGAATTCATATTAGTGCTTGGCACCAGTGGATATGCTAGTGTGAAGGAGTTTTAATCACAGGCCACCTCAATATGCATTCAATATGCATTCCATGTCTTTCTTTTCCAATTATGAAAGTGTGTGCCAGACATCAGGACACATTAGATTTTCTGGACAGAACTAGGGTGGAGGAGATGAGCTCACATTCCCCAAAAGGCAAGGTCTAAACACAGTCCCAATGGAGATTTTGAAGAGCCCAAAGAAACTAAAAAAGAATGATATCTCCTGTGCAGAATTCTACAAAACTTACGGAGATAATCTACCCCTGAGGAGGTGAAACAAAACTCTCACTCTAAGTGTGGCCTGCATAATGACTTCCTTTAGTGCCTGTGGTGTGAAAGGAGGGAGTAGTAACCTTGGGGTGGAGAAACCTGACAAACACTCCCTCAGTTAGGGGATCAAGGTCAATATCAACAGTAATAAGTGATGTTACTATTATACCCTTAAGTGTGGAGAAAAGGGAACCCTCTTGCACTGTCTGTAGGAATGCAGAATGATACAGCCATTATGGAGAACAGTATGGAGACTCCTTAGAAAAACTAAAAACAGAATTCCCATATGCCCCAACAATCCCACTACTGGGCACATACCCTGAGGAAACCATAAATGAAAAAGACACATATACACCCAAAGTTCACTGCAGCACTATTTACAATAGCCAGAACATGGAAGCAACCTAGATGTCCATGGACAGATGAATGGATAAAGAAAATGTGGTACAGATATACAATGGAATATTCCACAACCACAAAAAGGAATGAAATTGGGTCATTTGTAGTGATGTGGATGGACTTAAGAGTCTGTCATATAGAGTGAAGTAAGAAAAAGAAAGACAAATATCATATATTAATGTATATAGCAAAATGGTACAGATGAACCTATCTGCATGGCAGGCACAGAGATGCAGACATAGAGGACAGACAGTTGGACACAGTGAGAGGAGGGGAGGGCGGGATGAATGGGAGAGTAGCACTGAAACTGTATATGTCACCACATGTAAAACAGACAGCCCGTGAGAAGCTGCTGTACAGCACAGGGAGCTCAGCTTGGTGCTCTGGGATGACCTAGCTGGCTGGGATGGCGATGGTGGTGGAAGGGAGGTGGAAGGGAGGACCAGGAGGGAGGGGATATATGTAAACATATAGCCGATCCACTTTGTTGTACCTCAGAAGCTTTCACAACATTGTAAAGCAATTATACTCAAAAAAAAAGAGAAAAACTATACCCTTACTATGTGGTTAATATGGTACTTCATGGGCTTCCCAGGTGACTCAGTGGTAAAAAAAAAAATCCGCCTGCCAATGCAGGAGATGCAAGAGACTCAGGTTTGATCCCTGGTCCAGGAAGATTCCCTAGAGTAGAAAATGGTTAACGCCAGTATTCTTGCCTGGAAAATTCTATGAACAGAGGAGCCTGGCGGGCTACAGTCCATGGGGATGCAGAGTTGGACATGACCGAGCGTGTGCACGCACATGTGCACACGCACACACACAGTACTTTACCTCTCAAACACCCCAAACTCCAGTCTAAACATGAGAACATCAGATCCACAAAGAATGACATTGTATAATTCTGACCAGTACTCCTTAACAGGGTCAAGGCCATCAAGAACAAGGAAACTCTGAGACACTGTCACAGCCAAGAGGAGCCTGAAGAGACGTGGCAACTGTATGTAACAGGACCATGCGAAGCAAGAATAAATTAGGTAAAAATTAAGGAGATGTTAATAAAGGGGAAATATGGGTGTGTGAGACAGGAACCTTCTATACTAGCTTCACAATTTTCCTGGAAATCTAAAACTATTTCCTGTAAATCTAAAACTATTCTAAAAAAAAGTTCACTTAAAAAAAAAAACATCCACTCTTACAGGGTCAGCTGCTCTCACGTCTCGAGAGACATACTATGTGTTGCCCATTTAATAAAGTTCTGCTTGCAAAAAAAAAAAGAAAAAAGAATGCTTTATTGCCTGTTCACTCCTCCCCAGCCATGCACCCATCCCCACCCAAAGGCAAGCCTAGAGCCCCTAAAGGTGAGACCTACACATTCAACCTTCATTCAAATGAGAGGGCCGGGCCTCCTTCCTTCCCTCCCACCACCCTGCTCTACACTCTGACGCTACTAGATATATATTTCCATCTTGTACTTAATGATAACATTTGCATCGTACAGTATTAGAAATTCCCCCAGAACATAACACAAGAGAATTTTAAGTTTCCCCAGAACACATCTCACATCTTCCACTGATAAAGTGGAGCACCATCCCTCGATCAGTGAAGTGCCCATCTGGAAAGACACAACATAAGCTAGAGTGACAGCCCTTCTCCAGGTGAGGCATGTCTTGAGCCTGGCACCTTTGGCTTCTCCTTCATCAACGAATTACTTCACAAGGAGCCTGGAGAAACACCCCGAGGTGTGAACCTGCACATTGGCATGCTTCTGTAAACCAAGTCAGAAGTTCTTTTCCTGCTCATGTCCTAGAATCACAAAATGCAGTTGGAAGCCTCATCCTTTCAGTTAATAAGACAAAAACTCAGGCCCAGAAAGAAGCAGTAAGTTGCTGGAGGCTAAAGCTAATTAACAGAGATCTGTGTACAGAGCATTTGACTCTCTAAGTACCATTGAATGTAGGGCTTCCCAGTGGCACTAGTGGTAAAGAACCCGGTGTCAATGCAGGAGATGTGGGACCGATCCCTGGGTCGGGAAGATCCCTTGGAGGAGGGCATGGCAACCCACTCCAGTATTCTTGTCGGGAGAATACCATGGACAGAGGAACCTGGTGGACTGCAGTCTATGGGGTCGCAAAGAGTCAGACACGACTGAAGCAACTTAGCACACACACACCATTGAATGTAAAGCTGAAACGTTCTGAGGGAAGACAGAGTTGCCCCCAGAATGTAACATGCCAGTGAAGCTATAGAAGCCCTGGATAAATAGTGGCAAAGATTAAAAAAAAAAAAAAGAATGAAGGAATGCACCCTGGTTAAAAATAGGATGTGGAGTCATCGACTTCCCTTTGATTTACTGAAATCACTTTGAACACAATGATTATGTCACAAGAAAGAGCTTTTCTTTTATGTTGAAGAAGAAAAGGTATTAATAAAAATCACGACAAGCCACATTAAAATAGCTTGTATGGTGCAAGGAATGTCAAATGAAGAACTAGGCTCTGTCTTTGATGGTCTTGTAAGATTGATATATTTCAAAAAAGATACATGAATTCCAAAGCAAAGCAAACACATTTGATTAGAAATGGTGAAGATAAAGTTTCACCTCCTTTTTCTTTGCCAACCTGAAACTGCACAACTATTCCTAAATGAAGAAAATATACAGACTCAATAAAGTGTTAGATATTTTAACAATAACAAAATTATAAATAAACACTAACAACATTATAGGCAGTATTTATTATGTGCCTAGCTGTGTTCTGAAGGTATCACATGTACTAGTTCACTTAATCCTCAAACCCTATGCAATAGGTTTTATTAACATTCCCATTTTACAAGTAAAGAATGGACACACACAGAGAGGTCAGGTAATCTGTCCAAGGTCACACAGTAAGAGGCTGAGTCAAGAAATAATCTAAGTTAGTCTGAGTCTCATGCTAACCTCCATTTCCTAGTTACCATGAGCTACTTGATCTTCTTACTTATTCTTTAAAGTAGATTAGTCTCACCTTCCCTAATTCTATGACATGTTCTCTAAAAGCAGGGAGCCTATTTTATATATTTCTTTGTATTCCCTGTATTTTCTACACATTTTACATACATTTTGTTGACAGGATAACTAGTAGATCTTCTTAGAGAACTTGGTGAGGAGAGAATTTTTAAACAGCATGTCCATATATCCATCGTTTCTGTGAGATTTATAATAACTTTCTCAAAACAAATTAGATAACTTTGGAAATCTAATAACAAAAACTGTAAGCTATTGGCCCAGAAGAATTAATGTAGTTTTCAAAACGATACAACTTATTAGGCAGAGCCACACACTCTGGGCCGTATGACCTGACATGTTATATGAATCAAATAAACAATGGTTCATGACTTGAAACGCCCAATAGAGTAACTGAGGTGCAGATATGTATCTAGCTGTGTTCTTTTTAGATTAAGTTGTTTTTTTTTTTAACACTTCTCAGTCTCGATTTGCTCATCTTTAAAATGGAAATAATAACAATGTACCCTCTTCCTTCTCAGGTTGTTATAACAAACAAGTTCCATGAGGCTGTGGAAGTCCTTCCTAAGTAGAAAAGCACCAGGTAAATGCAAAAAGTATTTCTAAAATATAACCAGCAACATGCAGGTATAAACATGTGGAGCATTCAAAGCAACTGACTTTTATTAGTAGCCAGCAGGATAGCTTGGAAAAACACAGATTTTCAGGTCAAAAAGACCTGGATTCAAGTCCCCATCCTGCCATTTACAGCTTAAGGGATCTTGGGCAAGTCACTTAAATATTTTTTAAATATTTCTGAGCCTCAATCTTTTCAATTATAAAATGGAGAAAATAACACCTCCCTCACAGGAGACAACATGTAAGAAGCAGTTCATAGAGAACACAATGAAGTTTAACTGTGACCTCATATTAAAAATATCAGTTATTCTACTCAGAACACATGGGAGAAATTATATCTATCCTTCCAGAGTTTACCATAATCACATCATACAGAGTAAATTTACTTAATATTTATTAAACCCTATCAAATGCCAGCAGTAAAGAATCCTCCTGCAATACAGGAGACACATAAGACATGGGTTCAATCCCAAGGTCAGGAAGATCCCCTGGAGGAGGAAAGGGCAATCCACTCCAGTATTCCTGCCTGGGAAATCCTATGGACAGAGGAGCCTGACCAGCTACAGTCCACAGGGTCACAAAGAGTCGGACACAACTGAGCACACAAAATTAAATGCCTACCACTCCTCGGAATTTTGTACTCCCTGCCCTTTGGAGCAACTTCGCTTTCACTTTCATGCATTGGAGGAGGAAATGGCAACCCACTCCAGTGTTCTGCCTGGAGAATCCTAGGGACGGGGGAGCCTGGTGGGCTGCTGTCTATGGGGTCACACAGAGTCAGACACAACTGAAGCGACTCAACAGCAGCAGTAGCAGCCCTTTGGAGAAACAATATAAAAATGCTGTCAGGTCACTCAGAGTTCTCAGACCCATTTGAGATTCTGAGGAAAGCTATGGCATCTCTCCCCAAAGAAAATTACAAAACTTTTAGTAGACAAAACAGAAGATGTAGAATATTTTCATGACCTTGGGGCAGCGAAAGCATTCTTAACAGAGGACAGTGAGGAGAGGAGGGATACTTAACTATAAAGAAAAAGATTCATAAATCTACCTACACTAAAATTATGAATTTCTACATCAAAAGAAACCATGAACAAAAATTTTTTACATAAACTAGAGTGGAAGTACAATTTGCAACACGTGCAACCAATGGAAGCTGAGATTCCTGTGCAAGTAAAAATCTCCAACAAATCATTAAAAAAAATACGCAAAAAATGTGATACATGAATGCACAGAAAGAAACTACAGCTGCATGTAACAATATGGATAAATCTTACAAACTTAACATGGAATGAAGAAAGCATGACACTAAAGAATATATACAGGATGATTTCACTCATGTGAAGTTGTCAAATAACTAAATAAATCACACTTAGTAAGGTAAAGCTAAACAATATTGAATAGGGATGCACATATATATGCATACGCTCATATGCATGCATACACATATAGGCAAAACTGTACAGGCAAAACTGCGTGGAAAAGGGGAAAAAAGTGGTTCCCTCAAGGGGAAGGAAGACGTGATGACTAGGAGAGACCAAAGTTTGCTTCGGGAAATGATAATACTTGGGCACAGGTTACGACAGTCTTACTTTATGATTTACAGGTTTTATATGTTCTCCTGAATATACATTGCAAAGTAAAAAAAAAAAAAAGCACTTCCACAACCACACCTATATATTTAGCAGGGAGAGAAGGAATTCACAGACTCCCTCAAGTCCATACACCCTGTTTATGCTGTGAAGCTCTGTGAGATCAAAGAAAAATGGAAAAATCCTTAGATTGTGAGGTGGTGGAGGAAGGAGAAAGGGGATGAGAACAGGAACGACGAAGGAGTAGACAGAGGAAACGGGAGACTCTCCTGGCTGCCCAGTGGTTAAGACCTCACCTTCCAACGCAGGGTGTAAGGGTTAGACCCCTGGTCAGGGGCTAAGACCCACACGGGTCACAGCCCAAAACCCAAAACGAAAAACAGAAGCAATATTTTAACAAATTCAATGACGACTTTAAAAACGGTTCACATTAAGAGGCGGGGTGGGGGGAGAAACATGAAGCCTCTAGGTCAGTTCCTACTCTCTCCCTGGGAGAGAGAAGACCCGAAATGCCCAAGCTTGGTAAGGAATGCAACGGAGCCTGAAAAACACAGGAAACTAATGAGAAAGAGGAGCACAGCTTGCAAAGAAATGTAAACTATTAAATAATGTGTCTCCAAAGAAAGAAGCCTGCTAAAATAGCCAGTTTAACCCTCCGCCCACTCCATAATATCTCTGCTCCTCACCCTTGAACCCAGGCAGTGTATATAAAATGTTAGAAACTGCGAACACCAATTTCTGAGTGAAAAAGAACACCATGTCACCTCGCAGCAACAGATTATCACGGAACCTAGAAAAGCTCCTGGTAGCCTTGGGAAATTAAAGAACTGGCAAAAACAAGTTACAAAATGCCATTCCCACTGGCCTTGGAATAAACACACATACTGCAACTAAATGATAAACATATACCTGTGTCATATCTAGTACGACCTCGGTACGGCTCTTCACAGAACATATGTGAACCTTTTTGCTGAAGATAAGAGGAGTCCAAGAAATGTTTAAATCAGTGGAAAACAGAGGAATATCTCTGTAAAGTTTTTCATTATATTCTCCCATCAACTATTTACTCATATCCAGCAATCACCCAGTATTTCATTAGATCTGGGTTTATACTAAACAAAACTATCAAGACGTTATCTTCAAAACGGTTGGTGTTTGTGTGGTCAGTCAAATGCCTTATTTTAATGGAAAGAATAATGGGTAAAAGGAATGATTTTTTTTAATTACAAAAAGCATTTAATACTTTTAATTAATCATTAATAACATGCAATAATTTACATTGTGCAAAACATACTTTTCTGATTTTTCTCATATCAATTCATTGTTTATTTACTGCCTACAATTTCTAGTCCTCAAATCTTATTAACATTAATCAGTTCAGTTCAGTTCAGTTCAGTCGCTCAGTCGTGTCCGACTCTTATTTAGACGGTAACATTCATTGCTAGAAAGAAGTCCACAGCAAAGAATCTAGATTTCCTCAGAAAAACTTCCAAAAGGAAAAATGGAAATTGACATTTGGACAACATGAGAAGACTCATCTTCCAAAAGGAATGATTTTTAAGGGTTCCAGATCCTATCAGGAGCATCAAATCAACTATTCCTTCACGTTCCACTCAAACTCTTTCCTTTCATCCCATTTTCTAGCCTCCATTTGTTCCCCAGAAACTCAGGATCTTCTTTCAATTCTCCAACTTTCCTTGAGGTTCAGGGAGCCATATAGAAAGTTTCTCCATGGTTTGCTGGAAAGGTCAGTGTATTCCACTTTGTCAAGAGGCCTTAATGAATGTGCACAGCGGAATCTTTCTCATGCCTCTGTCTCCCTTTTATTATCATCCCTTCCCTCTTGTGTTCTTCCCTCTTGTTTTCAGATAACTGGCTTATCCAGTTGAAACCAAAGACCAAAGAATTTCCTTTCTATTATGTTTAAGTGAAAAGCTCCCCCGGAAAGTGAAGGGGTGTGGGTGTACACTTACTCACTCTTCCACTTCTGCGCCAAACTATTGATCCGTGCCGCCTTTGTGCACCCAAAAACAAGATCACAAAAGTAGTTATATGCCCAGAAATGATTCTCGGTCCAAATGCATCACCTTTTGGAATGCTATATTCTGGACTGGGGAGGGCGGGAGGAGGTGGGGCGAGGCGGGGGTGGTGTCCCCAAGTAACTCTACAGCGAGTCCCAGGGAAACTAGGTGCACTTGGGAGACTGGGGGTTGGGCAGGAAGGCCCAGGTCCGAAGTTCAACAGGCACCGAAACCCAAACCCGACTGGACTATCAGCACGTGCTTAGACTCGGTTGCGAGAGCCTGGCAAACCTATCGGGAGGGGGCATTCTTCACCGGCCTCTGACTCATCCAGAGATAAGGAAGCCACAAGTTCCAAGCCAGCAGCTCCTGGATTTAGTCTGCACGGAAAATGTGTGGTTTCGGCTCCAGGGCCCCTAACAGGTAGAGATAAGCTTGAATGTCCTGGGGCTCGGCCCCAAAGTGAGGATGGGAATGGAAGGAAAGCCACTCTCCCTCCGGCTCGCCTGCGAGACTTGAAGGTGCGGATCCCCCCCGGGCGGGCGCGGGAGCCGCCGGTGTCCGAGCAGGGCGCGCGCGGCCCCGGGTCCCCGGCGCCCCCGGCCCTCCCCTCGCGCTGCCCGAGCCCCTCACCTGCGGCCGGGTGGCCGGAGAGCACGCGGCCCCGGGCGCGGCGCGGGCCCCCGAGCTCGCGGCGCTCGCGCAGCTCGTCGTCCTCGTCCTCCCGCCGCCGGCTTTCAGCCATGGACGAGCCGCGCGGGCCCGCGCGCCGGCCGCCAGCCCCGGCGCCCCGCGCCCGCAGCCTCGGGCCGGGGAGGCTGCCCCGGCGAGCGGCGGCGTCGGAAGCGGCGGCCTGGTCGGCTCCACCTGCAGCCCGCGGGGGAGCGGCCGGGCGCGGGCCGAGCCGGCTTCCCCGCCTCCTCGCGCGGCCCGGCGGCCTCCTCCTCCGGGCTCCGGCTCGCCCGCTCCCTCCCCCGCCCCGCGGATCGGAGCCGGGATCGGGCGGGGTCTGGCGGGGCCTCGCCTCCTCGGGGAGGGGTTACCGGCCGCCGAGCCGCCCCGCCGCCGCACGCGCTGGGAGCGCCCGCGCCACCGAAACAGACGGGTACGAAATAAACAGACGGGATAGGAAAGGGGGAAAGAGGAGGTGGCCTGGCTCCTTCCTGCCCTTTCACAATATTCCGGTGTCAACAGGAAACCCATTTGCTTGACACTTAAACAAAAGGAGGAGGAGGAACCTGCCCAAGGTTGAGTTGGAGAGATGGGCCAGCTGGAGCATGTGAACTTGGAAAGGAACTTGCTTGGGAGTTTGGTGGCGCCTCTGCGTTGCACCGGTTTTTTCCTTTCCCTCTCTTCTCGCCCTTTTAGATCCAACCTCTGGGCAGAGCATGCAGGATTTTTAACGCTGTGAAGCCAGTCTGATGCTGCTAAGTCGCTTCGGTTGTGTCCGATTCTGTGCAACCACACAGACGGCAGCCCACCAGGCTCCCCCGTCCCTGGGATCCTCCAGGCAAGAACACTGGAGTGGGTTGCCATTTCCTTTTACAATGCATGAAAGTAAAAAGTGAAAGTGAAGTCGCTCAGTCGCGTCCGACTCCTAGCGACCCCATGGACTGCAGCCCACCAGGCTCCTCCACCCATGGGATTTTCCAGGCAAGAGTACTGGAGTGGGTTGCCGTTGCCTTCTCCGGTGAAGCCAGTCTATATGATACTATATGGTGGATACATGTCATTACACATTTGTCCAGTCCCGCAGAATGTACAACAGGGAGAGTGAACTGTAAGGTAAACCACAGACTTTAAGTGGTTATGATTATGATGCGTCAATGTGAAGGCTGAAGGACTGATACTTTTGAACTGTGGTCTTGGAGGAGACTCTTGAGAGTCCCTTGGACAGCAAGGAGATCAAAACAGTCAATCCTAAAGGAAATCAATCCTGAATATTCATTAGAAGGATTGATGCTGAAGCTGAAGCTCCAATCATCTGGCCACCTGATGCAAAGAACCGGATCAGGTTCTTCGTTAGAACTCATTGGAAAAGACCCTGATGCTGGGAAAGATTGAGGGCAGGAGGACAAGGGGACAACAGAGGATGAGATGGTTGGATGATCACAGACTCAATGGTCATGAGTTTGAGCAAGCTCCGGGAGAAGGTGAAGGATCAGGAAGCCTGGCGTGCTGCAGTCAGTGGGGTCACAGAGTCTGACAGGACTCAGGGACTAAACAGCAATGTAAATTCATCAGTTGTAACAAATGTACCACTCTGTGGAGACTGTTGATAATGGGGGAGGCTGTGCATGTGAAGGGGCAGAGAGATATGGAAAATCTCAATCTTCAGCTCGGTTTTTCTGTGAACCAGAAACTGCTCCAAAATATATAAAGTCTAATAAGCAATTTTTTTTTCGATAGAGTCGTCCTGTATTCTAGGTAACTTAGGGTTAGGAAGTGGCTACCATCTTTAGAAGAAGATGTATTTAAGAACCTGGTACCTGATTATTTGCAGAGAGGCAATGTGGTGAAGTGACAGAGCAGTGACTCTAGAGTCAAAAACTGTCATTTGAAGCACTTCAATAAAGCTGAAAAGAAGGGGATAAGAAAGTTAATTATGTGTATCCATATAGAACACATCTGAGATTGATACTTGCACATACACACTTTGGCACACAAAGAGGCAGATTCTGAAATCTCAGAAAAAGATATCCAAGCAGCAGAGACACTGTCTGGACATGACTCCGTGGGACACTCCCCAGTAGAATGAGCAGGCCTTTATCTTCAACCTCTTGCTCTATTTTTGAAAGCTTGTGAGGTCTCCTAATGTTCAGCGTGGGAGAAAAAGACAGGGAGAAAGGGGTCACTGAAAATAGAATTGCCGGCCATACCGGAGCACTCTTTGCCTTTTTAATAGTGATTGTTGCTTCCAGAAAAAAATCTTTCTGCTTTCAGGCAGGTTAGAACCACAGTCAATTATCTGGAATTGAGGTCAAATTCGCAAGTGAAATTTTATTACTGGATTAGCAGTTAAATAGGCTTCCCAGGTGGCTCAGTGGTAAAGAATCCATCTGCCAATGCAGGAGACCTAAGAGACACAGGTTCGATCCCTGGGTTGGGAAGATCCCCTGGAGGAGGAAATGGCAGCTCACTCCACTACTTTTGCCTGAAAAATCGCGTGGTCAGAAGAGCCTGGCCAGCTACAGTCCATGGGGTCGCAAAGAGTCAAACACAACTTAGCGACTGAGCACACGTTAAATAAGTTGACATCTGGACAACTTGAAGTTAAACTAGAAGGAAAAAAAAAAAAGATTCTAGACCTTGAGGGTTGTTTTCAGTGTTTAGAGTCACTTTAAGTGAAAACATATTTGTCACCTTAGAAAAGAAGGAGTCATTTGGAAGTCCCTACCTTGACTACAGTAAATAATCTGCCTGCAATGCAGGCGACCCAGGTTCAATCCCTGGGTCAGGAAGATCCCCTGGAGAAGGAAATGGCCACCCATTCCAGTATTCTTGCCTGGAGAATCCATGGACAGAAGAACCTGGTGGGCTGCAGTGCCTGGGGTCACAGAGTCAAACACGACTGAGAGAGTAAGGCTGGTGATGACCTTGATGACAGCACAACTCCTCGACTTGTCAGGGTCGCCACGATTCAGAGTTTTAGTTCGAAAGGAACTGAAAGTGTTCTGAACATTCTATCAGAGCTTTAGGAACCTATGCCCTTCTTTCCAGGTGTAGGCTCAAGCACATTTTCCATTCAACAAACATTTATGTAATTACTGTATGACAAACATCGCACCAAGTGCTGTGGGGAAATTCAAAAGAAGTAAAGAAATATTTACTCTGGGGCTCTATGGTTCATATAAATTTTCTCATCTTCAATGAACAAAGCATAGTTCCTGTTTTCCAATGACAGGAGGACGAATCCAGTTTACACAAAACAAGGCAAAATTTGGTAAATTCTATCATAAAGATATAACCTTAGACAAAGTACCAAGAAAATTCAATAGAGAAAGAATTATCTTTGCCATAGAAAGAATTTGAACCCCTACTTTATGCCATATAAAAAATTAACTCAAAATGGATCCTAGATCTAAACGTAAGAGCTAGAATTATAAAGCTCTTCAAAGAAAACTTCAGAGAAAATTTAATTTTAAAAATGTAATCCTTAAAGAGGATTAAACTATTGTGACATTGTGTTCAGCAATGGTTTCTTAGAGTGTTGCTTATACCAAAATATACAAGAGACAAAAAAAAAATTGGACCTTATCAAAATAAAAAACTTTTCTGCTTCAGAGGATATCATCAAGAAAGTGAAAAACAACTCTCAGAATAAGAAAATATTTGTAAATCACATACCTGGTAAGGGACTTATATTCTGAATATATAAAGAACTTAAAAAATAAGATACAATTAGCCCAATTTTTAAAAGGACATTCCCCAAAGAAGAGATAGAAATGACGTATATGAAAATGAAAAAAAAAATTCAACCTTATTAGTTATTAGGGACAAGTAAATTAAAATCTCAACGAGATGTCTTTTAACACATACCAGCATGACTAAGATGAAAAGACTAGGCAATAAAAGATGTTAAAGGATATGGAGAAATTTCAATCCTCATACATGTCTGGTAGGAACGTAAAATGGCAGAGCCACTTTAGGAAACAGTCTGGCAGTCCTTAAAAAATTAAACATAGAGTAACCATCAGTTCAGTTCAGTTCAGTCGCTCAGTCGTGTCCAACTCTCCGCGACCCCATGAATTACAGCACGCCAGGCCTCCCTGTCCATCACCAACTCCCGGAGTTCACTCAAACTCATGTCCACAGAGTCGGTGATGCCATCCAGCCATCTCATTCTCCGTCGTCCCCTTCTCCTCCCGCCCCTAACCTTTCCCAGCATCAGAGTCTTTTCCAGTGAGTCAACTCATTGCATGAGGTGGCCAAAGTATTGCAGTTGCAGCTTCAGCATCAGTCCCTCCAATGAACATCCAGGATTGATCTCCTTTAGAATGGACTGGTTGGATCTCCTTGCAGTATAAGGGACTCTCAAGAGTCTTCTCCAACACCACAGTTCAAAAGCATCGATTCTTCGGCGATCAGCTTTCTTCACAGTCCAACTCTCACATCCATACATGACCACGGGAAAAACCATTGCCTTGACTAAACGGACCTTGGTTGGCAAAGTAATGTCTCTGCTTTTTAATATACTATCAAGGTTGGTCATAACTTTCCTTCCAAGGAGCAAGCGTCTTTTAATTTCATGGCTGCAATCAGCATCTGCAGTGATTCTGGAGCCCAAAAAAATAAAGTCTGGCACTGTTTCCACTGTTTTTCCAACTATTTCCCATGAAGTGATGGGACCAGATGCCGTGATCTTTGTTTTCTGAATGTTGAGTAACCATATAAGGTAGCAATTCTACTCATCAGCATATATTCTGGAGAAATGAAAACATGTACATCCAAAAACTTGTATCTGAATGCCCATAGTGGCATTATTTATAACAGGCAACATCACTATGAACAAAGCTAGTGGAGGTGATGGAATTCCAGTTGAGCTATTTCAAATCCTGAAAGATGATGCTATGAAAGTGCTGCACTCAATATGCCAGCAAATTTGGAAAACTCAGCAGTGGCCACAGGACTGGAAAAGGTCAGTTTTCATTCCAATCCCAAAGAAAGGCAATGCCAAAGAATGCTCAAACTACCGCACAATTGCACTCATCTCACACGCTAGTAAAGTCATGCTCAAAATTCTCCAAGCCAGGCTTCAACAATATGTGAACCGTTAACTTCCAGATGTTCAAGCTGGTTTTAGAAAAGGCAGAGGAACCAGAGATCAAATTGCCAACATCCGCTGGATCATGGAAAAAACAAGAGAATTCCAGAAAAACATCTATTTCTGCTTTATTGACTATGCCAAAGCTTTTGACTGTGTGGATCACAACAAACTGTGGAAAATTCTGAAAGAGATGGGAATCCCAGACCACCTGACCTGCCTCTTGAGAAACCTGTATGCAGATCAGGAAGCAACAGTTAGAACTGGACATGGAACAACAGACTGGTCCCAAATAGGAAAAGGAGTACATCAAGGCTGTGTATTGTCACCCTGCTTATTTAACTTATATGCAGAGTACATCATCCAAAATGCTGGGTTAGATGAAGCACAAGCTGGAATCAAAATTGCCAGGAGGAATATCATTAGCTTCAGATATGCAGATGACACCACCCTTATGGCAGAAAGCGAAGAAGAGCTAAATAGCCTCTTGATGAAAGTGAAAGAGGAGAGTGATAAAATTGGCTTAAAACTCAACATTCAGAAAAATAAGATCACAGCATCTGATCCCTTCGCTTCATGGCAAATAGATGGGGAAGCAGTGAAAACAGTGAAAGACTTTATTTTTGGAGGCTCTGAAATCACTGCAGATGATGACTGCAGTCATAAAATTAAAAGACGCTTGCTCCTTGGAAGAAAAGTTATGACAAACCTAGACAGCATATTAAGAAACAGAGACATTACTTTGCCAGCAAAAGTCCATCTTGTCAAAGCTATGGTTTTTCCAATAGTTATGTATGGATGTGAGAGTTGGACTATAAAGAAAGCTGAGCACCAAAGAACTGATGCTTTTGAACTGTAGTGTTGGAGAAGACGCTTGAGATTCCCTTGGGCAGCAAGGAGAACCAACCAGTCCATCCTAAAGGAAATGAGTCCTGAATATTCATTGGAAGGACTGATGCTAAAGCTAAAACTCCAACACTTTGACCACCTGATGTGAAGAATTGACTCATTTGAAAAGACCCTGATGCTGGGAAAGATTGAAGGCAGGAGAAGGGGACAACAGAGGATGAGATGGTTGGATGGCATCACTGACTCAATGGCCATGAGCTTAAGTAAACTCTGGGAGTTGGGGTGATGGACAGGGAGGCCTAGCATGCTGCAGTCCATGGGGTCGCAAAGCAACTGAGTGACCAAACTGAACTGAACTGAGATATAACCAAATACTCATCAATTGGTGAACAGATATTCAAAATGTTGCATATCCATTCAATGGAATATTATTTAGACATAAAAATGAATGAAGTACTGGTATATGCTACAACATGGAAGAATCTTGAAAACATTACACTAAGTATAAAAAGCTAGAGACATGGCTTCCATGGTGATCCAGTGGCTAAGAATCTACCTGTCCATGAAGGGGGCAGGAGTTTGGTCCCTGGTCCAGGAAGACCCCACATGCTGTGGGTCAACTGAGCCTGTGCACCATGGCTACTGAAGCCCCCATGCCCTGGAGCCCGTGCGATGGGACGAGAGAAGCCGTCACAGTGAGAGGTCTGCGCGCTGTAACAAAGAGCCCCTTCTCATTGCAACCAGAGAAAGCCCACATACAGCAGCAAAGACACAACACAGCTAGGATAAATAAGTTAATTAATTAAAAAAAGAAAAAGCTAGAGACAAAAGACTGCTCTGATGTATGACCCTATTTATTTGAAATGTCCGGAATAGGTTAGTCCATGGAGACAGGGAGGAGCCTAGGGATTGCCAGGGGTGGAGGAAAATGAGGAGTCATAGTCACTAGGTATGGTATTTCTCTCTGAGATGATGAAAATATACAATCAGAGACTGGCAATGGTTGCACAACTCCGAATATACTCAAGGATGACTTTTAGGGTATGTAATTATATTTCAATAAAGCTGTTATTTTATTAAGAAAACTATAATCCACTCACTGTGAAAGCAAGAAAACAAGAACGAGGGAGCGGACTATACTCTGAAAACCATATTGAACTACAGAAACCAAATAGGAGTTACAGGTAATAACTGTTTAATCGTATGAAAGAAAGGGAAAGGTGTGGCCAACTGAAACAAAATAAACATGTCAAAACACCCTACCTACCCTAGTGACACAGCAAAAGCCAAATTAATAGAAGGAAAATGTTAATGAGAATCCACAGCTAAGAATAGAACAAGATTTGTCCTTAAAGCTTTAAAGTATTAAGAAAAAAATTTGTAAGCAATGTTGAAAAACAGCCTCCATTACAAAGAAAAAATGTTGTTTGCTTCTCACTTTGGATTTACAGCCTGAAACAAAATGGTATGATAATAGAACACTACAAAAAGTAAGAATCTACTATATAAATACATGGGCTTCCCAGGTGGCACTAGTGGTGAGGAACCCACCTGCCAATGCAGGAGACTTAAGAGACATGGGTTTTGATCTCCTGGAGGAGAACTGGCAACCCACTCCATTAGTCTTGCCTGGAGAATCCCATGGACAGAGGAGCCATATTGTCACAAAGAGACAGACATGACTGAAGCGACTTAGCACACAGTTAAAGACATACACAGTACAGTGCTTGGCACAGTAGATGTTTGTTTAATGACTGAGTTAATATAATGAATATAGTTTCCTTTTTTTCCTGCTGAATCATCAGAAGATATGAGTCTCAAGTTCTTCAACTTAAATAAAAAGTAAGCACCTGGAATTAAAAATTTACACCTCAAGACGTCAAAAAAGAAAAAGCAAGGATGGGCAAGGGTATGCAGTGGATTTTAAAAGTATAAAATCTTCATAGTTTTGTTTCTTAAAATACCTGAACCAAATATGAAAGAATTTTATGATTTGTTAAATTAGGATGGTGGCTTCATGAATGTTTAACATGTTACATTATTCTCCATATTGTCCATGTACTTTTAACTCTTCCTTATTTTTTAGAAAACAATAGAAAAGATCGATGAAACTAAAAGCTGGTTCTATGAAAAGATAATATTGAAAAACCTTTAGTTAGACTCATCAAGAAAAAAATGGAGAGGGCTCAAATCAATAAAATTGGAAATGAATAAAGAAGTTAAAACCAACACCACAGAAATGCAAAGGACCATGGTGGTCATAAGTCACTTCAGTCATGTCCAACTATTTGCAACCCTATGGACTGTAGCCCTGTAGCCTGACAGGTTCCTCTGTCCATGGGATTCTCCAGGCAAGAATACTGGAGCGGATTGCCATGCCCTCCTCCAGGGGACTTTCTCAACCCAGGGATCGATCCCAAATCTCTTAGGTCTCCTGCATCGGCAGGCAGTTTCTTTACCACTAGCACCATCTGGAAAGCCGATAAAGGACCATACGTGACTACTAAGAGGAACTTTGGGCTTCTCAGGTGGTGCTAAAGAAACTGCCTTTATGGAATGAAATCTGTGATTTAAAAACTCCCAACAAGCAAAAGTCCAGGACCATGTGCCTTCACAGATGATTTTGATCAAACATTTAGAGATGAGTTAACACCTATCTTTCTGAAACTCTTCCAAAAAATGACAGAGAAAGGAACACTTCTGAACTCATTCTATGAGGCCAGCAACACCCTGAAATCAAAACCAGATGAAGATATCACAGAAGAAAATTAAAGACCAATATCACTGATGAACATAGATGCAAAAATCCTTAACAAAATACTAGTAACCTGAACCTAACAATATTTTAAAAGGATTATATACCATGAACAAGTGGGGTTTATCCCAGGGACACAAGGATTTTTTAGTATCCACAAATCAGTTAGTGTGATTTTATTGTTGTTGTGGAGTCATTCAGTCGTGTCTGACTCTTTGCAACCCCATAGACTGCAGCACACCAGGCTTCCCTGTCCTTCACCATCTCCCAGAGTTTGCTCAAACTCATGTCCATTGAATTGATGATCCTATCCAACCGTCTCATCCTCTGTCGTCCCCTTCTCCTCCTGCTGCCAATCTTTCCCAGCATCAAGGTCTTTTCCAATGAGTCAGCTTTTCGCCATCAGTGGCCAAAGTATTGGAGTTTCAACTTCAGCATCAGTCCTTTCAATGAATATTCAGGGTTGATTTCCTTTAGGATTGACTGGTTTGATCTCTTGCTGCCCAAGGGATTCTCAAGAGTCTTTTCCAACACCACAGTTTGAAGGCATCAGTTCTTTGGCACTCAGCCTTTTTTATTGTCTAATTGTCACATCCATACAGGACTACTGGAAAAGCCATAACTTTGACTATATTTACCTTTGTCGGCAAAGTGATGTCTCTGCTTTTTAAATCCTAGTCTAGGTTTGTCATAGCTTTTCTTCCAAGAAGCAAACATCTTTTAATTTCATGGCTGCATTGACTGTCCATAGTGATTTTGGAGCCCAAGAAAATAAAATCTTTCACTGCTTTCATTGTTTCCCCATCTATTTGCCATGAAATGATGGGGCCAGATGCGATGATTCTAGTTTTATGAATGTTGAGTTTTAAACCAGCTTTTTCATTCCCCTCTTTCACCTTCATCAAGAGGCTCTTTAGTTCCTCTTTGCTTTCTGCCATTAGGGTGATGTCATCTGCATATCTGATGTTATTGATATTTCTCCTGGCAGTCTTGATTCCAGCTTGTGATTCATCCAGCCCAGCATTTCTAATGATGTGATACACACATTGTCAAATTGAAGAATAAAACTCCTGTGATCATCTCAGTGGATGCAGAAGATTTTGATAAAACTCAGCATCCATTTATGATGAAAGTTCTCTGAAAAGAGGGCATAGAAGGAACCTGCTGCTGCTGCTGCTAAGTCACTTCAGTCGTGTCCGACTCTGTGTGACCCCATAGACAGCAGCCCACCAGGCTCCCCTGTCCCTGGGATTCTCCAGGCAAGAACACTGGAGTGGGTTGCCATTTCCTTCTCCAATGTGTGAAAGTGAAAAGTGAAAGTGAAGTCGCTCAGTCATGTCTGACTCGTAGCGACCCCATGGACTACAGCCTACCAGGCTCCTCCGTCCATGGGATTTTCCAGACAAGAGTACTGGAGTCAGCATAATATCTATCTACCTAGGTGACTTTTCATCTCCTCCAACAAGAAGTGGTTCCCTACCCCGTGAAGTTGGACTGACTTTGGGATTTGCTTTGGCCCATGGCATATGGCAGAGGTGACAATATGTGAATTCTAAGTCTTGAACTCTTGAGGGCTTGCTTGCTTCATTCAGCTTGTTCTCTTGGAAGACTTCTACCACCATATGCCTAAGCCACGGTGAACTCAACAGGGGATGTGACAGTCTGTGAGGGAAAGACCAGTTGTCCTAGAGGCCCCCTAGATAAGCCCACAGTCTCCCAGTGTATGAGAGGACCCAGTCCAGATCAGTAGAGTTGCTGACTAGCAGCTGACCATAGACATATAAGTGACCCACCCAGCTAAGACAAAAACTGCCAGCTGGCCTCTAAACTCATAAGCAGTAAGAAATGCCTTGTGTTTTACGTCACTGGGGTTTTGTGGTTGGTTGTTATACAGCATGTGCAGGCTTTGGAAACCCCAGTAATCAGTTGCTGGAAAAAGAGCTATTGTTGTTCAGTCACTCAGTCATGTCCAACTCGTTGTGACTCCATGGACTGCAACACTCCAGCCTTCCCTGTCCTTCACTATCTCCCAGAGTTTGCTCAAACTCATGTCCATTGAGTAGATGATGCCATCCAAACATCTCATCCTCTGTCACCCCCTTCTCCTCCTGCCCTCATTCTTTCCCAATATCAGGATCTTTTCCAATGAGTCGACTTTTTGCATCAGGTAGACAAGGTATTGAAGTTTCAACTTCAGCATCAGTCCTTCTATTGAATATTCAGGGTAGATTTCCTTTAGGATTGACTTGTTTGATCTCCTCTCTGTTCAAGGGACTCTCAAGAGTGTTCTCCACCACCACAGTTTGAAAGCATCAGTTCTTCTTTATGGTCTAGCTCGCACATCTGTACATGACTACTAGAAAAACCATAGCTTTGACTATACGGACCTTTGTCGGTCAAGTGGAACATCACACTTGTGAAAAGAATAGGAGAGATAGAAATATTGGTCAGGGGGCTGTTGTACCACAATGCAGACCTGACAAAGCCTCTGCTGGTCCAGTGGAGTAGATGGTCAGGCCCTTGAATCACCACCAGCTTGCTCTGTCATTGGCCTGTGCTGCTTGAGAGCCAGCAGATGCTGAAGGAGCTGCTAACTGGAAGCTGTTGGTCTACCACACTCCTTCTTCCTGTACAACACGTGTTCTTGAAGGGAGTGGCACCGCTCTGTGTCAGCCACCTCAGCCCTTGCACCGTGCGTATCCACTTCACTGTGCCCCTCCAGCTCAGGTCACCCTCCTTCACTGCAGTGGGTCTCAGACGTCCACTAGTACTCATAGTCTCCCTTCTGCATCATCCATTCTAAACCCCTCTTGCCCCCGGCTACCAACTCCGCTGGTCTCGGTGGCTTACCTGGTGCCATGACCCAAACTTTCATTATTGAGGTATCTTAGCCCCTAGTGAAGTGAAGTGAAGTCGCTCAGTCATGTCCGACTCTTTGTGACCCCACGGACTGTAGCCTACCAGGCTCTCTGTCCATGGGATTTTCCAGGCAATAGTACTGGAGTGGATTGCCATTTCTTTTTCCAAGGGATCTTCCTGACCCAGGAATCGAACTCCTGCATTGTAGACAGATGCTTTACCGTCTGAGCCACCAGGGAAGACCTAGCCCCTAGTAATCATATCCTTTTCAGCCTGGAGTGCTTCACTTGTCTGTTCACAGTTACGATGATCAAAGGAGAATCAGGAACCAAGGAGCATCCAAGTGGGTCATCTGAGCTCCATATATATGCCTCCTGGTTCCCCTTCTGGGCAACCAGCCTTGTTTCCCACTGTCCACTAGAGTTAATTATCCCTGCCGAGATGGTCACTTTTCTCACCTTCTGGTCCCTGGTCACAAGGCGCTCCAAGTGCCCAGAAAGCAGTCATCGTTTACAATTCAAATGGACCCTCTCTGTGTCCTTTGGGGAGAATACGGCCACATTGACAATGGGAACCGCCAACCCTGTAGAGCCCAGAAGCATAACTCAGTAGGTCACGGGGAGTGATGGTCAGTGGGACCACTCCTGCTTCTACTTCTCAATTCCAGATCCATATATTCTTTTGACTGCAGACACAGCACCATAAAAAGAAAGATCTCTGATATAATGTATACTGCATTCTAGAGGATTAAACCCAACCTTGGCAAAGTATTGTCTCCAACTTTGCACTTCAGCTATGCCTTCCTTCAGCAAGAATATATACATATATATTTCATATATATATGAAACTAGAGGTAAGAAGCATAATGTATAATATATAATAGCTTTTTAAAATAAGTACCATTTCATCCATTAGAAACAAATCCATAAAGCATATGAGCGTAAAACCCAAATCTCTCAAAGTCACATTCACAGAACAAGAGATTATTATTAGTCCCTCTCTTCAAATAAAAATGAAGCCTAAATTGCAAAATCAAGACCAGAACTCTATAATAAAATACACCAAAGTGTCAAAAATGAGAGTTTTGACAGAAGAACATTTCCTGACAGAAGAACACTTTTATTCAAACTCTTGAGACATCTGAAAAAGAAAAATGTCAGAGGTTTATATACAGTGACCTAGAGCTTCTCATGCTCTTCGGCCAGGTCAAGCTTTAATCTTTTTCCTGTACCACTAAGGGTATAGGATCCAAGAAGGAACATAAGAGAGGCAGACGATTTGTTTCTCCCAGTGTCTGTTTTCCCCTTGAGGCTGGGGGTCAAGAATAAAGACTGCATTCTGCAGTGTCCCATGGCCCTATCATGTCTATGTGGCCTGGTTCTGGCCAATGGGAACCAGTGTGCACGACTTTGAAAAAATGTGTTAAAGGGAAGGGACATGCCCTTCTTCACCCTTTGCCTCCACTGACTAGAATGTAGATGTAATGGCTGGAACTGGAGCAGTCATCTTTAACCACAGAAATTAAGGGACTAGAAGTCTGGACCTATGATGATCATGGAGAAGACATGCCTATCAGACCTCATACATCTAGATTTCATTTACATCAGAAATAAACTATTTTTTAAAGATTTACCTTTTTAAACTTTGTTTTATATTGAAGTATAGCTGATTAACAATACTGTGGTGCTTTCAGATGCACAGCAGAGCGATTCAGCCATACGTACACATTTATCCATTCTCAGCTTCTACTTTTCATTTCTTTCAACATATTATTATTTTTGGCTGTACTGGGTCTTCACTGTGCTGCATAGTGAAAGTCGTTCAGTCATGGCCGACTCTTTGCAACCCCACAGACTGTACAGTTCACGGAATTCTCTAGGCCAGAATAGTGGAGTGCATAGCCTTTGCCTTCTCCAGGGGATTTTCTTTTGGTGCATAGGCTTTGTCTAGTTGCAGCGTGCAGGGTTAGTTGCCCTGACACATGTGGGATCTTAGTTCTCTGACCAGCGATTAAACCCACTTCCCTTGCATTGGAAGGCAGATTCTTAACCAATGGATCACAAGGGAAGTTCCCTCAACTTCTAGTTTTTAAAGCTATGATTATTTGGGATTTTCTGTCACACAGTTATTGTAATCCCGTTACAAACATGAAAATGTGTCTCAAACAGTCATGAAAGGAGGTAAGAGGGAAGGGAAGTATTCTGAACAGAAGAAAGATTCAAAAGTCAAAGTGTTAGTCACTCAGCTGCGTCTAACTCTTTGGGACTCCATGGTCTGTAGCCCTTTGCCTCCTACTTCTCCAGGGGATCTTCCCGACCTTGGGACTGAACCTGGGTCTCCTGCATTGCAGGCAGATTCTTTACCATCTAAACCACGAGGGAAGTCCAGAAGAAAAATTATACACAAGCAAAACAGAGTCTAAAATAACTTCTGATTTCACAATGGAGTGAAATACACAATTGAGAAAAGACCTTTCTATAACAAAATACCCCTGCCGAACTTGGAGTACCCAATTCCAACATGTGAGGGTTTTTCCCACATCACCAAGCAATTCTGAGACACCACCTTGTGTCCTACAAATCAACTCAATTCCTACACTGTCTACGTGGAGTCAGCAACATTGGAAATGCTGAACCTCCCTCCACCCCCCATCATCACCCCCTGAGTTGGCTAGAGTGGTCCATGAAACTCAGAGTGATATTGTACTTAGTAGATTACCGGTTTATTATAATAGGATACAACTCAGGAATAACCAGATGGAAGAGATGCATAGAGCAGGAAATAGGAAAAAAACATGGAGCTTTTGTGCCCTCTCAGATTTTGTCCAAATGTCCATGTGTTCAGCAATCTGGAAGATGTCTGAAACCAGTCGATCTGTGTTTTCATGGAGGCTTCATTGCAAAGGCTGCTGCTGCTAAGTCACTTCAGTCGTGTCCGACTCTGTGTGACCCCATAGACGGAAGCCCACCATGCTCCCCCGTCCCTGAGATTCTCCAGACAAGAACACTGGAGTGGGTTGCCATTTCCTTCTCCAATGTGTGAAAGTGAAAAGTGAAAGTGAAGTCGCTCAGTCGTGTCTGACCCTTAGCGACCCCATGGACTGCAGCCTACCAGGCTCCTCCATCCATGGGATTTTCTAGGCAAGAGTACTGGAGTGGCTTGCCAAAGGCATAATTGGTTAAATCACCAGCTGTTAAAGTGCTGCACTCAATATGTCAGCACTTTTGGAAAACTCAGCAGTGGCCACAGGACTGGAAAGGGTCAGTTTTCATTACAATCCCAAAGAAAGGCAATGTCAAGGAGTGTTCAAACTACCACACAATTGCACTCATTTCACATGCTAGCTAGGTAACATTCAAAATCCTTCAAGCTAGGCTTCAGCAATACATGAATTGAGAACTTCCAGATGTCCAAGCTGGATTTAGAAAAGGCAGAGGAACCAGAGATCAAATTGCCAACATCCACTGGATCATAGAAAATGCAAGAGAATTCCAGAAAAACATCTATTTCTGCTTTATTGACTAAGCTAAAGCCTTTAACTGTGTGGATCACAACAAACTGGAAAATTCTGAAAGAGATGGGAATACCAGACCACCTTACCCACTTCCTGCGTAACCTGTATGCAGGTCAAGAAGCAACAGTTAGAACCAGATATGGAACAACAGACTAGTTCCAAATTGGGAAAGGAGTACTTCAAGACTGTATATTGTCACCCTGCTTATTTAACTTCTATATGAAGTACATCATGTGAAATGCTGGACTGGATGAAGCATAAACTGGAATCAAGATTGCCAGGAGAAATATCAATAACCTCAGATATGCAGATAATACCACTTTTATGGCAGAAAGCAAAGAAGAACTAAGGAGCTTCTTGATGAAGGTGAAAGAGGAGCGTGAAAAACCTGGTTTAATACTCAACTTTCAGAAAACTTGGATCATGGCATCTGGTCCCATCACTTCATGGCAAATAGATGGTGAAACAATGGAAGCAGTGAAAGACTTTATTTTCTTGGGCTCCAAAATCACTGCCATGGTGACTGTAGCCATGAAATTAAAAGACTCTTGCTCCTTGAGAGAAAAGCTATGACCAACCTAGACAGCATATTAGAAAGCAGAACCATTTCTTTGCCAACAAAGCTCCGTCTAGTCAAAGCTATGGTTTTTCCAGTAGTCATGTATGGATGTGAGAGTTGGACAATGAAAAAGTTTGAGCATGGAAGAACTGATGCCTTCAAACTGTGGTGTTGGAGAAAACACTTGAGAGTCCCTTGAACAGCAAGCAGATCAAATCAGTCAACGCTAAGGAAATCAACCCTGAATGTTCATTGAAAGGAGTGATGCTGAAGTTGAAGCTCCAAATCTTTGGCAACCTGATGTGAAGAGCTGACTCATTGAAAAGACCCTGATGCTGGGAAAGATTGAAGGCAGAAGGAGAAGGGGATGACAGAGGCCAGGAAGGTTGGATGGCATCACCGAATCAATGGACATGAGTTTGAGCAAACTCCAGGAGGTGGTGCAGGACAGGGAAGCCTGGTGTGCTGCAGTCTATGGGGTCGCATAGAGTTGTACGTGACTGAACAATTGGTGACTGAACTCAGTCTCCAGGCCCTCTTCCCTCCCTGGAGGTCATGGGTGGGATTGAATGTTCCAATCCTCAGGGCTGGCTCTATTGAGGACCAGTCCCCACCCTTCCGTGGGAGTCCCAAAGATGTCTCATTAGTGTAACAAAAGACACTTTTATCAGTTTCATCACAGGAAATTCCAAAGGTTTTAGGAGCTCCTGCTAAAAGTTGGATGAAGACCAAGTATACATTTCTTATTATGAATTGCAATATCACTCCCCTAATAAATAAAGGGAAATCTCCAAGGGCTAAAAATGAACGAGGAGCTATAACTAGAGTGCTGGTAATAGTTGACTCACATATGGTATCATTCAAAGTGTTTTAAATATCTTAACTCACTTAATCCTAACCACAACCCTATGTGGCAAATACTACTTGTGTTCTTATTTTATAGGTGAGGAAGCTAAATCACATAGAGGTTATAGAAGATATAATGACAAGGTTCAATGGCTGCCCAACTGGAATTCTAAAAAGGAAAAGAATTAAGGAAAGATAACCCTTGAAAATGACTGAAAATTATCCAGAACTAATAAAAATCAAGCATCTTCAGATTAATAAATTATACCAAATTCCAAGTAGGGCTCTAAAAACAATACCAGTGCAAAAAATAATGGCTAACATTTATCCAGTACTTCAGAGTTAGCACTGTTCTAAGTGCATTATATATATTTTATCCTTTAACCTTCACGAGAATCTTAGGAGATAGTTCCTACCATTATCCCCAATTTGCAGATAGGGAAACTGAGGCACAGAGAGGTCAAGTAGCCCTTTTAAGAATAAAAGTGAAAGTCGCTCAGTTGTGTCCGACTCTTTGCGGCCCCATGGACTGTAGTCTGCCAAGCTCCTCTGTCCATGGAATTCTCCAGACCAGAATAATGGAGTGAGTAGCCATTCCCTTCTCCAGGGGATCTTCCCAACCCAGGAATTGAACCCAGGTCTCCTGCAGTACAGCGCAATTACTGCACTTTTAAGAATGAAGAGCCTACAAATGGTGAAGCCAGGATTGAAACTCAAACAATTTAATTCCAAGAATGCATTTTTCACATCGCTCCTTTGTGAAACCTTCTCTAGGGAGAGCAGTGACTCTTGGATATTCAAGTGGGGTGCATCAGATGGCAGTGAAAGAATGTGTCTTTTTGAGGTCCAGAAGTTGCTGTGAAGACGGCAGTGCTCTCCATCTATGTTGTCTGATGCAGTAGCCCTGGGTAACACTATCGGACACTTGAAATGTGACTAGTGCCATTTACAACAGCCAGGACATGGAAGCCACTCGATGTCCACTGGCAGATGAATGGATAAGGAAGCTGCAGTACCTATACACAATGGAGTATTACTCAGCTATAGAAAGGAACACATTTGAGTCATTTCCAATGAGGTGGATGAACCTGGAGCCTATTATACAGAGTGAAGTAAGCCAGAAGGAGAAAGGTTAATACTGTGTATTAATGCATACATATGGAATTTAGAAAGATGGTACTGATGATTCTACGTGCAGGGCAGCAAAGGAGACACAGACATAAAGGACAGACTTTTGGACTCAGTGGGAGAAGGCAAGGGTGGGATGATTTGAGAGAATAGCACTGAAACATGTATATTCACATACGTAAAATAGATGACCAGTGGGAGTTCAATGCATGAAGCAGGGCACTCAGAGCCAATGCTCAGGGACAACCCAGAGGGTTGGGGTGGGGAGGGAGGTGGGAGGAGGGTTCAGGATGGGGGAGTCACATGTGTACCTCTGGCTGACTCATGTTGATGTATGGCAAAAACCATCACACTATTATAAAGTAATTATCCTCCAATTAAAATAAATTAAGAAAAAAGAAACGTGACTAGTACCACTGAGGAACTAAATTTTAAATAATTTTAACTAATTAAATTTTAAATGTAAATCCCCACCTATGGCTAATGCCTACTGTCTTAGACAGTGCAGGTTCAGAGTTAATGAAGAGATTGGATGTGAAGACAGGGTAATTCACTAATCCTCTTGACCTCATGCTGAAATGGCTGGGTGACTCTCAATTTTAGATAAGAAAAACCAATAGCATGATCTTGTTTCTTGAGCAAAGGCTATTCAAAATCACCCCTGAATAGCTTTTAACTGCCTGTAGAGAACTGTTTATATGTTTTGGTTGATGCCACCATGTAAGGTAGGGTAATATGTATGTGTAATGTATTTAGGAATATTTACAGATAAGGAAGATGTAGAGAAACCTGCAAAAAATTGGAAAAAAGTATCTAGTAGAGTGGGAGGAGTCTACTTATGAACGCCTTGTGAGCCTCCTCCTCCCCCCAGTCTTCCTGCTGTATCTCCTCTGTTTGGCTGCCAGGCCACTTTCTATTTCCCCTTGGAGCATTTCATGTTTGTAGATGCATCTCATCCACCCATATAGCCCTACCAAGTGCTTTATACCCCACGTAAAGAAAAACATTTAATATTACTCTATGCCTTATACTTTAATATTATATCTTACTATCGTACATCCATTTTTTTTAAGATGTATGTATTTGTTTTTGGCTGCGCTGGGTCTTCGTAGCTGCATGCGGGCTTTATCCAGATGCAGTGAGCAGGGGTGCCAGGGTTTCTCATTGGAGTGGCTCCTCTTGCTGAGAACAGGCTCTGGGTGCCCAGGCTTCAATCGTGGCGGTGCACAGGCTTTAGCTGCTCTGTGGCATGTGGAATCTTCCCGGGCCGGGGATTGAACCACTGTCCCCTGCATTGGCAGGCAGATTCTCAATGACTAGACCACAAGGGAAGCCCTGTCTTACATCTTAGTAGTCTATGCCCTTGCTATGAAGTGTGCTCCATGGGCTGGCGGCATCAGCATGACCAAACAGCATGTAGAAATACAGAATATCAGCTCCACCCCAGACCTACTGAATCAGAATCTGTATTTTAATAAGATCTCCAGACACTCACCAAGCCCAATCCTCTTGTAATGCAGTAATTAAAATGTCTAACCCTTTGACACAATTGCTTATAATTTTGGTATTATTAATTAGACCGTAGACTCCATCAGAATGGGGATTGTGTCTACCTTGATTATGATTATATTCTTAGTACCTGACACCAAGGTGGGCACTTAATATATCCTCAATAACCAGCTTGGATAAATAAAAAACAATCAGAAAACAGATTTTTTTTTTTTAAGGGAACAAGAAAATATTGTAAAACGACCTCCATTGGTTTGCTTTCATCTAAGTCATACTTTAAAAAACCATCTGATTAGTAGGTATTGAAAATGTTCTTGAATTGTTCTGAATTGAAATTCAATGCTAATTTTTTTCTGTTATATTAAAACCAATGCCAAATACATTATTAAAAATAACTTGGCAGAAATTAATTTTCATTTTCTCCCCAGAAGAGTACAAGTAGCATTTAGCTCTTTCAGTTTAAAGCATATGATGCTTTCAAAGGTATAATAGAGATCAAAGGTAAATTTTCTACTCATTTTGATTTCTCAAATAAAGAAGCTGTCAGAATATAAAAGGAAATGCCCTCACAGGTAAGCATTCCAATCACCTAGGGGAGAAAGCAGATGGGCCTTCTGTAAAGACTTGGACTCAGTCAATTTAAATTCCATTTCCTGAAGCTTTTCTTCAAATTGGTGTTTATTTGCAAAACTTGTTATGTGTGGAATCTTGATTTACTGTGCTTCCCTCTAATGTTGCTTTCAGAAGACGACCGTTCTTGCTTATCTTCACTTGTGTAGAGTCTCAATAGCAATTGTCAGAACTCTCCCTGGGCAACAAACCCACCACACTGACCTCAGCAAGACCAAAAATGTCTTACAGAGAGCTAGCTTGTCTTACTCCAAATGGAATGCTCAGCTTCAGCAGTTCTCAGAGCTAAATATCACGAGCAAGTGAGCAAGGCGGATGCATTTTACAGACTTCAGGACTTGGGAGCCCTTGGCAGCCTGACTGACCAGCTCCCCTGCCCACTGCTCCTGCCTCCGCCCTTCTGCTCCAGTCACACCCAACTTGTCACTGCTTCCAACACACCCTTCTCTTCATGTCTGTACCTTGGGACGTGAAGTCACTTCTGCCAGGACCACTCAGACAGGAAGAATACAGAGAGCACGTGGCCTTGGGGCAAATCCAGATTCACTTCCTTGTTTTGAAATCTTGAGCAAGTTAATTAATTACTTTGAACTATTTACTAATCCAAAAACAAGAAATTGCAATGTATAGGGGTTGGGCCTCTTATAAGGACAAAACCAACAAGGGCCTAAGGGAAATAACAATGGTGGTGGTTTAGTCACTAAGTCGTGTCTGACTCTTAGGACCCCATGGACCACAGCCCACCAGGCTCCTCTGTCCATGGGATCTTCCAGGGAAATAACAATAGTTAACATTTAATGAACACCTACTGTGTGGCATTACTGTGATAAGTACCTACCTTATCTGACTACTTGTATCAGCAGAATGACTACCCTTTTCGTAGCCCTTTCTGCACTGTGAACCAATGAGTTTTTTCATAAACCTGTCTTATACACTAAACTCTGAGTTCCTCAAGTACTAGGAAATTATCTTCTTATTGCTCTTAGAATCAAGCAAACACCATGCCTGACGCAAAGCCCAATGAATGTTTATTTAATGAACTGATAGTAAGGCGTTATTGACATTTTGTCTCTGTACTGTAACCTTCCCTTTCCAAGTCTCAGGTGTTCATCTACTAAAATAATATGTACTTCACAGAGTTGCCTTGAAGACTAAAAATAATAATGTGCCACAAAAAGACAGGAAGGAAATTTAAATACATATTGCTAAGTGAAAGAAGCCAGTCTGAAAAGCCTATACCCTATATGATTCCAACTCTTTGACATTCTGGCAAAGGCAAAATTATGGAGACAGTGAAAAGATCAGTGGTTTCTAGCAGTTTGAGGGAGGGAGCTAGAATGAGTAGGTTGACCACAATGGATATTTAGATGAGTGAAACTATTTTGTAAGATACAGATGTAACTATTTGTCACAACCCATACAATATTTTGGGCTTCCCTGTTGACTCAGATAGTAAAGAATCTGCCTGCAATGCAGAAGACCTGTGTTTGATCCCTGGGTTGGGAAAATCCCCTGAAGAAGGGAATGGCTACCTCCTTCAGTATTCTTGCCTATAGAATTCCATGGAAAGACGAGCCCAGTGTGCTACAGTCCATGGGGTCCCAAAGAGTCAGACATGACTGAGTGACTGACACACACACATACAATAGTCTACATTTGTCAAAACCTATTATCTGTACAACATGCAATGGGAACCCTGATGTAAAGTGTAGACTTTAGCTAATAATAATATTAGCCTTGCCTTCTCAGGTGTAGCAGATGTACTACAGTAATGTAAGATGTTAATTACAGGAGAAATGGTGGGACAGGAAGGGGAATTGAGGAGCTCTTTCCTTTCTGGCCAGTTTTCCTATAAATCTAAAACAGTACTAAAACATCAAATATATTCATTATTTTTAAAGAAAAAATTTGAAAAATAATGTGAACATAACATTTCACTATATGATAGGCTTTATAAGAAATAAATTCAGCAACTATTTATTGACTGCTTACTCCATACTAGAAACAGGGCTAGGTACTGGAGTTGCAGAGATGGAAGATCTTGTTTCTATCTTCAAGAGATATAATGTAATAAAGACACAGAGAAACAAAAGGAGAATTTTCAGTACAGTGTGACATGCACAAGCATGCACAAAGGAAGCACATCTAAGCCAGTCTGGGGAAGAATGATTGCTAGGGCAGGAGAGCTTTGCTGGAGGAAGTCGCGTCTGAACTGGGTCTTAAACATAAGCAGGTATTAACTGGGCAAAGAATGGAGGGTGTCAGAAGAATCTTCTAGGCTGGATCAACATACCTGTGAACACCACAGTCAGGGAAGTAGAGGTGATTGAATATTTCTGTGGACAAGAGAAAACTGCTGTAAGGGACCGCAGGTGAAGCTGGCAAGCTAGGGAAAGGTGATATGAAAAGCCTCTGTGTGCAGTGCTGAGGGATCGTGAATGGGACAATGCGGGTGATGGGAAGGGTTCCAGCAGCAGAGTCTGGCAGTCAGGAGGAAGGACGAGAAAGGACAGTGTTTTGGGCTCAGCACTGTCCCCTTATCACATCCTTAGTTTCTCAGCAGCCTTGCTGCTGCCACGTAGGTGTTTTGTTTTTCCTGGAAAGGTTCTAAGAGCTGGCAGCAGGGGAAGATTTGGAAGCCAAATGGAGATGACACGGGGCCTGAAATGGAAGCAGAGAAGATGGATGCTTTCTCAACTGCTCAGGGCCCTTTGAGGCTGCTTTTCTGAAACACAAACTCTTTCTACTTTGATCCATCACTCATTGGCTCAGTCCTTGGGGTTTCATCTCCAAAGTCCTCGGAGAGGAAGGCATCGAAATACATACGGAACATCACTGTCAAATATCCCTTTTCCCCTCAAATATTTTATCAACCACCATATGTGGTTGATATAAAACTGAGCAGCAAGCAGAAAGTCAACTATATAAGAAAAGAGCATGAAGGCTCTGTTAGATGACCTCCCAGAAGAAAAGCTAAACAGAATTTCTAGCCCATAATCTGGCCTGGGCTTCCACGAAAGTGTGTAACAGCCATTTCTGGAGAAATTGGAGAAACTGGGAAACCTAGGACTTACTACAGTTGGGACCACTGGCAGGTAGTCCAAGGACAGGACAACTGGTAAGACCGCAGTGGGGAAGGTGCTCTGATTTCACCAAGGCCCCTCTCCAGCTCCCTCAGCTTGTGCAGGCAGGAGGTTATAGCGTGGGGTAAGGAAAGGGCAAGTGGGAGGAGAACAGGGACTCCATGAAAACGGGTACGAAAAACCAGAAAACAGACTGGATTAGGCGTACCCAGGGTACAAAAACCAAAATACAGAGAACAGTCTGGGTTAGCATATCCAGGAACTCCATTTTCAGGTTTCAAAAAGTAAAAGACATGTTAATGGTGACCTGCCTCAGTGTGTCTCCTCTCCTGAGTCACAGGGCTCCTCTGCGTACCTGCTGCCCTCTGTATCACATACCCAGTTCATGCGTCACCATTCTGAGCGCTCACTTCACCTATTTCCTTCCTTGGATTTTCTGTTTTCCTATAATCCACACCTTCTTTCAAGGTTTTCTCTCTCTCTTTTTGATTTAGCACTTTGTCCCTAATCTTCTTGAGAAAGAATGCATGGAAGGTAAGATTTTTGAGAATTTATGTAGATTCTACTTTTATTTTTGATGGACAGTTCATCTTGGTATAGAATTTTACATAGAAAATCATTTTCCTTTAGACTTTTGGAAGCATCCTTAGAATTCAGGGTTCAGAGTTGTTGAGAAGTCTGATGCCATTCTGGTTTCCTACCTGTTTGTATATATGCTTCTTCTCTTTAGAAATATGGAGAATGTTGTTTCTATGTCTAGAGTTCTAGAATTTCATAATAATATGCTTGATATGGATCTTTTTCCATTCATTGAAGTGGGTACTTGTGGTCTCTTTTCATCTGGCAATTTAGGTCCTTCAGGTATCTTTCCTGTTAAAATTTCCTCCAATGTAACCCTGGTTGTAATCCTGGTTGCCTGATTGTATTTAAGGTTGTTGTTTAGTCACTAGGTCACGTCTGACTCTTTTGCGACCCCATGGAGTATAGTCCACCAGATTCCCCTGTCCGTGGGATTTCTCAGGCAAGAACACTGGAATGTTGCCATTTCCTTTTCCAGGGGATCTTTCCAACCCAGGGATCGAACCTGTGTCTCCTGTATTGGCAAGTGGATTCTTTACCACTGAGCCCCCTGAGAAGTCCTTATATTTTAGGATGGGATAGCAAAAAGCTGATGAGAAGCTCTGTGGTTTTGGGAAGATTGATTGATCATATCTTCTACTGAAAGGTGATATAAGCAACTTCTTTGTTAGGGAATTTCAGCCCTCACCCCTTCCCACTCCATATCACTGTCTTTAGGGATTTTTTTCTGCTTGGACTAGTCATGTTCCTCGGAGAAGTCTTCCCCAGTCTTTGCTCTGGAGGGTAAGGCTTGATTTCTAGCATTTCAGGAACCAGGAGAAGATCTGAGCATTTGATGTGCCTACATTAATTAATCCCTGTTTTCTTGTTACAGCCCCTAAGCCCCTTCAGCATCAGAAATGAAGTGGCTAAAGCTCCACTTCTGTTAAAGTAGGGGAGGGGAAGTCACCCAATGGAAAAGAGTCAGGGAGAGGGTATAAAAGTAGTCACTATTCAAGTGGCTTCCATCCTCAACCAGTTCCCTTGTTTCATCTCTCTTGCATCTTCAGTCCACATCCAGAGGATTTTACAATGCCACTAACTTAGCATTTGGTTTTCTCAGGTCTGCCAAGTCCTTTACCATTGCTTTTTAGACTCCAAAATTCTGGTGTTATTGCTTCTTTTCCCTCTTCCCCCATCCCTATGAGTTTTAGTGGGGTTCTGGAAAGAGTGAAATTAGAAGCATTTGCTTAATCCATCATTTCCTCTTGGAACCAACTGTCAGTCTAAAAAATCCCCTGACACTCATTTGTCTAATAAGTACGAGTGCCACTTATATTTTGGGCACTTTGATAAATGCTGGAGTTGAACTGTGATTTATCTGCCATCATGATGACCGATGCTCTAAGGTAATGGTTGGAAAAAAGATTTCTTTCTTTGCTTCCACCTGATGTCAGCAGTTTATTCTATAGGGATTGCTCTGTGCTGGGCGTACTTGATCAGCACATATCTGATCCTGATTTGAAACCACATGTTGAAACCTTGAATCATTTCTGATGTCACCCACTTATTCCCTTACCTTGGCTGTGTTTCTGAGTCTGTAGGTTAATTGGCCTAATGCTTAATTCTAACACTGCATGTGGTGTCAGGGCTGATTTGCCTTAAACATCATCCATTCTAAATACTGCAGAAGTAAAGGTCAGGTGCCTCAGGTGCTGACTGAAGGATGGATGTGTGGTCATCTTAAGAAACCGACGTGCCTCTGCTGTGTCTCTTTTCCTGGAGACACTTTATTCTAGATCTTGTCTTCAAAGTTTGGCAATAAAGCTTCAGTGATTATAATGGTAGAAACAGGTTTGGAGGGAGGTATGACATTCATTCATTCATTATTATTTTATTGAAATATAGTTCATGTACAATATTATGTCAGTTTCAGCTGTCCTACAGGGTGATTTCACATTTGCATACATTAGGAAACGATCACTGTAAATCTGTCCCTGTACAAAGTTGCTACTGCTGCCGCTGCTAAGTCACTTCAGTCGTGTCCGACTCTGTGCAACCCCATAGACGGCAGCCCACCAGGCTCCCCCGTCCCTGGGATTCTCCAGGCAAGAACACTAGAGTGGGTTGCCATTTCCTTCTCCAATGCATGAAAGTGAAAATTGAAAGTGAAGTCACTCAGTCGTGTCCGACTCTTCGCTACCCCATGGACTGCAGCCCACCAGGCTCCTCCGTCCATGGGATTTTCCAGGCAAGAGTACTGGAATGGGGTGCCATTGTATGCTGTAATAAATCCCTGTGGCTCATTTTTTTTTATCATAAAGGTTCAGTATCTCTTAATCCCCTTCACTTATTTTTCCATCTTATTCCCCTTCCTCTCTGTCAACCCCCCTTTTGTTCTGTGTATCTATGAGTCTGTTTTCATTTGTTTTTTTAAGATTCCACATATAAGGGGGATCATATGGTATTTATCTTTCTCTGACTTATCTCACTTAGCATAATACCTTCTAAATCCGTGCATGCTGTCGTAAGTGGGAAAATTTTATTTTTATTATGACTGATATTTCACTGCATGTATACATCACATCTTCTTTATCCATTCATCTGTTGATGGACTTGTTGCTTGTTTCCATGTCTTGGCTTTAACAGTGCTGCAGTGAATATGGGAGTAAGATATCTCTTTGAATGTTGAAACATTAAAAGGATGCACAGCCTTGTTTAAAGGAATTGTGTCATTTGAAATTTCTGGGCTGGCTATTGCTCAGAGCCTAGGATGAATTGGAGAAAATTACCTCTGCTTGTTACTGGTGTCTTACATTGATAAGGAACAGGAAGACCTCTGGAGTTGTTTTGTTTTATTGTACATTGAGCCAGGAAAATCATACATTTAGGACAGCTACAAGTAATAATGATATTAAAAATAACATCTTATCATTGCATTGTACTCAGAGGTTACAAAGCATTGTTATACACAGGAGTGCCTCTAAATAACCTTGAACTGGGTTTTCATTGATTTACTACTGTGTGATTCAAAAGTGCTTAAAAATTTATTAATGACTAACACAATAAACATGCTTTAGCAGCTCGGAATTTCCTCACCTCAACTTAAAGGTGTGGTGTATGTTGAAAATCCCCCCTCCTGCCCCACCCTTTGTGTTAACAGCACCTGAAAAAAATCTGTAGCACAAGTTTGGGTAACCAGTTTCTTGAACCTTAGAAATAGGACCTTAAGACAGAATCACAAAATCTCCGTAAGGGAAGAATATTAAAGGTCAGCTAGTTTAAACCTCCGGAGAAGGCAATGGCAAGCCACTCCAGTACTATTGCCTAGAAAATCCCATGGATGGAGGAGCCTGGTTGGCTGTAGTCCGTGGGGTCGCTGAGGGTCGGACACGACTGAGCGACTTCACTTTCACTTTTCACTGTCACACATTGGAGAAGGAAATGGCAACCCACTCCAGTGTTCTTGCCTGGAGAATCCCAGGGACGGGGGAGCCTGGTGGGCTTCTGTCTATGGGGTCGCACAGAGTCGGACACGACTGAAGTGACTTAGCAGCAGCAGTTTAAACCTCTGTCTAATGCTGCTCTGCATTCAGTTCTCCTCCCCTAGGGGAAGACTCGGTGTTCTCCTGGAAACACTATGCATTTCCTAGACAGATTGCTCCCCCGGGTCAGAAGGCAAGCTATTGCAGGAAGTAGGAGAACAAGGATCAGGGGATAAGAAGGTGGAGGAAGAGAGGAACAGAGAGAACTAGAAACTGCCTTAGGAGAGAAGAGAGGTTATTTTTTTAAGAGGCATGGAACCCTCCCCATTGGCTAGAGCAGTTGGTGCTGTGCTGGGGAAAAAAAAAAACAAAAACCCACCTTCATGGAGTTTACAGCCTCATGAAGGAGGAGTTTTCACATATCATGTTTCAAATGTGGGGTGAACCAATGAGTCATCCCTTGAATTCTAGAATTTGATTAATAAAATAAAGGCAAAGTGGATGCCACTGGACACAGCTACTTTAAGGAAATTGAACACATCACAGGCCAGGTGTGTGATTTGTTTAGAGAAGAATTGGAGGTTTCACTTACCAGTTGGAAGGGGTTACAAATTAGGACAAAAACATAAGTCTGAGAGGGTCCTGGACTCATAATCCCATTCTGAGGAAGGGCCCAAATTTAACCTCCAGAGTTCTCAACTGAGGCGAGGGTGTCGCAGGGATCTAGAAGTGCCAGAGGCATGTGGGATCTTTGTTACCCAACCAGGAACTGAGGGATTGAACCTGCAACCCCCACAGTGGAAGCACCGAGTCTTAACCACCGGACTGCCAGGGAAGTCCTGCCGTGAGTCCACTCTTAACAATAATCTTCTAGATGATACTTGGTTTTGAAGGCACATTTCCTCTGTGAAATTTTCCTGGACACAGTCCCCACCTCCCAGGAGCTCCCTCCTCTGTCTCTACATTTACTGTGTATGGGCCTCCTTTATGTACCAGCTGTCCATACAGCATTTGTATTGCTCAATTTATGCATTTTCTCTCCTACCACATTGGAAAACAAGGAATCAGTCTCAGACACTTTTGTGTTCTTGGTGCCTCTGCATAGCAGCTGGCAGTCAAGAGATGCTCAGTGAATATCTGAGTGACAATAAATGAGTGAATGGATGGATACGTGACTAAGCAGATGAGGAGGTGAGTGAAGAGTTAATGTGAGCAAAACTTGAAGTCAACAGAGTATACTCAGGGGACTAAGGCAAGCCCCACCTCTGTGAAGCTTATTTGGAAAGAGTTAAAAACAACAAACGGTTAATAGCATTAGGCTAGATAATGGAGAGCCTTGAGTGCCAATGAACTTTCCTTTGTTCACTTGATCAATGAAAAATTTATCATAAATTCCTTTAGATTGTGTGGATAATGTGGGCTTCCCAGGTGGCACTAGTCGTATAGGACCTGCCTGCCAATGCTGGAAATGTAAGAGATGCAAGTTCAATCCCTGGGACAAGACGATCCTCTGAGGGAGGGCATGGCAACCCATTCCAGTATTCTTGCCTGGAGAATCCCATGAAGAGAGGAGCCTGGCAGGCTATAGTCCTTAGGACTGCAAAGAGTTGGGCATGACTGAAGCAGCATAGCCCACACACATGTGGGTACTGTAAAACTACAGTCTCTAGCCTAAGAGAGCAGTTGAGGAGGAAAGGCCTCACAAGAGCTACACAAAAAGCAAGGGCCGCCAGACAGGCACAACCAAGGAGCCCTAAGAATTCAAGGGTCAGTAAGTCACTTCTGCGGAGAAGGCAATGGCAAGCCACTCCAGTACTCTTGCCTAGAAAATCCCATGGATGGAGGAGCCTGGTAGGCTGCAGTCCGTGGGGTCGCTAAGGGTCGGACATGACTGAGCGACTTCACTTTCACTTTTCACTTTCACACATTGGAGAAGGAAATGGCAACACACTCCAGTGTTCTTGTCTGGAGAATCTCAGGGACGGGGGAGCCTGGTGGGCTTCCGTCTATGGGGTCACACAGAGTCGGACATGACTGAAGTGACTTAGCAGCAGTAGCACAAGTCCCTTCTAACTGTGCCGATAGAAAAGCATCTGAGCTGGTCTTCACAGGTAAGAGTACCACAGAAGGCATGATGTCAGAAGGAAGCAAAGATGGGACCATGCAAGGTGTGGACGGAAAGCTGAGAGTGGTTCCCCAGGGCCGAAGCAAATCTGGAAACAGTGGGGTGAGGTAGAAGTGAAGATGTAAGAAGAGATTGAGTAGGGTATTTATTTGTCAGGCTAAGGCGGTTACACTGTATTCCAGAGGAGTTAGGGAGCTTGTGGTGACTTGCCGCATGTTAGTGTAGGGCTAATTACCATGAGCACAGGGAACTGTCAGCTCAGCCCCGGATAAAAAGGTGAGGTAAATCTTTCTGACAGGCCTACCCAAGGTTTCGAAAATGTTTTACTCCATAATTAAGCGTCAGATACTGAGACAGTGGCTGAAGCTTTTACATGGTAACCCATTCTTCGAGCGGTGCCCTTTCATTGCACCAGATCCTGTCGTTATCACTGCTTTGTGTCCTAGGGCAGACCTCAGCTGAGACAGGTAACCACAGACTGGGAATGTAGTAGGTTATTACCCTGCTAGTTATGATGTACTTGCTCATGGGATAAAAAATGCTAGCCAAAGTACCACAGAAACTCAGTTTGGGTTCCAGTGCCTGGCACTTATTAAACCCTCAGTTACTGTTAGCCAAGTATGTGTGTGCTAAGTCACTTCAGTCGTGTCAGACTCCACAGCCCGCCAGGCGCCTCTGTCCATGGGATTCTCCAGGCAAGAATATTGGAGTGGGTTGCCATGCCCTTCTCCAGTGGATCTTCCTGACCTAGGGATTGAACCTACGTCTCTTACGTCTTCTGTTTTGGTAGGCAGGCTCTTTTCAATCACGGCAAAAATATTTCATTTTTCTACAGTCTTAGAACAGAATCCAAGTGTATTTTTATAAGTAACAGAATGCCAGAGCCAGCTTAATCTCAAAGTTAGATTTATTGGCTAGATTCTGGGGTAGCTCACAGAGCTGAAAGAAACACCAGAAACAACAAAGGATTATGGGAAGATGACAGAGCAGGGAACACCAGGAATCTGTCTCCCCACCTGGACAATAATTTGACTGGGAGAATCGACCTGATGTAAATATTTTTGGAACTCTGGCGTCTACTGAAGGCTTGCAACTGTCAGGGGAAGTTTGGATGGTAAAATTATGGTCGGTTTCAGATCTCAGCACACTGGCAGTTACCCGTCCCTGACTTCCAGTCCCAGGCAGGCAGCTGTTCATGTGTTCTTGGAGCTGTGTGCACACAGCTTTGGGAGCCAATGTGGGCAAATATTGAGGACCTGTGCTCTGATGGCTGATGTTCTCCTTATCGCAGAGTGGTCAATGGCCGTTGTTGCTGAACCTCTTCCCATTGTTTCCCTCTCTGCCAACTGAAGACTTCTAGGGAACTTAAAGGGCTGGTATCTTTCCCCCTTCATTGTTCTCTTTTCCCTCTTTCGGAGCCAGATGTTAAAAGCTTTTTTGTTTTTAATTTTATTTTCTTGGCTATACTCTGTGGCATATGGGCTTCCCGGGTGGCTCAGTGGTAAAGAATCTGCCTGCTAATGAAGGAGCAGCAGGAGACGTGGGTTCTATCCATGGGGCAGGAAGACTCCATGGGGGAGGAAATGGCAAGCCACTCCAGTATTCTTGCCAGGATAATCCCATGGACAGAGAAGCCTGGCAGGCTACAGTCCATGGTGTCACAAAGAGTCAAACACAACTGAGCTTGAACACACATGTGGCTTGTGGGATCTTAATTCCCGACCAGGGATTGAAACTGCATCCCTTGCAGCGGAAGCACAGAGTCTTAACCAGTGGCCTGCCAAGGAAGTCCCAGAAGCAACTGCTCATACGAGGGAAACTAGGGTAACATGTGCCCAGGGAAAGATGTTGGCTCAGAAAAGGCCTGAGAGGGCCTTATGTTTTCACCTCAAACTGCTACTTGGCACAGAAATAGCCTACAACAATTTAAAAACAAAAATAAAAGCAAAAAAAAATCAGTAAACCTTGGGGAAGGCGAAGAATCTAATTTCCAGATCTAGCACATTATTAGACTAAAGTGTCCAATTTTCAACCAAAAAATGATGAGCCATACAGAGAAACAGGAAAGAATGGCTAATTTAAAGAAAAAAAAAATCAACAGAACTCTCCTTGAAAAGACTTGATGATGGATCTATTAGAGAAAGACTTTAAAACAACTGTCTTTAAGGCGTGGATAAAGTAAAGAAAAAGATGTATGAACAAAATGGGAATAAAACAGGTAGAAAATCTAAAGAGAAACCAAAATTAGATTCTAGAATGGAAATATACAACAGTTGACATTTTCAAATTCACTGGAAGGGTTCAAAGGCAGTTTGGACCAACCAGAAGAAAGAATCAGTGATCTTGAAGAAAGTACAATTGAAGTTATTGCATCCGAGAAACAAAGAAACAGAAACTGAAGGAAAATGAGTGGAGCCTAAGGGAGCTGTGAGTCACCATCAAGTGGGCCAACCTAGATGCAGAGAGAGTCTCAGGAGGAGAAGAGAGACAGAGAGAGGAGCAGAGAGGACATACGAAGAAATCACGGCTGAGAACTCCCCAGATTTAACGAAAGACATGCACACGGTCATCCGAGAAGTTCAGGGAACTCCAAGACAAGCTCAAAGAAACTTAAAGTAAGGCACATTATCATCAAACCTTTAGAACACAAAGACGGAATCTTGAAAGCAGCAAGAGAAAAGCTAGTCACGTATAAGGAATCTTCAATAAGACCATCAGCAGATTTCTCTTCAAACATTTTGGAGGCCAGAAGGCAATAAACTGAAATATTCAAAGTACTAAAAGAAAAAAGCTGTCAGCCAAGAATCCTACATCTGGCAAAACTGTCTTTCAAAAATAAGGGAGAAATGAAGACATTCTCTGGTAAACAAAAATGGAGGGAGTTAATTACTATTAGATTTGCCCTGAAAGAAAAGCTAAAGGGCATCCTGTAGGCTGAAATGAAAGGACACAACATAGAAACTTGAAGCCATATGAAAATATGTACATGTCAGTAAAGGTAAATTGTGGGCAATTATAAAAGCTAGTATTATTGAAACAACAGTTTGCAACTCCAATTTTTTGTGTCTACATGTAAGAGTTACACATTAACAAAAATGACTGTTAGTCTTAAAGCTGATATGATACTATTGTAATTTTGGTTTGTAACTCCATATTTTGTTTTCCATGTAATTTAAGATATGAATGTATTTGAAAGAATTATTAATTTATGTTTTGTGCATACAATATATAAATGTGAAATACTATGACATCAATAACTAAAACGGTAGGAATGGACCTGTAGAATAGCAGAGGTTTTTATGTTGCTAAAGTTAAACTAGTTTAAATTCAAGATAGAGTGTTTAACTTGAATTAACATCATCCTAAATTTAGGATATTCAGTATAATCTCCACAAAGCAACTAGGTATAGAATATACAGTTGTAACAATTATAACAATTATAACATTTTTTGTTATGTCTATTTTACCACACACACCAAAAAAGTTCACCACCCTTTAGGCACGTGTCCACTAGAGGCTCCAAGCTAAGAGATCTACTGAGGTCATTCTGCTCCAGAATCATAGGACAGAAGGGAGGGCCTCTCCTGTTCGGGAGTCTTACTCTCCTGAGTGCCAGTCAGGTACCCCTTGCACCCTCCAAGACAGTCCCTGCGAGGGCAAGTAGATGGGGGAGAGGTAACAGGAAGTAAGTGCTGTTGGGCACGGTGTTTCTTTTTGGGGAGATGAAAATGTTCTAACAGGTAGTGGTGAATGTTGGAAATATACTAAAAACCATTGAACTGTTCATTTTAAATGAGCAAATTTTATGAGATGTGAATTATATCTCAATAAAGCTATTATTTAAGTATTTTTTAATAAAAAAAAAAAAAGGAAAGCCAGAAAGTTGCAACTCTGGAAAAAAAATGTTTTTAATTTTTATTTGTGCCTTGCAACTTGTGAGATCTTAGTTCCCTGGCCAAGGTTTTAACTGGTCCCCCAGCCATGAAAGTGCAGAGTCTTAACCACTAGACCAGCAGGAAATTCCCTGGGCTCTTTATTGATCCTTCACGTCATTGCCCCTGCTGGTAGGAACAGCCGCAGATTCACATCCTTCTCAAATCGCTACCCAACAGGCAAGCGTGCGCTTCCTTCCCACAGCTCCACTGGAACATTCTGGATGAAGGGCTTGAGATGACTCCGTTTGATTCATGAGTGCATCCCAGATTGAATACTGTAGTGGGGTGGACAGTGGGGAGGTGGGTAGACCAACTCAACATGGGTTATACCGACTCCCTGGGGAGCAGGGGCTGGGGACTGTCTCCAGATGAATCGGGCGAGGGCAGAGGACTAGGAAAGCAGTTACTTTGCAAAAGCAGAATGACTCCTGTAGATGCTCAGTTGACTTTGGCTAGAACCTTTTTCTGATTCAAGATCCAAGGTGTTGGATTTATGATTAGGTTCCACTCTACTGAGTGGGGATTAACACTGTCCCTGTACTTCAGTTCAGTTCAGTTCAGTTCAGTCGCTCAGTCGTGTCCGACTCTCCTCGACCCCATGAACCACAGCACGCCAGGCCTCCCTGTCCATCACCATCTCCCGGAGTACACTCAAACTCATGTCCACAGAGTCGGTGATGCCATGTACTTCAGTGTGCCTTAATTATGTCTTAATTACTTCTGAGTCACTGACACACAGTCCTTCCAACTGTTTGATTTCAAAGGTGTTCCTTTTTACCTCTAGTATTTATCTCGAAAGACATCTATTTTTTCACTTACATAGTTCAGAATAGAAATTTCAATATCTAAGAGCTAAGCTTAGGCTTCAAAAGACACCCACCGTAGCTTCTGTGAGGTTTCCCCCTGGAGAGGAGGCAGTGGCTTGATGGTGACTCACCAGCTGCCATTCTGAGCAGCCCCTCGTGTCTGAAGCCGGACTGGGAGTTTGGTGTCACTCCTGCTGGGCCAGAGATGTAGAGGGAACAGAGACGGAGGGTTTTGCTGTTCATTCTTAAATGAGTTGAACTGTCTGTCTCCAAAATCCATATGTTGATGTTCTAATGCCCAATACCTTAGAATACGACCTCTCTCGGGGAGAGGGTTTTTGTAGAGGTAATCAAGTTAAAATGAGAACTTTGAGTGGACCCTAAGCCAACATGATTGGTGTTCTACTAAAAAGAGGAAATTTGGAGATGGACACACACAGGGGGAACATCTTGTGAAGATGAAGGCAGAGATCGGGGTGATGGTTCCACAGGCCAAGGAGCACCAGATTGGCAACAAACCAGCAGAAGTGAGGAGACAAGCGTGGACCAGCTCTTTCCTCATGGTCCCTGGGAAGGAACCAACTCTGCCAACACCTTGATCTCAGACTTGCCTCCACAGTTGTGAGAAAACTAATTTCTGTTCTTTAAGCCCCCCAGTCTGTAGTCCTTTGTTATGGCAGCCCTAGCAAACTAACAGATCTTTTGAAACCATCGTGTAATCTGGCACCCCCGTGGGAGAGCATGCCTGTTTTCTTGTCTCCTGCCCCATAAGCATGTCTCTCTTTGCCTAGTGTGGATCACACATCTTCACCTCCTTCCAGCGTTCTTCTCCTGCCTCGCCTTCAAATCCTTATCCCCCTTTGCCGACCCCTGATCCCATCATTCTCAGCCTCTCTGACGTCTGTTCTGGATCCCCTATTCCCAGTCCCCGTAAACAGCTCATCTTGCATCACCCCCTCCTGGATCAAAATCTGACTTGGGAGTTATCCTATTCCTGCTGTGGACTGAATGCAGATGTCTTAAGGCACTTCCCTTAGGCACTTAGAAGAAGCGCTCCTGCAAGGAGCAGTGATGGCTGCCATTCCCATGGCCACAGTGTGCAAGAGTCAGCTGTGGATGAGAGACTTTACGTCACAGCCCTCTTCACTCCTTTGTGACGACCATGGTGGGATCACCAAAGCAACCCTCTGGGATTTGGGATAATTTGTTTCTTCTCTTCACTTTGGGACCCTTGATGAGAAAGTAAATAACTAGTTGCAACAGGACTTGAGGCTGGAAAGCTCTGGGTTGTAGAGGTCGTTTGGACATGTTGTGGTCGTGTGGCCATATGGATGTTCCTTCACTTCTCTGAGCCTCATCTGTAAAACAGGAATAATAATTTATACCTCGAAGAGTTGTTATGGGGATTAAATAAGATAATAATAACTATTCAGTTACTAAAAGCGATGTATGTACAAGATACTATCTTGCAGGAAAGTGTGAAAGTGTTAGTTGCCCAGTTGTGTCCAACTCTTTGTGACCCCATGACCTGTAGCCCACCAGACTCCTCTCTCTGTGGAACTCTCCAGGCAGGAATCCTGGGGTGGGTGTCATTCCCTTTGCCAGGGGATCTTTTCAACTCAGGGATCAAACCCAGGTCTCCCGCACTGCAGGCAGATTCTTTACCATCTGAGCCACCAGGGAAGCCCATGCTTTGGAGCTCTTAGGACAGGATCTGGGTATACAGTAAAAACTTGTAGTGGGGCAGGAGATGGGCAACCTACAGAAATGTTTTGTTTCTTATTCAGATGTTTTGAATAAAAGCCTAGTGTATCAAATATACTTGATTAAGCATGACAAGTTGCAACAAAATTTAAGGGTCCATTCAATTTTTAATACTCTAACTATGCTATATTTTATATTTTTTGAAATAAAAAAAATCCTTCTCAGTTGGAAGCAGCTCAGATGAACTTTATATGGTGGTACTTTGTCGTGGATTGTGCGTATGCATATATAGCTCATTGAGACCTTAATTCTAATAATTCAGTCAACATTATAACACTAATCACTGCTTCTCAGACAGGGACCGTTATCCCTGCTAGGGAACGTTCGGCAATGTCTGGAGATGTTTTGGTTGTTATGACAGGACAGTTCCTAAAACAAAGAATTACCCAGCCCAAAACATTAGCAGTGCTGAGGCTGAGAAATCCTGCCCTCTCTTTCTCTGTCTGTCTTTGCATACATATACATATTTGCTTTATATATATACATATTTATGTAAATATACATATATGTTATGTCTAAAATTCTGAGATTTATATATAATGTATAGCATACATGACACACAAATGGACAGTTATCATAGAAACATAATGAAAGCAAGCTACCTAGTTAAAAAAAAAACTTTTTCAAGGAAAACTACTGATGTTAAGAGGAGGTGGTGAGATTGAGATTCAACAGGGTGTCAGAGGAGTCTGACGGTGGGGGCTGGGGATGACCAGGATGTCAGGTTTCTGAGCACGTCGGCCAACTTTCCAATCTGTCTGCCAAGAGCACAGCCCAGCTCTGCCTCAGCCGAGTCACCCATCTGTGAGCCTCGGCTGCTGGAGACAACAGTGTCGCTATCTCCTCGTACAACTGGGCACAATAGCAGAGCAACGCACACTAGAATTTTTGTTTGCAGTTGGCAAGGTCACAATTAGAGCGATTGTTTCCGAAAGAGTGTGAGTGCACGATTGCTTCGTGTCCTTAATGTCTTCAGTGTGCTGAGCATAAAAGGTTAGCTGGGGGAGGGGGCGTAGAAGTTTGAAATATTCAAATGCATGCAGAATTATACAGGCTTAAAGACTCCAGTTCGGAGGCTCCTTCCTGCATTGACACAATGTGTTCGATTCTACCAAGGACTCAAAATAATCCCTTGCTTGGAATTAGGAATTGAAAAGAGGTCCATTAATTCTTTCAGGCTACCAGGTGACCATTTTGTTACGGGCAAAAGGGAAAAAAAAATATCAGAAATGACACAGACTGGCCTGGTGAAAGTCCTCAGTCACCGTCACCTCTTTATTTACACTGTGGATCTCAGAGGCTGGCCGTCTTTCATTGTACGTCCCACGGTTTATACAGCCATGTTTATTAATCGCGGTTTTATTCTAATATTTCTAGTTAACATAAATATTTGGCATTCTCTTATCAAAAGACTCACTCAAGTGATTGGCACATACAAATCCTTGTATCTCCAAAGAATGGTATCAAAGTCCAGTCACCAAGATGCTGTTTTGTGTCGGGCTTCCAGGTCTAGGAGTGAATTAGAGTAGTAGGCTGCTCAGTCCATGTGATTAATCAACAAATAGCTGAGGATTCAGGATTCAGCATGGAGCTAGGTGCTCTGAGATATACAAACATAGGTTATGGTTATCTACAAATAAAAAGGGAAGTATAGATATACAAAGGAAAATATCAGATATTTTTATTTTAGTGGGTTCAGAGGCAGTATTTATGGTGAAGGGCTGTTCCTTAGGGAGTGGATCAAAAGACTGCAGTAGCCAGAAAACAGAATTTCAGGCTTTCAGGATATCATAATCTAGTTAGGGAGACAAATTGATAGTAGAGAATTAATGATTGCTAAACAGTTTGGTCTTAATTATCAGTGAAATGTAAATTTATAAAAGGAGAAAGCAGATTGGCTTGAGTAAAAGGTTTACTTTGTGAAGCAGTTGAAAATAAGACAGGGTGAATAATTCATATTATGGAGAACTAGTCAAGAAGTCTGAAATTTACACCACACGAACTGAGACAGAAGCAACTCCCTTGAGCAAGGGAAGGACTGTCAATCAAGAGCCATAACAGCGCTGGGCACTGCGCCAGGGGCTGGGGGCACCCAGATGCCCTCTGTGCGGTACTCAACTCTGATGGAACTAACAAAGAGGCGTTTTAAGAGCCTGGTTCAGCTGCCATCCACAGGAGAGCCAGGAGTGGGGAGGGTCCAGAGCTAAAGAGACCAGCCATGAGGCTGGGCAGGGGGATGACATGGGCCTGGGCTGGTTTGTCTCAGGACAGCAAAGGAAAAGTGAGTCTGGCAGGCACTGAAGCACTTGGATTCTGAAAAGAGACTGAAGGAGAAGCAGGAGGGCAGGGACATGGGAAAAAAGGTGGAGCCCCCAGTTGCAATGGGGCGCTTGTAAAGGCAGCCAACTGGAATGCAGGAGACTAGCAAGTTTTAAGATACTGAAAGGGAGATAGTGGCAGGACACATATGTTGAAATAAACAGTAGGATGATGGAACTATGGACTGATGCAAGATCGACCAGAGTGGCTGAATTGTGCAGCAAGTGAGGGAAGACAGAGAGAGCTCAGAGCCAAGCCTTGGGCGCATCGTCCCTGGAGTTAGGAGCTGGGAGGGGAAGGGCAAATCAAAAGTTGTTGAAAAGGTCAAGAAGAAGTAGGAAAATGTAGTGTCGCTAGACCTAAGGGTGGAAAGAATTTGAAGGAGTGGGTTGCCAGGGTGGTTAAATGCCACAGAGAGGCTGAAGAGAATGAAAACCAAGATAAAGCCATTCATTGTGTAAGACTGCACTCTATAAAACAGCATGTGGGTTTTTGTTTTAAAATGAAATGAAAAGTATCAGATATTAATAAGCTCTGAAATCAAACATATATGCAAATGAACAACGTCAAGGTTTTAGAATCCTGCAGGGCTGAGATGACAGTATCCTATGATCACACAGTATTTGTGTTTTTAGAGCATTTTCAAATACATTATTTCAACTGCCCTTTTACAGCATTCCTGGGATGATTATATTAATAGCCTAAAAGGAATCTAATTTCCTCTTTTCCCTCATTTACTTGCTCAGTTCAGTTTGCATTTGTGCAGCTATCAGTACTGCTAACAATGAGTAACTCTCCAGCAGCTTTTAAATTTTATTTTATTAAAAAAAATTTTTTTTTGGTCCCACCACATGGCTTTCGGGATTTTAGTTCCCCGACCAGGGATGGAACCTGGGCCCCGCTTATCGGCAGTGTGGAGTCCTAATCACTGGACTCTGGGAAATTCCGTCTCCAGCAACCTTGCTAACAAAATGAAATATGATAATAATGAGGATGAAGCCTGTAGTAATAATACCCAACATTTATACAGTGGAAGGTGAGTTCATGTATGTTATTTTATTTTACCTTTAACAATTCTGTGAGATAAGTTTCATTATCTCCATTTTATTTGTGTGGGCAACTTTTAAAAGTCCATGCCTGAAACAAGTATGTTCAACAGGGGTTGTGTGCTTAGTCACTCCATCATGTCTGACTCTTTGAGACCCCATGGACTGTAGTCCGCCAGGTTCCTCTGTCCATGGGATTCTCCAGGCAAGAATATTGGAGTTGATTGCCATGCCTTCCTCCAGGGGATCTTTCCAACCCAGGGATCAAACCCAGGTCTCCCACTGCAGGCGAATTCTATACCATCTGAGCCACCAGGGAACAGGGGCTAACCTAGACCAAGTAAATGGACTTTTCATAGTTAATAAACTTAAGCTCTGCTAAGAAAAATGAAGGCAATCTTATCAAAGAATAAGAAAAAAATCTCAACCTATCAGGACACATCAATTAATGTATCCCCTTTTTATAAGCAGGCAGAACATAAAGCTGCTTACCTCATTTGAAAGTCTCATAAATTTCTGTTAGTTAGAAATTTTGTTATTGGAAGTGACAAGACCCACATTAAACTCATTTAGGGCAAAAAGTGGCAGGGGATTAATTGACTCAGTAATTGAAAAGTTGAAGGGCAGAAGTTCAAAGGTTCAGACATGGCTGGATCCGTGTGCAATTCAAGTTGAAAAAGAGCAAACTCAGAGCGTGAATGGGCTGTGTGTGCAAGTACCACCTAGGAGTGTGCATATATGTTTGTGTTGGGAAGTAGTGGGGGTGGGGTGGGCAAGGATCAGCCTATCTCATGGCTGAGCCCCTTCACTGTTCTACTGAGACCATCACAATGTTAATCAGCCATCAATTCAGTTCAGTTCAGTTCAGTTACTCAGTCGTGTCCGACTCTTTGCGACCCCATGAATCACAGCACGCCAGGCCTCCCTGTCCATCACCAACACCTGGAGTTCACTCAAACTCATGTCCATTGAGTCAGTGATGCCATCCAGCCATCTCATTCTCTGTCATCCCCTTCTCCTCCCGCCCCCAACCTTTCCCAGCATCAGAGTCTTTTCCAGTGAGTCAACTCGTCGCATGAGGTGGCCAAAGTATTGCAGTTTCAGCTTTAGCATCAGTCCTTCCAACGAACACCCCAGGACTGATCTCCTTTAGAATGGACTGGTTGGATCTCCTTGCAGTCCAAGGGACTCGCAAGAGTCTTCTCCAACACCACAGTTCAAAAGCATCAATTCTTCAGCGATCAGCTTTCTTCACAGTCCAACTCTCACATCCATACATGACCATGGGAAAAACCATAGCCTTGACTAGACGGACCTTGGTTGGCAAAGTAATGTCTCTGCTTTTTAATATGCTATCTAGGTTGGTCATAACTTTCCTTCCAAGGAGTAAACGTCTTTTAATTTTATGGCTGCAATCAGCATCCGCAGTGATTTTGGAGCCCCCCAAAATAAAGTCTGACACTGTTTCCACTGTTTCCCCATCTATTTCCCATGAAATGATGGGACCAGATGCCATGATCTTTGTTTTCTGAATGTTGAGCTTCAAGCCAACTTTTTCACTCTCCTCTTTCACTTTCATCAAGGGGCTTTTGAGTTCCTCTTCACTTTCTGCCATAAGGGTGGTGTCATCTGCATATCTGAGGTTATTGATATTTCTCCCAGCAATCTTGATTCCAGCTTGTGCTTCTTCTAGCCCAGCGTTCCTCATGATGTACTCTGCATATAAGTTAAATAAGCAGGGTGACAATATACAGCCTTGACGTACTCCTTTTCCTATTTGGAACCAGTCTGTTGTTCCATGTCCAGTTCTAACTGTTGCTTCCTGACCGTACACTAATATAAAATTCAAAAGTTCAAAAGAAAAAAAAATTTTAATAAAAAAAAAAAATCAACCCTACCTCAACTGCAAGGACTTAGAGCAGGGAAGGGGTGGTTCTCCAGAGGAAAATCAAGGGGCCCTAGCTGAAGAAAGAAGAATGGATCCTAGGTAGGCAAAACCAACAGATTTCCAAATTACTCCTGTTTTCAAATAGTGTTGCACCAGCTTTCTTCAAATTCTCCCTGTTTTTTTCTCACTGTTGAAGACTTTGGGACTGAGGAGTTACCTACAAGGATACAGATACTCTGGGGCACTAGACTCACGGGGTGGCCAAAAAATGCTTTAAAAAATTCATGCCTGAGCCTAACCTCTCAAGTGAGGTCCAGACACTGGACCTCAACACCTCAAGCTTGGTCTACACAGTAAATGTCTGAAAGGACAAGCAAACTATGCAGAGTTAAAAGCGGGAGACAGCAGTTTATCCTCTCATAGCCTTTCTTGCCTCCCTTCGCCCCTGCCATGCTATTGAAGAGGCTCAAGGACAGAATGGGCTCCCCAGGCGGCTCAATGGTAAGGAATCCGCCTGCTCACGCAAGCGATGCAGGAAACTTGGGTTCTATCTTCTGGAGGAGGAAATGGCAACCCACCCCAGTACTCTTGCCTCAACAATTCCATGGACAGAGGAGCCTGGCGGGCTGCAATCTGTGGAGTCGCAGAGATCAGGACACAGCTGAGCACACACGCAGGCTTGGACAGGGTAGTTTTCCCATCAATACCGTGGAGCTGAATGCAGAGAATACAGAAACCCCTATTGGTGGGAACCGGAGGCCCTCTGCAGTAAAACCCAGTCCTAACCACCGGACCGCCAGGGAGTTCCCTCCTTGGAAAAGATTGGATTCCTACTCTCTGTGACTTGCTGTCTCCAAGGGAGCAAAAGTGGGAGAGGAGGTGAGGAGTCACGTGTGTGCTCAAGGACACTCCAGTCCAATAAGGGAGAAAGACGGGTCTGAGTGAGGGAAGGGTGTGTGTGTGGTGAGGGAGGGGTGTGTGTGTGGTGAGGGAGGGGTGTGTGTGTGTGTGTTGCTTAATAACATTAAAATCTGGTAAGCAAAAAGAAGCCTGGCCCATTGGGAGACTTGAAAGTGGTCCTTTAGGGCTAGAAGATAGTGTCTAAGGGCAGACTGACCCGACTGAAGCTGGAGAGAAGAGCCAGGGGACATAAGGGCTAAGTTGATTTTCATTCAAGTGCCCTAAAGAAATGTTCTAAAGAGCATCCTCATGTGACGAATTGATTCACTGGAAAAGACTCTGATGCTGGGAAAGGTTGGGGGTGGGAGGAGAAGGGGACGACAGAGAATGAGATGGCTGGATGGCTTCACCGACTTGATGGACATGAGTTTGAGTGAACTCCGGGAGTTGGTGATGGACAGGGAGGCCTGGCGTGCTGTGATTCATGGGGTCGCGGAGAGTCGGACACGACTGAGCGACTGAACTGAAATGAAGAAATGTTTATTACAGACCGAAATCCCACGCGTTCTCTAATTTTGAGCTTGTACATCTTCTGTTTGTGAGTTGAAAACAAATTACATCTTTAAATTGTATTTTAAATGTCAGTCCCAAAGATAACCCCAAAGCCTCCCGGAAACCACCGGCATCCGGCGCTCCCGTCTGCAGTGTCGCGGCTCGGCCACAGGGGTGCAGTGCAGCTCAGTGGACGGCGGAGACCGGCGCTGACTGACGGGTGGCCTGGGGCGGGGTCCCCGGGAATCCCTCCCCAGAGCAGGGAGGGTGCTTCTGGAACTAGGTGGAGCGCGTTACCCCGGGTCGTACCTTTCCGTGCTTCCTTCCTCCACCGCCTACCGACCTTCCCCGCCAAGCACAGAAACAAAAGCAAAGCTCCGTTATAGCGTGTGCAGTACAAAAATGTCTGTACATTAACGGTCCTTGCGGCACTCGCTTGTACGGCCTCATCCCGTACCAACACTTGCCTTCTAAAAAAATTGGAAACAACCAAAATGTCCAACAGTCAGGCGCTAACAATATATAATTGTGTGTTTATACAAAGAAATAAGAGTGCACCCTTTAAAAGGTAGGGTAAATGATGAGAAAATGTTAAGCGGGAAAAAAACACAAAAAAGCAAAATCCAAACAATGTATAGTGATAGCCTAGTTTTACTGAAGTGCTTATATTATATGTATTAACATAGAATTAAAACCTGGAAGTTACCAGTGATAGTCCTTGATGATAGAATTACTGTTGAGTTTTATTTTCTTCTTTATCTTGTTTTATAATTTATAAAATAATAAACGATGCTTTTATGCTTAGAAGAAAATTAGCAAGGGAAATCCCAATACAAAAAAGTAAATATCAACCCCCAAAGAAGAATAATTTTATAATTTTATCAGTTACATGAGACTTCGTTGGCTCATGGGACTGAGTCCATATTTGCTTATTAACATTAGTGGAGTTTCCACTGATAAAGGCCAGGAGTTGAGAAGCACACTCATAAATCCTTGAAAGAATAATGAAATATAAGAACATATTAATAGTGATTATAAATAATTGTTTATTTTCTTCTGAATACTTCTCTGCATTTTTCAAATTTTGTATAGAAAGCATATACAGAATTTATTTAAAAAAATAAAAATAGCAAGTGCAGACTGACAAGATGAAAAAGACCGATAAATGAGTAGGAAGGGAGAGACATATCTTCCAGTCATTTAGAGATAGATCTTCCTTCTTTTAACTTGTCAGGTGTCATTTAAGATAGCCGTCATTCTTTTCATGCTAAAATGACTTTTTTTTTAAGGTGTTTTTTTTTTTTTAATGTGGACCATTTTAAAAGTCTTTATTGAGTTGTTACAATATTGCTTCTGGTCTATATTTTGAAGTTTTGGCTGCAAGGCATGTGGAATCTTAGCTCTGTGACCAGAGTTTGAACCAGTAATCCCTGCATTGGAAGATAAAGTCTCAACCACTGGACTACCAGGGAAGTCCCCTAAAATGACTATTTTGATAAATACATCTCTCCAATCATAAAAATTCAAAAAGTCGAAACTTAAAAACCTTTTCAAAATTACAAAAGCATGATGCAGTTTTTGTGAAAAAATAACTGGTTATTTCTTCACTTAGAACTGTATTTTGTTTTATACTCTTCCAAATATGAAAGCAGATTTTAAAAAAAAATTTTAATTGGAGGCTAATTACTTTACAATATTGTGGTGATTTTTGCCATACATTCACATGAATCAGCTTGAAAACAGATATTTTTTTAAACAAAGTAGGAACCTATTGCTTTCTGACCGGGTAAATTCATGTAACTACATATTGAACTTTCACGAATGTCATTAAATACATGATTTTTGAAGTCTGGGCTGAATACTTATTTTAACATAAATGTGTATAATAATGTATTTAGCCAGTTTCCTTTTGTTAAACATTTATTGATTTTCTAGTTTTTAACCATTAATAATGATGAATTTAATATCTTTTTTCTTTTGTGTGTTTAACTATCTTTTCAGTAAAAATTGCTAGAACTGAACTGCTGAGTCAAAGACTTTTCAGCCCTTTGCCAATTGGCACAAAGAGAGGGTGCTCCAATCTATACTTCCCTCGGTAGTAATTATTTTGCATATTATAGTGATATAATAAGCCTTAAAATCATATAGGGTTGCTCTCCTTTTTCAAAGTTCTTTTGCATTTCCATGTAAATATTAGAATCATTTGTTAATTTCTACCCCAAAAAATCTTCCGGTGAATCCTGAAATCAATTGAGGGAGAATCCCTGGTGGCTCGGGAAGTAAAGAATCCACTTGCAGTGTGGGAGACCTGGGTTTGATCCCTGGGTCGGGAAGAGCCCCTGGAAAAGGGCATGGCAACCCACTCCAGTATTCTGGCCTGGAGAATTCCATGGACAGAGAAGGCTGGCAGGATACAGTTCGTGGGGTCACAAAGAGTTGGACATGACTGAGCAACTAATGCCCACTTTCACCAAAATAAAAAAATCTTCCATGATTTTTACTGGGATGGCAGTGAATCTAGAAATCAATTGAGGGAGAATTGATATAATTTACTTGATTGTAAATTTATATGTTAGTTTTTAAAAATTAATACTTTTTTAGAGCTCTGTTAATTTTACAGGAAAATTGGTCAGAAAATGTAGAGAATTCCCACATACTCTTTCCACTGCCCAGTTTCCCATGTTATTTACACTGTGAATTATTCTGGTACATTTGTTATAATTGATGAGTCAATATTGAAACATTATTAACTTTATTAACTCAAGGTTACAGCTTATGTTACATAGGATTCATTCTTTGTATTGTACATTCTTTGGTGGTGGTTTAGTCACTAAGTTGGGTCTGACTCTTGGAACCCCATGGACTGTAGCCTGACAGCCTCCCCTGTCCATGGGATTTACCAGGCAAGAATACTGGAGTGGGTTGCCATTTCCTTCTCCTGGGGATCTTCCCATCCCTGGGATGGAACCCCGGTCTCCTGCATTGCAGGTGGATTCTTTACCAACTGAGCCATCAAGGAAGCACCATTGTACATTCTTTGAGTTTTAACAAATATATAATGATGTGTATCTGTCATTATGGGATCATAGAGATTAGTTTCATACTACTGGTTTTTGTGTATTGATCTTGTATCCTACAATCTTGCTAAAATCTTTGTTAGTGCTAGTGAATTTTTGTAGATTCTGTTGGATTTTCTACATAGATGATCACCTGGTCTGATAATAAGATCAGTTTTATGTCTTCCCTTCCAGAATCTGTAGTATGATGTTGGAAAGAAGTATTGATCCATGTCTGGATCCTGATTTTAGGGGATAATGCATTCAGTCTGTCTCAGTTAAGTAAGATGCTAACTGTAGATTTTTCACGGATGCCCTTTGTGAAGCTGAGAAAGTTCCCTTGTTTACTGAAAAAATGGGTGTCTGATTTTGTCAAATGCCTTTCTGCATCTGCCCAAATGATCTTATTTTTTTTTTCACTTTAAGATGGTGAATTACACTGATTCATTTTCTGATGTTACGCTAATTATGCATTCCTGAGATAAACCACACTTGATCATGGATGATGCATTATCCTTTTTCCTGCTGAATTTTTTTTTGTTTAGAATTTTTTTGCATGTATATATTTCTTAATTAATTTATATATTAAAATTTTTTTGGCTGCGTTGTTGCGGCACATGGATCTTCGTTGTGGTATATGGGCTTCTCTCTAGCTGTGGCATGGGCTCAGGGGACGTGGGCTCTGTAGTCATGGGATTAGGGCTCAGTAATTGTGGCCCAAGAACTCAGTTGTCCCATGGCAGATGGGATCTTAGTTCCCCAACTGGGGTTGAAACCTGCATCCCTGGCACTGGAAGGTGGATTCTTAACCACTGGATCACCAGGGAAGTCCCTGCATCCATATTAATGGGTGGTATTGAGCTACAGTTTCCTTGTAATGTGTTTGTTTGTCTTGTTTTGGTTTTAGGAGAATGCTGGCCTCATGGAATGAATCAGAAATTAAATTTAAGTTTTCTGGAAAGTTTGTTTTCAGTTGATATTGTTTCTTCCTTAAATGTTTGTTAGCTTTCACCAATAAAGCCATCTGGGCCTCCAGTTTCCTTCTGGGGAAGGTTCTTAACTAGAAATTCAATTTTGGAAATAGATATACAGGGTTGTTTAAGTTGCCTCATAGTTCTTCGTGAGTGAGCTTTGGTAGTTTGTGCCTTTCAGATAATTTTTCTCCCATTCCCATAGTTTCCCCACGTGCCTGCACTGCAGTGTTGCTGTTGTTTAGTTGTTAAGTCATGTCCAACTCTTTGTGACCCCATGGACTGTAGCCTGCCGGGCTCCTCTGTCCATGGGGTTTCCCAGGCAAGAATACTGGAGCGGGTTGCCCTTTCCTTCTCCAGGGTATCTTTCCAACCCGAGGAACCCACATCTCCTGAGTCTCCTGTATTGGCAGGCAGATTCTCTGTCACTGAGCTGCCAGGAAGCCTGTACTGATCAATACCCTCTTGGAAACTCTGTTGCATCCCTCTGTGTATCTCCAGAGTTCTCTCTCTGCCCAGGTCTTTCTTCCCCGGTACTCTGGCCAGTGACTGGTAACCTTGTTACTTTTCTTGGACTGTCAGTTCCATCTCAGTTCTGGGAGGCTGTTGAGCTGTGCTTGCGTCCACTGCCCCTTCCCCAGCCCTGTCCTCTGCCCCACACAACGGCCTAGAATCTCTTCCAAAGCTGTACACCGCAGCAAGCGTGGGCTTCCCATTCCTTGTTTTCTGTGTTCCAAGGACCATTTTACTTCATTGCCTAATGTCCATTGCCTTGGGAATTCATGTTAAATTTTACCTTTTCTCTTTCTTTGGGGACTTTTGGGTAAGAGAATAAATGAAGTCCCCTTTATTCCAACTTGTATGGAAACAGAAGTCCCTTAGGTGTTTTTAGTATCTTCGAAGCAAAGCTTGCCCTTTAAAAACAAAACAAAACAAACTTGGCTGCACCAGATCTTACTTTCCGCACAAAGGGGATCTCCAATCTTTGTTGCAGCACCCAGGGTCTTCAGCTGCGGCATGTGGGATCTAGTTCCCTGACGAGGGGTTTAACCCAGGCCCCCTGCATTGGGAGGGTGAGTCTTAGCCACTGGGCCACCAGAGAAGCCCAAGTTTGCCCTTTTAATGGTCCCCAAATTCTTAATTTACATTTAGCAGAGGCTTCGTATCTTAGAACAACAATACATTCTTTGAGAATTGCTTTTTTTTTTAAAAAAGATAATTCCTAATTAGTCCTTATTACTTACTCTGTGAAAGTGCAGTAAGCTGTAAAGCTCTAAACAGTTATTAAGTATTTTTATTGTTTGGTAGTCCATGCTAGACAAAGCTTTATATGTATTTTAGGCTTACATTGTTCTCTTGCTTTCACACAAGATTTTGAGGCAACTAAGTAATGAAATTCAGGAAAACAGTATTATGGAATGCTTAATTTTGCTAACTTAATTATATTTAATAAGTTAAAATTTCTAGCTTAATGATGAGTCATTACACATGAGGATCCTGGAAAGGACTATTTTAAAAGTTTATATTGGGGAAGGCTTTCTCTTAATATCTTGACTTTACAAGTTCTAGAACTTTCAGTTCAGTTCAGTCGCTCAGTCGTGTCTGACTCTGCGACCCCATGAATCACAGCACGCCTTTAGGAAATGCTTAAATGAAAGGAAAGGTAGCAAAAATTAGAGTAATTAATGAACATTCAGTTCAGTTCAGTTCAGTTGAGTCGCTCAGTCGTGTCCGACTCTTTGCGACCCCATGAATCACAGCACACCAGGCCTCCCTGTCCATCACCAACTCCCGGAGTTCACTCAAACTCATGTCCATTGAGTCGGTGATGCCATCCAGCCATCTCACTCTCTGTCGTCCCCATCTCCTCCCACCCCCAATCCCTCCCAGCATCAGAGTCTCTTCCAGTGAGTCAACTCGTCGCATGAGGTGGCCAAAGTATTGGAGTTTCAGCTTTAGCATCAGTCCCTCCAATGAACACCCAGGATTGATCTCCTTTAGAATGGACTGATTGGATCTCCTTGCAGTCCAAGGGACTCTCAAGAGTCTTCTCCAGCACCACAGTTCAAAAGCATCAATTCTTCGGTGATCAGCTTTCTTCACAGTCCAACTCTCACATCCATACATGACCACTGGACAAACCATAGCCTTGACTAGACGGACCTTTGTTGGCAAAGTAATGTCTCTGCTTTTTAATATGCTATCTAGGTTGGTCATAACTTTCCTTCCAAGGAGTAAGCATCTTTTAATTTCCTGGCTACAGTCAGCATCTGTAAGGACAAAAATTAAAATGCCCATTCAGAGCTGCAAATATGAAACTGTACCTCTTATCATGGCGTGAGTTGAATTTGCTGTAGTGAACACTGAAACCTATCAAGTTCAATTATTTTATAAATGATTAGATAATTATGCATTTCCAAAAATGATAGAATCTCAGCAAGTGCTTTCGGAGCTTTGAACTCTACTCAGTTTTTTTTAAATAACTGGTAATAGCTTAGTGAATAGTTTAGAAAACTCTTAAAACTTTTTTCACCCATGGTGGATATTTTAAATGTGTCATATAAATGGGAAGAAGAATAAACATAAAAGAGTCTTAAGATAAAGGTTAAGCTAGTGAGAAGAATTTCTGTTTCCAGAGAAATGCATTTGCCCCTTCTGCTGCTATTTGGCAGACTAGCCAGCCAATCAGTCAAAAAAATGAACAACTACCTCTTTCAAGACCACCTTATTAGTATTCACAGGTATCTGTCTCCAAGGCTTTAGAGATAATTAAATTAGCTGTGAATCATCACTTGAGAAAAATTCTATTCTCTTCATGATAAAAGAGGAAATAAAACTAGCCGTTTGATGGATGAACATTACTACAATGTGTATTCTAAAAGGGTAAGTTTGCAAGTCGTCATGAACAAACTCAATCAAATATGGTAAAGGAACTGGGACTCTGAATCAAATCCTGTTCTGCATTTTGAGTCATTCAAATTTGATTCATACAGATACCACGCCCTTTCAAATGCAGAAATCAGTGAGCAGGATCGCTAGGACACTTGACAGCTTTCTGGTTAAGAAGTTGCAGGCTCTTACGCTGCAACTATCAGGAACTTTCTACTTGAATAGAACTACAAGACTAAAGTTTCCTGTAAGAAAAAAAATGATTACTGACTGCTCTGTCAATTTGGAGACTTCTGGGTTCAAAGAGAAGAAGCACAGTGTCTTTCTTCCATGGGAAGTCATCACATCAGGCGTCGAGATTATTTTAATCTGCTGCTGCTTCTAGACAAGGATGCTGCTGCTGCTGCTGCTAAGTCACTTCAGTCGTGTCCGACTCTGTGTGACCCCATAGACGGAAGCCCACCAGGCTCCCCCGTCCCTGGGATTCTCCAGGCAAGAACACTGGAGTGGGTTGCCATTTCCTTCTCCAATGTGTGAAAGTGAAAACTGAAAGTGAAGTCGCTCAGTCGTGTCCGACCCTGAGCAACCCCATGGACTGCAGCCTACCAGGCTCCTCCATCCATGGGATTTTCTAGGCAAGAGTACTGGAGTGGCTTGCCATTGCCTTCTCCGGATAAGGATGCTAACCACCGTGAATTAGTTTTTAGGAGAGAAATTTAATCTTTCCTTTAAAAAATTCAGTCCTGAAAGCTCTATCACATGCTTGGGGCATGGATGAATCTGGAAGATCTTATCCTGAGTGAAATAAGCTAGACACTATATGAGGTTCCTGGGCTTCCCTGGTAGCTCAGTGGTAAAGAACCCACTTGCCAGTGCAGGAGACTTGGATTCAATCCCTGGGTCGGGAAGATCCCCTGGAGGAGAGCATGGCAACCCACTCCAGTTTTCTTGCCTTGGAAATCCCATGGCCAGAGGAGCCTACCAGGCTACAGTCCATGGGTTCACAGAGTCAGACATGACTTAGCGACTAAACAGCAATAACAACATATGAGGTTCCTAGAGAAATAAAATCCATAGAGATTGAAAACATAGGTTGCCAGGGACTGGGGGAGGTAAGGATTGTTTTTTTAAACTAATATAGATTTTAATTTCGCAAGATGAAAGGGGTTTTGGTGATTGCTTGCACAACAATGTAAATATCTTTAACCCTATTGAGCTGTAAGTGTAAAAATGGTTAAGATGGAAAATTTTATGTCATGTATGTTTTACCACAATTTAAAATCAAAGAAGCAAACAAATCTTCAGTAAATTCTTATTGCCAATAACAACAATTCCCAGTATATTTTTTTTTTAATAAAGCACATATAGAAATGATCATTAATACACTAAGGTGAATAAGACAAGTCATTCAAGGTTAGAGGTGACCAGCCAGGGTCTCTGGCCTTCTCAGGCTCCATTTGTTTGGCAAAAGTCTGAAAGGATCAATAGCCTGGCACTTCAGTAACCCATTCACAGACCCTTAGTTAAGAATATTTTAAAACAAAAAAAGCGATGTATTGACATATATCTAGGTATGTGTGTGTGCTGAGTCACTTCAGTCCTGTCTGACTCTTTTCAACTCTATGGGCAGTAGCCTGCCAGATTCCGTTGTTCATGGGATTCTCTAGGTATGAATACTGGAGTGAGTTGCCATGCCCTCCTCCAGGGGATCTTCCTGACCCAGGGATCAAACCCACATCTCTTACAACTCCTGCATTGGCAGACAGGTTCTTTGCCTCTAGCTCACTGGGAAGCCCCATATATCAAGGTATTGACTTATATATCCAATATGCCAGATGCTTTGAGGGGTGCAGACAATTTTGTTGGACCTGTGCTCATCTACCATTTGACTCTGCATCTCACTGGATGTCAGCTCCATTTTTCAGAAATGCTGACTCTTTAAGCTACAGATTTTCAATCAGAAGTTGAACTTTAGCATCTCCAGTCTAAACATTTTTGCACCTACCTCCTGATATCAGGCAGAGTTTCTCTAGGGAAATGGTTTTCAGCTGGTGGTCCTATGCTCCTTCTCAAGCTTTCATGCATTTACAAAACACCAGAGATCTTATTCAAATGTTTCAGATTCCCTAGGTTTAGAGTGGGTCCAGCCTTTTACATCTCTAGCAATCTCTCCAATGTTGATGCTGCTGATCCAAAGGCCACACTTTGAGTATCAAGGGATTAGGGGATGTTCAGAAATGCATGGGAGCATTTTTGGTTGTCATGTGACTGGGAACACTCCTGGCAACACTCTCTGTTGGGGAGCAGGGATTTTAAGTTTATTGCAAATTGCAGGAGAGTTCTATGTAATGAAGAATTATCCCACCCAAGATACCAGTAGCTCCTTCTTTAAGGGGAGAAGCCATGCTTTCAGGCCTGATAGGATCCATGCCTAGTGGCATCCTAAACATTAATACTTAGGATAAAAGTCACTAAAGGTTACATAACACATCAGAATCCAATGTGACACTAAAGAAAATTTAAAACTACAGAAAAGGTTTTAAAGTCATTATTATTTTTTCTTTTGGGGGTTTAAAAAATACCATTAAAATTTTAGCATCTATTTTTTCATATGCTTAGAGTGGAAGTCAACCTGATATTAAATCCTGGTTTTAATCTAAAAAAAGTGTTGAAGAGCCAGATTCCTCTTCCAAATTTTATGTTGTAGTTCACACTTCAGTGATACAAGGGAAAATGCCTGTATATACGGCTAGAGCAGGTACTATGAGGTTTTCAGATAAGATGAGGATGCTCTGCAGCTGGAAGCATGCCAACTGTAGACTAGATTCCATCTTCACTGCACCCTTTCCTCTCATTCTCCTATCAATTTTTATTAGATGTTTGGATGCACGAGTCATTTTACTGGTTTCTGAACCTTAAGCCAGAATAGTGTCCTGTATGTTTCTGAGAGTAGTTATAATATTAAGGAAACAGGCTGTAGTCCTAGACAGGCTGGATGCCAATCCTGGCTCTGCCAGACACTTTGTTGTGTGACCTTGAACAAATTACTTCTTATATTCTCAGTTGTGAAACTGGATAAAACTGGCACCTACCTCCTGCGTTTTTATGCATAATTAATAGATGAAAAACATTTAAAATAATGCCACAGTCTGGTCAGCATTCAACAGATGTTTATTACTACTAAATTATCCATCTGAGCTTGTTAAAGGGTATGTTTTTACATACCTTGTAAAGTGTAGGAGGACACAGGACCATCACAGTACAGAGAACGAGTACAGGAACCTTACTGTGAAGTGGCTCCAACCTAAGTTGATCGAGGTGTTTCTATACGGCTGAATGCTAGTCAATAGTTTCGACCAGTGTTTCTCACTTTCGAGTGTATCAGAATCACCTGGAGGGTTTGTTAAACCGTCGATGCTGGGTCTGCCCTCTAAATTTCTGATTCACTAGGTGAGAGGTGAGGTGCTAGACTTTGCATTGGAGCAGGTTCCCAGGTGACGCTGGCATTGCTGGCCAGTGACCACACTTTGAGAATCGCTGTTTTAGATTAGGGTTTCTCAGCTTTGGCATTAGTGATGTGTTAGAACAGGTAGCTCCTCGTCGTGGGCTGTCCTGTGCCTTGAAGGATGTCTAGCTGCATCCCTGGCCTCTAGCCACCTGAGGCCAGTAGCTCTCCTTCCTCCTCCCTCATTGTGGAAACCGAAAACAGCTCCCCAAATGTCCCTTGGGGAGGCAACACTGCCTCCTGCTGAGAACCACTGGTTTAGAAGAGTGAACTAGTAACAGGAACCAATTTTAAAAATCAGTCTATAGTTTAAAAAGCAGGCTGCAAAGAAGACTTCCAGAAGTAAGCATCCATTAATATAAAATCTGGAGATACACAAAACAATATATTTTTTAAAATACAAAAGTATGTATTATAAGTATCGAAAACAGGGAATGGAAGGACACAGCAAAATCATAAAATAGTCTCTGTGGGGAGAGAGGAAAGGACATGGGCCTGGGGCTGGATGCTCTGTGATGATCTAAAGTGTTAATTGTGAGCCATAGGTATGTAGATATTTATTATACTAGTCTCTGTAGTTTACTATATTTAGAACATTCTTTCCAAATAAAACACACAGACAAGTATTTAGTAAATAAACAAACCATTTACATTACCATTTGTGTTACTCATGTACTGGATTGAAGTATTGGTTTTAGAGTCAGAAAGATGAGTTCAAATCCTAATTCCACCACTGATGAGTTTCTGATCTCTGGAAACTTCAATTTTCTCATTTATAAGGTAGAGATGACCCTGATATGATTGTATTTATAAGCATTGACTGAAACGATGCATTTATTGTGTTAGGTCCCGTGAGAAGCAGGACTCAACATGCAAGGACTATTTTTTTTCGTTTTCTTTCTATGCGAGAAGACAGAGAGGGAGCTGGGAAGGCTGGGGAGAGCCGTCAGACACGATGCCCAGTCTGATGGTGAGTAAGGCAGAGAAGGAAGACAGGTTGATGGAAGGGTCCTAGACTACCATGCAGGCTACGTAAGGTTTGGGGAGGCCTCCAGCCAGTTCGTTGCCTGTTGGAGGAAGTCAGGCATCTCCACGCCTGGGCTTGCCTTTGGATCTCTGCTGTGCTCAGGTGTGAGCTGGGAACAGCCTGGAGAAGTTCGGCCCACACAAGGCATCATTTCAGAGCCCAGTAACTGATCAGTGTGGTTGGAGATCTGCGGGGGCAGCTGACCCACCGCAAATAGAGAGCGCCATACAGAGCAGACGGTGAGCACACAGTAAACAGCAGGTGCTCGTAACAGCTGCACGCGTGCCAAGTCACTGCACTCGGGCCGGCTCTTGAGACCCCATGGACTATGGCCCGCCGGGCTCCTCTGTCCACGGGATCCTCCAGGCAAGAATACTGGAGTGGGTTGCTGTGCCCTCCTCCAGGGGCTCTTTCTGACCCAGGGATCGAATCTGAGTCTCTTAAGTCTCCCACATTGGCCAGTGGGTTCTTAACCACTAATGCCACCTGGGAAGTCCATTAACAATACTAATATACTGCAGTTCTAATATACTAATAATGAGATTCTTTTGAGTCTGCTGTGTACTCAAAACATAAATGAGCACATTTCCCAGTCTGTTTATTCATTCATCAGATGATGGATGTTTGAGTGGCTTCCAACCTTTTGGTGCTTTTGAACAATGCTTCTGTGACAATAGGCGTACAAATATCTTTTTGAGATCCTGCTTTCGATTCTTTTGAGTCTACATACAGATGTGGATTGGCAAATCATACGATTTTTAATTTTTTGAGGAACAAAACTTTTTCACAGCAGCTGTACCATTTTACATTGCTATCAACAGTTTATGTGCTCCAGTTTTTCCACATTCTTGCCAACATGTCATTTTCTTTGAAAAAATGTTTTTATAGTAGCTGTCCTAACGAGGTGAGGTGGTATTTTGTGGTGGTTTTGATTTGCATTTCCCTAATGATTAGTGATGTTGAGCTTCTTTTTCATGTGCTTGTTGGCCACTTGAACATCTTTTTTGGAGAAATGTCTAATTAAGTTCTTGGCCCATTTTTTAATAATCAGGTTGTTTTTCTGTTGTTAGAGCAATTCTTATTTTTTTTTTTTTAATGATTTATTTGTTTATGGCTGTGTAAGTTCCTCGTTGCTGCATGGGCTTTTCTCCAGTTGTGGTGAGCAGGGTCTACTCTTTAGTTGTGTCCATGGGCCTCTTACTGTGGTGGCTTCTCTTGTTGCAGAGCACAGGCTCTAGGGTGCTTGGGCTTCAGTAGTTGCAGCACGTGGCTTGGTAGTTGTGGCTCCCGGGCTCTAGAGCACAGGCTCAGTAGTTGTGGCCCATGGGCTTAGCTGCTTCGAGGCATGTGGGATCTTCCTAGGCCAGGGATCGAACCTGAGTCTCCTGCACTGGCAGGTGGATTCTTCACTAAGCCACCAGGGAAATGGTTTTTCGTTTTCCACAAGCTTATCTAGTGAGAGAGGCCAGGATCAAAAGGCCTGGGAGCTGGGAGTCCTCAGCCATAGTTCTGGCTCTGCCATCAAAAGCTCTGGGGCTTCTGGCCAGCACCTGATGCTCCTTTAGTCGTGCCCAACTCTTTGTGACTCCATGGACTGTAGCCCACCAGGCTCCTCTGTCCATGGGATTTTCCAGGCAAGAGTGCTGGAGGGGGTTGCCATTTCCTTCTTCATAGAGCAATTCTTTTTATAGTCTGGATATTAACCCTTTATCAGGTATGCAATTTGTAAGTATTTTCTCTCATTCTGTAGGTTGCTTGTTTTTTGCCATTTGTGGGCTCTTAGTTCCCTGATCAGTGGTTGAACCTGGTCCCTCGGCAGTGAAAGTGTGGAGTCCTAATCGCTGGACTCTCTGGGAATTCCCTATAGGCTGCTTTCACTCTGTTGATTGTGTCCTTTGATGCACAGAAGTTTTAAATTTTGCTGTAGTCCAGCTTATCTATTTTCACTTTGTTCCCTGTGCTTTTGGTGTCATATCCAAGAAATCATCGCCAAATCCAATATCATGAAGCTTTTGTCATATTTTTAATTAATTTTTATTGGACTATCATTGCTTTACAATGTTGTATTAGTTTCTATTGTACAGCAAAGTAAATCAGCTTTATGTATACATATAATTAGTTAATGTTAGTCATCCAGTCCTGTCCAACTCTTTGCGACCCCATGGACTGTAGCTCACCAGGCTCCTCTATCCATGGGATTCTCCAGGCAAGAGGACTGGAGTGGGTTGCCATTCCTTTCTCCAGGGGATCTTTCTGACCCGGGGATCGAAACCAGGCCTCCTGCGTTGCTGGCATATTCTTTACTCTCTGAGCCATCAGGGAAGCCCCATGTATACATACATCCTCTCTATTTTATGTTTCCTTCCCAGTTAGATCACCACAGATCACTGGATAGGGTTCCCTGAGCTATACAGTAGGTTCTTATCAGTTATCTATTTTATGCGTAGAATCAATAGTCTATATATGCTAATCCCAATCATCCTCTCTTTTAAAAGTATTTTAGCTCTTATATGTAGGTGGGGTTTTTTTGGTCAGTTTTGAATTAATTTTTTATAACCCCTGAAGATTTTTGAATAAATGAAGTGATGTGAAATGGTTGTGAGCTAAGGGTTTAGAAATGGATAATAATCACAAATAGGAACCTCATACATGCCCTCAGATCCTATGTTTCCTGTTAGTCACACTAAATATAATCCTTTCTGTAAAAATGACTTGATAAACTTGAACAGTGGTTCTCAACCTTGACTGCCCTGGACTCAGGTGGAGAAGCTTTAAAAAAGAATGATATCTGGTTTCCACCCTAGAGATTTTTATTTAATTGTTCTGGAATACAGCCTGGGCATTCATTGTTAGTTTTAAAAGCTCCCCAGGTGATTCTAATATGCAATAAAGACCAGAACGACCGTGCTAGAGAGAGTTCCAACAGTACAGAATTAAGCAACAGTTCACCGTGTGATCATCACTGTTTATTTGCTTTCAGTTCAGTTGCTCAGTCGTGTCTGACTCTTTGCGACCCCATGAATCACAGCACGCCAGGCCTCCCTGTCCAACTCCCGGAGTTCACTCAAACTCACGTCCATTGAGTCGGTGATGCCATCCAGCCATCTCATTCTCTGTCGTCCCCTTCTCCTCCAGCCCCCAATCCCTCCCAGCATCAGAGTCTTTTCCAGTGAGTCAACTCGTCGCTTGAGGTGGCCAAAGTTTGGAGTTTTAGCTTAAGCATCAGTCCTTCCAATGAACACCCAGGACTGATCTCCTTTAGAATGGACTGGTTGGATCTCCTTGCAGTCCAAGGGACTCTCAAGAGTCTTCTCCAGCACCACAGTTCAAAAGCATCAATTCTTTGGCGATCAGCTTTCTTCACAGTCCAACTCTCACATCCATACATGACCACTGGACAAACCATAGCCTTGACTAGATGGACCTTGGTTGGCAAAGTAATGTCTCTGCTTTTTAATATGCTATCTAGGTTGGTCATAACTTTCCTTCCAAGGAGTAAGCGCCTTTTAGTTTCATGGCTGCAGTCAGCATCCACAGTGATTTTGGAGCCCCAAAAAATAAAGTCTGACACGGTTTCCACTGTTTCCCCATCTATTTCCCATGAAGTGATGGGACCAGATGCCATGATCTTAGTTTTCTGAATGTTGAGCTTCAAGCCAACCTTTTCACTCTCCTCTTTCACTTTCATCAAGAGGCTTTTGAGTTCCTCTTCACTTTCTGCCATAAGGGTGGTGTCATCTGCATATCTGAGGTTTTTGATATAAAAGACAGCTTGTAGATTTAAGAAAAGGGAGAGAAAAGCAGGCATCCCAGTGTTTCTAATTCAATGTATTGCCTTCCCCAATATTTAGTGATATTAGAGAGAATCCAGCTTCATGGATTTATAAATTTTTAAAGAGCTCTTTAATGATGACTATGCTATTATTTTTATAACTGTATCTTATGCCTCTTTGATAAACAATGGCAATTAGTTTTCTCTTGAAGGCATCATATGTTCACTCCATGAAACACGTTCAAAAGGAAAAATACTTGCAAATATGCTGAAGAACTGTAAATAAGCCTCGAATAAAAAAATGGAACCCTTTATAGATTGCTGAACTGAATACTCAGGCTACAGATAAAAGCCCCCTTTTTTTTTTAAACTACTTAGCTTTGGAAATTTCACTGTTCACCAGTTATAGTTTCACAAATTCTGGGAAACTGAAACTGAAATTCATTGTCAAAGACTGTGGACACAGAGAAGTCTGGAGGGAGGTGTGGGGAAGCAGAGGAGGAAGGGAGGGATAAGAAGGATTGTGTGTTTTTATGTCTTGGAATGAAGCCCTGATGACAGACACAGAGCAGTGAACAGAATGTGCTTAGATCAAGGATTATTTTGATAACAGAGCGTCATACCTGCCTTTCTTTACACTAGATCTTATAGTTTTCACTTTGCAAAATCATAGTCAAGCTGCAGGTGGCAAAATCCCATGGCTATTTAGAATTAGAGGAATGTAAATTAGGTATGATAAAGCATTGCCCTTTAACTATTTCCCCCTGTGTTTTACACCAGCAGTTCTCGAACCTGACTATGCTCAGAATCACCTGGCAGGCTTGTCAAACCACAAATTGTGGGCCCTGACAACCTTCTAGTTGATAGCGCTGCTGCTGCTGCTGCTGCTGCTGGTAAGTCACTTCAGTCGTGTCCGACTCTGTGCGACCCCATAGATGGTAGCCCACCAGGCTCCGCCGTCTCTGGGATTCTCCAGGCAAGAACACTGGAGTGGGCTGCCATTTCCTTCTCCAATGCAGAAAGTGAAAAGTGAAAGTGAAGTCGCTCAGTCGTGTCCGACTCTTCGCGACCCCATGGACTACAGCCTACCAGGCTCCTCCACCCATGGGATTTTCCAGGCAAGAGTACTGGAGTGGGTTGCCATTGCCTTCTCCCAGTTGATAGCTCTAGGACAGGGTTAAATATTTCCATTTCTAACAGGTTCACAGTGGTACTGATGCTGCTCTGGGAGGGCAGGACGCTCATCTTGTGAAGCACTGTTTTATACTGATGTTCTCTGGGCACAGGTGTCTCCTACTGATCCTCATTCTTGAGTTTTCAATACATCTTTCAAACTGATGTTTGTATTTGACAAAAGGATTGCTTTAAAAAGAAAATGTTTTTCTGGGACTTCCCTGGTGGTCCTGTGGTTAAGACTCTAAGCTCCTAGTGCAGGGGGCTGGGGTTTGATCCCTGGTCAGGAAACTAGATCCCAATGCCACAAAGTACACCAAAAAATAAATAAATAAAAAAATGCTTTTCTCTGAACATGGTTTCAATCTAATATCTGCTTTTATTTTTCAGTTGAATATAAAAGACTACTGAATAATTTCCAGGATGCACATATTTGGTTACATGGTTGGATTCTAATGTGCATTCCCGTAATTATTCATACGGATGCATTTGATTTGTAAACAATAATCCTTTTTCTAACTACAACAATGGGTTTTACTATCATGTCACCTTTCCAAAATCTGGATGATCAGAGTTTTGAATTACAGGAGAGGGAATTAAAGTAGGAAATAAGGGCTAATGGCACAGAAGGTCTGAATTTGTCCCTCCAAAATTCTTACGTTGAAACCTAATTCCTAGCGTGATGCTGTTGGGAGTGGAGCCTTTGAGAGCTGATTGCATCATAACCTGTGAGGGTGGAAACTCCTGAGCCTGGAGAATGGAGAGCACTCTTTAAAAAGGCAGGGGAGCGGTCTCTTGCCTCCTCCACCGCGAGAAGATGTGATGATGCATCTGCAACCCAGAAGCAGGCCCACACCCTACTATTCCACCCTGATCTCAAATTTGCAGCCTCCAGAACCGTGAGAAATAGATTTCTGTTGTTTTAAGCCCCTCTCCTGCTGCCGCTGCTGCTAAGTCGCTTCAGTCGTGTCCGACTCTTTGCAACCCCATAGACGGCAGCCCACCAGGCTCCCCCGTCCCTGGGATTCTCCAGGCAAGAACACTGGAGTGGGTTGCCATTTCCTTCTCCAATGCATGAAAGTCAAAAGTGAAAGTGAAGTCACTCAGTCGTGTCTGACTCTTGGCGAACCCATGGACTGCAGCCCACCAGGCTCCTCTGTCATGGGATTTTCTAGGCAAGAGTACTGGAGTGGCTTGCCATTGCCTTCTCCGTTTAAGCCCCCCAGTCTGTAGTTATTCTGTTGCAGCAACCTGAATGGACTAAGAGCCAGGCAGATTTTATTAGAATAACTGGTGGATTTCAATTATTTGTGCAATTTCATTCTATGAGTAATCAAGAGTTTACTGCAGCTGTAATGTTCTGTTGAAAATTTTCTTTTTAAAAGCTCCACATAGCAGCTTAATTATAATCTCTCTCTACCTACTCAAAGAAAGTTCTTGAAACTAGCAGTCGGTTTCCTAAGTATCTAAGAGTTTACCACATCATTTGGTTGCCTAGAACTGAGGATAAAACTGAGTGTAAAATGTATGTAGTAGGGCTAAAGAAAATGCAGTTTGTGAGTAATCTAAAAGATAAATGGCCAGCATTCTTAAGACTCTAACAGTAGACAAATTTAAAAACGAGGGGTCGATGACTTGGAAAATGCTAGTTTTTCCTCTATTTTTAAGAAAAAGGCTATTACCAGTTACAATGGGTAGCTCCTGTGAAGAGAGGAGAAAACAACAGCCCTTCAGATGTCATGAAAGGTTGAAGAATATGTTTAAACAAAAGACTGGTGCTCGCTTCAGCAGCATATGTACTAAAATTGGAACAATATAGAGATCAGCATGACCTCTGTGCAAGGATGACACTCAAATTTGTGAAGTGACCCACATTTTTCAAAAAGAGAAAGACATACCATGTGATATCACTTATATGTAGAATCTAAAATAGGACACAGATGAACTTTATGAAACAGAAACAGACTCACAGAGAACAGAATTGTGGTTGCTAAGTGGGGGTGGGGGGGAATGGATTGGGGATTTGGGATTAAGAGATGCAAGCTATTAGTGTAGGATGGATGAAGCAACAAGGTCCTACTGTGTATAGCACAGGGAACTGTACTTACTCCATAGCCTGTGATAAACCGTACTGGAAAAGAGCATGAAAAAGAATGTATATGTGTGTATAACTGCATCACTTTGCTGTGCACCAGAAACTAACGCGAGATTATAAGTCAACACTAATTCAATTAAAAATACACATTATGTATTTGTTTTAGAAGTCGGAATCTGTAGCTTTTGACCCCTTTCACTCATTTCTCCCACCTCCAACCCACACCTCTAGTAACTCCCAGTCTTTTCTCTGTAACTTTGAGTTCTGGTTTTTGTTTTGTTTTATATATTCCACGCATAACTAAGAGTCATACAGCATTTGTTCTTTCTCTATTTCACTTAGCATAATGCCTGTACATTAATGTTGCTGCAGATAGCAAAAGTTCATCTTTTATAGCTGAACAATACCCCAGTGTGTGTATATACCATTTTCTTTATTCATTCATCCATTGATGGACATTTAGGCTGTTTCCCTGCCTTGACTATTGTAAGAATGCTGCAATGAACATGGAATTGCCTGTCTTATTTTTTAAGGGAAAAAATTACTTGTATCAAATTGAAAAATGAACCAGTCTTCAAGCAAGATAAAATCATCAGTAGCACAATTAACTCTTAAGATAGCACATACAGATTAGACTACATGTTTAGATACTTTTTTTAATTTTTAAAGATCTTATTGGCTTTATTCAACATATCATGAATCAAGCAACATCCCAAATAGCAAATAGAAAGGAGCTCCAAGGAACTGAACAAAATGGGAGACTTACAGTCAGAGGGGGAAGGGACAAGGAAAGAGCAGATTACTTCATAGGCTTAGATACTTTGAATTAAGTACATACACCAAAATCAAGAGAGTTGACAACTTTCACACTGACGGAAAGCACTGACTTACCGTAAACACAAGACTTCTAGGGAAATGGAGCTGACATTTCATGGGATAGGGAGGCCATATATCTTTCTGAATTAGTGTTTTCATTTTCTTTGGATAAATATCTAGAATCTAGAAGTGGAATTGCTGGAATTTTAATTAAAAATAATTTTCAATTTTCTGAGGATGCTCCATATTGTTTTCTGTATTGGATAAACCAATTTAACATTCCCACCAATAGTGCACAAGCGTTCCCTTTTCTCTACATCCTCTCCAACACTTATTTCTTTTTGATAGTCATTCTAGCACAGTGATGTCTCACTGTGGTTTTAATTTGTATTTCTCTGATTAGTGATGTTGAGCACTTTTTCATATACCTGTTGGCTATGAGAGAGTCATCTTTGGAAAAATGTCTATTCAGATCCTTTGCCTATTTTTTTATTAATGGAGTTGTTTCTTTTTATTTGCTATTGAGTTGTAAGAGTTCTTTTTGTATATTGGGTATTAGCCTCTTCTCAGATAAATGATTTGCAATTATTTTCTCCCATTTATAGGGTAACTTTCGATTTTGTTGATGGCTTCCTTTGCTGTGTAGAAGTTTTTTTTTTTTTTTTGTAAACAAGAAATAATATAAATCTTTATTTTTCCTGTGCAAACACTCTTGGATATACTACTGTATAAGTAATTTGTTTTGTAATTTCTTGGAGCTGGAAAATGTAAGAAATTCTTTCTAATAAACACAGTCTATGACACTTTTTTTGGGGGGGGAGGGAGTGAAGGAACTATAAACGCAATCTGTAAAATGTGAGTAATATAATTTAGAATGACTCAGACATATTCAAATTGGTGTTGAAAGATCTTTAAAGACAGACAAAAACACAGAACATAATCATATACGTATAAAATTAATATTCGAAGTTCTATATTATTTTTGTCACTTTTTCTAGGAAAATAAGACATCTTGCTTTCTCTAATCTTGATACTATATAACTCTGAAAATCACTGAGGATATAAACACTGTTGTTGCAACAACCCAAATGATCATATACATGAATGTACTTAACCATAAAGCATCACTTTGAACATGTTCTAGTTCAGCTGGAAAAAAAGGACAATTGAAAAGCAACAGGATGGCAAAGATGATGATGATAAGGACAGTGATGATGGTAAAACCAACAACAAAAATAAGAGGTATCATCCTAAAATAAATTCAGTCCTTAGGAAACGGCTCTGTGACCCTAAAGACAGCTATTATCCGAAAGGCTTTTCTGTTTTAAACAATGAAAGCTGTACCTTTTTTTTTTTTTTTCTTTTCTAAGCCCATTTAGCCTGCTTCAACTTTGCTGACTAGACTTCTAGGTTTTAACAAGTACATAGCCAATTAGCCACAATTCTGAGTAATTGTGACAGAAGATTTGTTGTTGCTTGTTTGTTTTTTAAGACAAGTTTTTGATCAACCTGATAAAGGGCAAATTGCTTCCCTGACCACTTTGGGGAGCTTTGGGTTCCAGCTCTCTCCCCCACATACATGTGTTTATAATCCAAGTCCTTTCATTTATTATCATCAGAGTTTTTCCAAACAAACTGTCAGCCATCCTCCCTAAGCTATCTCTAGGCTTCTTTTTTCGTTTTTTTTTTGGGTTTTTTTACAATATTGGTTGGTTTTGCCATACATTGACATGAATCCGCCCCGGGTGTACATGAGTTCCCCTTCCTGAACCTCCCTCCCACCTCCCTCCTCCCCTTATCCTCCCTCTGGGTCATCCCTGCACACCAGCCCCGAGCATCCTGTAACATGCATCGACCCTGAACTGGCGATTCGTTTCACATATAATAATGTACATGTTTCAGTGCCATTCTGTGTAGAAGTTCTTTAGTGTTTTTTTTTTTTTTTTGAAGTTTTTTAGTTTGATGTAGTCCCACATGCTTATTTTTGCTTTTGGGGTCAAATCTACAAAATTATTGGCAAAACTGATGTCTATGAACTTACTGTCTGTGTTTTCTTCTGGAAGTTTAATGGTTTCAGGTCTTACATTCAAGTCTTTGATCCATTTTTTGCTTGATCTATTTCCAGGTATGGTATAAAGTGGTCCAGTTTCATTCTTTTGCATGTGGCTGTCCAGTTTTCCCAGCACTGTTTCTTGAAGAGACTGTTCTCTTCACATTGTATACAATTGAAGATACATGTATGTGTGGGCTTCCCATGTGGCACTAGTGGTAAAGAACCCACATGCCAATGCAGGAGACATAAGAGATGCAGATTTAATCCCTTTAGGCGGGCATGGCAACCCACTCCATTATTCTTGCCTGGAGAATCCTATGTGCAGAGGAGCCTGGCAGGCTACAATCTGTAGAGTTGTAAAAAGCTGGACATGACTGAAGCAACTTAGCATGCAAGCACACATATGTATGGGTGTGTATATTTCTCTGCACTGTCTGTTCTGTTCCATTGACATATGTGTCTGTTTTTATAATAATACTGTATTGTTTTGATTACTATAGCTTTGTAATATATTTTGAAATCAGAAAGCATGATCCTCCAGTTTTTCTGTTCTTCCTCAAGACTGCTTTGACTGCTCAGGGTCATTTCTGGTTTCCTTTGAATTTTAGGATTATTTGTTCTATTTCTCTGAAAAATGCCACTGGAACTTTGATAGGGATTGCATAGAATCTGTAGATTGCTTTGGTAGTGTTGACAATTTAATGATATGAATTTTTCCAATCCATGAGCACAGAATATCTTTATGTTTATTTATGTCTTCAATTTCTTTCACCAATATCTTATAGTTTCCAGTGTGTATGTCTTTTACATCCTTAGTTAAATTTATTCCTAGGTGTTTTATTCTTTTTGATTCAGTTTTAAATGGAATTATTTTCTTAATTTCTCTGATAGTTCATCATTAGTTTATAGAAATGAACAGTTTTTGTTTATTGATTTTATATACCACAACTTTACTGTATTTATTCTAACAGTTTCGTGATAACGTTTTTAGGATTTATATATGTACAGGTTTCCCAGGTGGCATTAGTGGTAAAGAAACCACGTGTCGATGCAGGAGATATAAGAGATACGGGTTTTATCCCTGGGTGAAGAAGATCCCTGGAGAAGGTCATGGCAACCCACTCCAGTATTCTTGCCTGGAGAATCTCATGGACAGAGAAGCCTGGTGGGTTACAGTGGAGAGGGTTGCAAAGAGTCAGACACGACTGAAGCAATTTAGCATGTATACGTGCTAAGCATATATGTTATATGTATATGATCATGTCATCTGCAGATCATGACAGTTTCAGTTTTTATTTCTTCCTTTCCAATTTGTATACCTTTTATTTTTCTTGCTTACGTGCTCTGGCTAGAACTTCCAATAGCAGAATAAAAGTTGTGAGAATGAGTATCCTTATCTTATTCCTGATCTTAGGGGAAAATTTAGCTTTTCGTTATTAAGTACAATGTTGCCTGTGGGCTTGTTATACAAGGCCTTTATTATATTGGGGAATGAAGTGAAGTCGAAGTGAAGTCGCTCAGTCGTGTCTGATTCTTTGCGACCCCATGGATTGTTGTAGCCCACCATGGGATTTTTCAGGCATGAATACTGGAGTGGGTTGCCGTTTCCTTTTCCAGGGAATCTTCCTGACCCAGGGATCAAACCTGGGTCTCCTGCATTGTAGGCAGACACTTAACCGTCTGAGCTACCAGGGAAGCCCATGTAATAATATATAATATTGGGATATGCTTTCCTCTAAATCCACTTTGTTGAGTTTTTTAATCATTAGCTATTGAATTCTGACAATGCCTTTTCTGCATCTGTCGATGATTATATGATTTTTATTCTTCATTGTGTTAATGTGGTATATCACATTGATTTTGTGAGTGTTGAACCATCCTTTAATTCCTAGAATAAATCCCGCTTGACGATGGTGTTGAATTTGGTTTGCTAATATTTTGTTGAGAATGTGTGCACTGATGTTCATCAGGGGTATTGGCCTATAATTTTCTTTCCCTATGGCATCCTTGTCTGATTTTGGTATCAGGGTGATGGAGACCTCATAGGATGAGTTTGGAAACGTTCCTTCCTCTGCAACTTTTGGGAATAGTTTCAGAAGAATAGACATCAACTCTCCACTTGTAATTTGATTACTATTAGTGCCATGTTTGGAGAAGACAATGGCAAGCCACTCCAGTACTCTTGCCTAGAAAATCCCATGGATGGAGGAGCCTGGTAGGCTGCAGTCCGTGGGGTCACTAAGGGTCGGACACGACTGAGCGACTTCACTTTCACTTTTCACTTTCACACATTGGAGAAGGAAATGGCAACCCACTCCAGTGTTCTTGCCTGGAGAATCCCAGGGATGGGGGAGCCTGGTTGGCTTCCGTCTATGGGGTCACACAGAGTCGGACACGACTGAAGTGACTTAGCAGCAGCAGCAGTACCATGTTTGACCCTAATTATAAAGGACACATTTCCTTGTTCTTTTTTTTGTGTGTATCTATTTTAGATTTTTGGGTTGCTGTTACCATGAGGTTTTTGTGCAGCAGTCTCTCTCTGAGAGAGAGAGATGATTGTATATGTGTATGTGTATATATAAATATATATATACACACACATACATATACATATATTGAATGTTTTAAGCTGCTGATCTTTTAATTTCAAATGAATTTAAAAGCCCTGAATTTTTACTCTATTCCCCTCATGATTACTGTTTCTGATGTCATATTTTACATCTAATCATTTTATGTATCCCTTAATTGCTTGTGGATACAGATGATTTTACCAATTTGTCTTTTAATTTTCCTACTGGTTTTGTGTGTGGATGATTTCCTACCTTTTCTGTATGTTTGCTTTACTGGTGAACTTTTTCATTTTGTAGTTTCTTGTTTCTAGCTGTGGCCTTTTCTTTGTTGCCTAGAGACATTCCTTGAACATTTGTTGTAAAGCTGGTGTGGTGGTGATGAAGTCTTCTAGATTTTGATGCCTATAAAGCTTTTAATCTCTTCATCAGGTCTGAATCAGAGCCTTGCTGGTAGAGTATTCTTGGTTGTAGGTTTTTCCCTTTCATCACTTTAAATAGATGGTGCCACTCCCTTCTGGTCTGCAGATTTTCTGCTAAAAAGTAAGCTGAGTTTTATGGGAGTTCCCTTGTATACTATTTGCTGCTTTTCCCTTGTTGCTTTTAACATTCTCTCTTTTTCTCATTTTAATTACAATGTGTCTTGGTGTGTTCTTTTTGCATTAATCCTGAATGGGACACTCTGTGCTTTCTGGATTTGCATCCATTCTTCTTCCAAGTCTTTGGCCATCTTTATGATCATTACTCTGAACTCTTTCTTGGATAGGTTGCTTGTCTTTACTTAGTTTCTCTCCAGAGTTCCTTCATCTGAAATATATTCCTATGCTGATTAGCTTTGTCTGAATTGCCATTGGTTTTATGTATTTGGTAAGTTACTTATGTTTCTCTACTTTGGAGAAGTGACCCTCTGTAGGAGACACCCTATGCACCCCAGCAGTGCTCTCCTTTCTCATCACCCAAGGTTTATGCTCTGGGAATTCCCCCTAGGAGAGCTGTGTGGGTCCTTCAGTTGTGGTGGGCTTATCATGTGAGTGATCTGATAGGCTTGGTTGGTGCCTCAGTTCAGTCTCTCAGTCGTGTCTGACTCTTTGCGACCCCATGAACTGCAGCACGCCAGGCCTCCCGGTCCATCACCAACTCCTGGAGTCTACCCAAACCTATGTCCGTCGAGTCGGTGATGCCATCTAACCATCTCATCCTCTGTTGTCCCCTTCTCCTCCTGCCCTCAATCTTTCCCAGCATCATAGTCTTTTCAAATGAGTCAGCTTTTCACATCAGGTGGCCAAAATATTGGAGTTTCAGGTTCAACATCAGTCCTTCCAATGAACACCCGGGACTGATCTCCTTTAGGATGGACTGGTTGGGTCTCCTTGCAGTATAAGGGACTGGCAAGAGTCTTCTCCAGCACCACAGTTCAAAAGCACCAATTCTTTGGCACTCAGTTTTCTTTATAGTGCAACTCTCACATCCATACATGACCACGGGAAAAACCATAGCCTTGACTAGATGGACCTTTGTTGGCAAAGTAATGTCTCTGCTTTTTAATATGCTGTCTAGGTTGGTCATAACTTTTCTTCCAAGGAGTAAGTGTCTTTTAATTTCATGGCTGCAATCACCATCTGCAGCAGTCTTGGACCTCAGAAAAATAAAGTTAGCCACCCTTTCCACTCTTTCCCCATGTCTGCCATGAAGTGATGGAACCAGATGTCATGATCTTAGTTTTCTGAATGTTGAGCCTTAAGCCAACTTTTTCACTCTCCTCTTTCACTTTCATCAAGAGGCTCTTTAGTTCCTCTTTACTTTCTGCCATAAGGGTGGTGTCATCTGCATATCTGAGGTTATTGATATTTCTTCCACAATCTTGATTCCAGCTTGTGCTTCCTCCAAGCCCAGCGTTTCTCATGATGTACTCTGCATATAAGTTAAATAAGCAGGCTGACAATATACAGCCTTCACGTACTCCTTTTCCTATTTGGAACCAGTCTGTTGTTCCATGTACAGTTCTAACTGTTGCTTCCTGACCAGCACACAGATTTCTCAGGTTGGCCCCTAGTCCAGTTGATTGCCAGGACCTTCCTTGAAGAGATACTGCTGACTCTGTTTAGTGGGGTCTGGGCATGAGGTGCCTGGTTGGAGAGGTCTGGGGACCCTAGTGCTAGCTAACTGGCATGCAGAGTCAGGGTCTCAAAGAATCTGGGGCTATTGCCCACTCCCCCTGGCAGGTGAAGCCAGATCCTGGGATTAATGCCAGACCACTGTAATCAAGATGGCAGAGTAGAAGGACATGTACCCGTCTTCTCCTGGAAGAACTCCAAAATTACAACTCATTGCTGAACAACCATCAACAGAAGATGGTTGGATCCAGCCAAAAAAGGATGTCCCACATCCAAGGGCAAAGGAAAAGCCCCACAAAGATGGTAGGAGAGGCAAAATCGCATTTAGATTCAAACTCTATACCCGTCAGACATGCTTGGAGGGCTCAAACAAAACCTTGTATGCACCAGGACACAGAGACCCCACAGAAACGGAGCCAGACCTGCCTTTGAGTGTCTCCCATGAAGGTACGGGTCAGCAGTGACCTGCCGCAGGGACTCTTGGTGCAGCAGACCTGGGTGTGGCATAAGCATTCTTGGAGGAGCCACCATAGAGCTGCCAGAACTCACACAGGACTGGGAAAACAGATGCTTGGAGGGCACAAACAAAACCTTATGTGCACCAGGACCCAGGAGGAAGGAGCAGTGACTCCACAAGAGAATGATCCAGACGTGCCTGTGAGTGTCCAGAAGTCTATGGTGAAGGCATGGGTCAGCCTGCTGCAGGGTCGGGGGCATTGAGTGCGGCAGTACGTGCAGGGGACCTTTTGAAGGAGGTGGCTATTATCTTCATTACCTCCCCCATAGTTTGCTCTCAGGTCAAACAACACATAGGGAACACAACCCTGCCCATCAATGGAAAATTGGATTAAAGATTTACTGAGCATGGCCCCACCCATCAGAACAAGACCCAGTTTCCCCAACAGTCAGTCTCTCCCATCAGGAAGCTTCCATAAGCTTCTTATCTTTATCCATCAGAGGGCAGACAGAATGAAAACCACAATCACAGAAAACTAATCAAACTGATCACATGGACCACAGCCTTGTCTAACTCAATGAAACTGTGAGCCATGCTATGTTGGGCTACCCAAGGCAGGTCACGGTGGAGAGTTCTGACAAAACGTGGTCCGCTGAAGAAGGAATGGCAAACCACTTCAGCATTCTTGCCTTGAGAACCCCATGAACAGTTTGAAAAGGAAAAAGAACACTGAAAGATGAACTCCCCACGTTGGTACATATCCAATATGCTACTGGAGAAGAGTGGAGAAATAACTCCAGGAAGAATGAAGTGTTGGAGCCAAAGCGAAAACAAAACACACTTGTGGATATGACTGGTGATGGAAGTAAAGTTCAGTGCTGTAAAGAGCAATATTGCAAAGGAGCCTGGAATGTTAGGTCCATGAATCAAGGTAAACTGTAAGTGGTCAAACAGGAGATGGCAAGAGTGAACATCAACATTTTAGGAATCAGTGAATTAAATGGACTGGAATAGGCGAATTTAACTCAGATGACCATTATATCTACTACTGTGGGCAGGAATCCCTTAGAAGAAATGGAGTAGCCATCATGATCAACAAAAGAGCCCAAAGTGCAGTACTTGGATACAGTCTCAAAAACGACAGAATGATGTCTGTTCATTTCCAAGACAAACCATCCAATATCACGGTAATCCAAGTCTATGCCCCAACCAGTAATGCTGAAGAAGCTGAAGTTGAACAGTTCTATGAAGAACTACAAGATCTTTTAGAAGTAACGCCCAAACAGATGTCCTTTTCATTATAGGGGACTGGAATGCAAAAGTAGGAAGTCAAGAGATACCTGGAGTAAAAGGCAAATTTTGCCTTGGAGCACAAAAGGAACCCAGGCAAAGGCTAACAGAGTTTTGCCAATAGAATGCACTGGTCATAGTAAACGCCCTCTTCCAACAACACAAGAGAAGACTCTACACATGGACATCACCAGATGGTCAACACCGAAATCAGGTTGATTATATTCTTTGCAGCCAAAGATGGAGACGCTCTATGCAATCAGCTGTCAACACCGAAATCAGGTTGATTATATTCTTTGCAGCCAAAGTTGGAGAAGCTCTATGCAGTCAGTTGTATAAACAGGGAGCTGATTGTGGTTCAGATCATGAACTCCTTATGGCCAAATTCAGACTTAAATTGAAGAAAGTTAGGGAAAGTGACTAGACCATTCAGGTAAGACCTAAATCAAATCCCTTACGATTATACAATGGAGCTGACAAATAGATTCAAGGGATTAGATCTGATAGACAGAGTACCTGAAGAACTATGGATGAAGGTTTGTGACATTATACAGGAGGCAGTGATCAAGACCATCCCCAAGAAAAAGAAATGCAAAAAAAGCAAAATGGTTGTCTGAGGAGGCTTTAGAAATAGCTGAGAGAAGAAGTGAAAGGCAAAGAAGGAAAGGAAATATATACCCATTTGAATGCAGAGTTCCAAAGAATAGCAAGAAGAGATAAGAAAGCCTTCCTCAGTGATCAATGCCAAGAAATAGAGGAAAACAATAGAATGGGAAAGACTAGAGATCTCTTTAAGAAAATGAGAGATACAAAGGAAATATTTCATGCAAAATGGGCTTGATAAAGGACAGAAATGGTATGGACCTGACAGAGGCAGATGATATTAAGAGGTGGCAAGAATACACAGAAGAACTGTACAAAAAAGACCTTCATGACCCAGATGACCATGATGGTGTGATCACTCACCTAGAGCCAGACATCCTGGTATGTGAAGTCAAGTGGGCCTTAGGAAGCATCACAATGAACAAAGCTAGTAGAGGTGATGGAATTCCATAGTAGAGCATCATAGGAAGCATCACTATGAATAAAGCTAGTAGAGGTGATGAAATAGTTGAGCTATTTCAGATCCTAAGATGATACTGTGAAAGTGCTGTACTCAATAAGCCAGCAAATTTGGAAAACTCAGCAATGGCTACAGGACTGGAAAAGGACAGTTTTCATTCTAATACCAAAGAAAGGAAAGTCAAAGAATGTTCAAACTACTGCACAATTGCACTCATCTCGCATGCTAGCATAGTAATGCTTAAAATTCTCCAAGCCAGGCTTCAACAGTAAGTGAACTGTGAACTACAAGATGTTCAACCTGGATTTAGAAAAGGCAGATTAACCAGAGATCAAATTGCCAACATCCGCTGGATCATGGAAAAAGCAAGAGAGCTCCAGGAAAATATTTAGTTCTGCTTTACTGACTGTGCCAAAATCTTTGACTGTGTGGATCACAACAGACTGTGGAAAATTCTTAAAAAGATTGGGATACCAGAACACCTTACATGACTCCTGAGAAATCTGTATGCAGGTCAAGAAACAGCAGTTAGAACTGGTCATGGAACAACAGACTGATTCCAAACTGGTAAAGGAGTACATCAAGGCTGTATATCGTCACCCTGCTTATTTAACTTATATGCAGAGTATATCATGAGAAATGCTAGGCTGGATGAAGCACAAGCTGGAATCAAGATTGCCAGGAGAAATATCAATAACCTCAGATATGCAGATGACACCACCCTTATGGCAGAAAGTAAAGAAGAACTAAAGAGCCTCTTGATGAAGGTGAAAGAGGAGAGTGAAAAAGTAGGCTTAAAACTCAACACTCACAAAACTAGGATAATGGCATCTGGTCCCATCACTTCATGGCAAATAGATGGACAAACAATGGAAACAGTGAGAGCCTTTATTTTTTTTGGCTCCAAAATCACTGCAGATGGTGACTGCATTTATTAAATTAAATAAGATGCTTGCTCCTTGGAAGAAAAGCTATGACCGATCTAGAGAGCATTATAAATCAGAAACATTACTTTGTCAACAAGGGTCCGTCTTGTCAAAGCCATGGTTGTTCCAATAGTCATGTATGGATGTGAAAATTGGAACATAAAGAAAGCTCAGCAGTGAAGAATTGAATCTTTGAACTGTAGTGTTGGAGAAGACTCTTGGGAGTCAGCAAGGAGATTCAACCAGTCAATCCTAAATGAAATCAGTCCTTAATAGTTATTGGAAGGACTGAAGCTGAAACTCCAATACTTTGGCCACCTGATGCGAAGAACTGACTTATTTGTAAAGACCCTGATGCTGGGAAAGACTGAAGGCAGGAGGAGAAGGGGACGACAGAGGATGAAATGGCTTGATGGCATTACCAACTCAGTGGGGATGAGTTTGAGTCAATTCTGGGAGTCAGTGATGGACAGAGGGGCCTGGCGTGCTGCAGTCCATGGGGTCACAAAGAGTCAGACACGATTGAGCAACTGAACTGAATGTACTTATTCCCATTTTTATAATTGTTTTCTGATGGTTTTGTAGTTCTTTTGTCCCTTTTTATTTTGTTCTCCTCCATGATTTGATTTTCTGTATTGCCCACGTGTTTTTAATGTCACAATTTACATCTTGTTATCTTGCTTATCTCTTAACTAATTATTGTAGTTATAATTATTTTTACTACTTCTGACTTGTAATTTTCATACTAATTTCCACCACCTTTACAATGTTAAATTATTCTGAATTTTTCTCTTAATATGTATTCACCTTTGTGAGATTTATACTTTGATTTTTTTTTTTGTCAAACTTAAAGGTTCTCGTTCAGTACAGCTTGAAGAACTCCTATTATCATTTCTTATAAGGCTGGTCCATCTTTGCATGAAATGTTCCCCTGGTATCTCTAATTATCCTGAAGAGATCTCTAGTCTTTCCCATTCTATTGTTTTCCTCTATTTCTTTGCATTGATCGCTGAGGAAGGCTTTCTTATCTCTCCTTGCTATTCTTTGGAACTTTGCATTCAAATGGGTATATCTTTCCTTTTCTCCTTTGCTTTTTGCTTCCCTTCTTTTCACAGCTATTTGTAAGGCCTCCTCAGACAGTCATTTTGCTTTTTTGCATTTCTTTTTCTTGGGGATTGTCTTGATTCCTATCTCCTGTACAGTGTCATGAACCTCCATCCATAGTTCATCAGGCACTCTATCAGATCTAGTCCCTTAAATCTATTTCTCACTTCCACTGTATAATCATAAGGGATTTGATTTATGTCATACCTGAATGGTCTAGTGGTTTTCTTCACTTTCAATCTGAATTTGGCAATAAAGAGTTCATGATCTGAGCCACAGTCAGCTCCTGGTCTTGTTTTTGCTGACTGTATAGAGCTTCTCCATCTTTGGCTGCAAAGAATATAATCAACCTGATTTCGGCGTTGACTATCTGGTGATGTCCATGTGTAGAGTCTTCTCTTTTGTTGTTGGAAGAGGGTGTTTGCTATGACCAGTGTGTTCTCTTGGCAGAACTCTATTAGCCTTTGCCCTACTTCATTCTGTACTCCAAGGCCAAATTTGCCTGTTAATCCAGGTGTTTCTTGACTTCCTACTTTTGCATGCCAGTTCACTATAATGAAAAGGACGTCTTTTTTGGGTGTTAGTTCTAGAAGGTCTTGTAGGTCTTCATAGAACTGTTCAACTTCAGCTTCTTCAATGTTACTGGTTGGAGAATAGACTTGGATTATTGTGATATTGAATGGTTTGCCTTGGAAATGAACAAAGATCATTCTGTTGATTTTGAGATTGTACCCAAGTACTGCTTTTCGGACTTTTTTGTTGACTATGATGGCTACTCCATTTCTTCTAAGGGATTCCTGCCCACAAGGGTAGACATAATGATCATCTGAGTTAAATTCACCCATTCCAGTCCATCTTAGTTCACTGATTCCATTTCATGCAAAGATGAGCTCAATAAAAGACAGAAATAGTAGGGACCTAACAGAAGCAGAAGATATTAAGAAGAGGTGGCAAGAATACACAGAGGAACTCTACAAAAAAGATCTTCATGACACACATAATCACAATGGTGTGATTACTCACCTAGAACCAGACATCCTAGAATGTGAAGTCAAGTGGGCCTTAGGAAGCATCACTACGAACAAAGCTAGTGGAGGTGATGGAATTCCAGTTGAGCTATTTCAAATCCTGAAAAATGACCCTGTGAAAGTACTGCACTTAATATGCCAGCAAATTTGGAAAACTCAGCAGTGGCCACAGGACTGGAAAAGGTCAGTTTTCATTCCAGTCCCAAAGAAAGGCAATGCCAAAGAAAGTTCAAACTACTGCACAATTGCATTAATCTCACACGCTAGTAAAGTAATGCTTAAAATTCTCCAAGCCAGGCTTCAGCAATCCGTGAACTGTGAACTTCCAGATGTTCAAGCTGGATTTAGAAAAGGCAGAGGAAGCAGAGATCAAATTGCCAACATCTCCTGGATCACTGAAAAAGCAAGAGAGTTCCAGAAAGACATCTATTTCTGCTTCATTGACTATGCCAAAGCCTTTGACTGTGTGGATCACAATAAACTGTGGAAAATTCTGAAAGAGATGGGAATACCAGACCACCTGACCTGCCTCTTGAGAAACCTGTATGCAGGTCAGGAAGCAACAGTTAGAACTGGACATGGAACAACAGACTGGTTCCAAATCAGAAAAGGAGTACATCAAGGCTGTATATTTTCACTTTGCTTATTTAACTTATATGCAGAGTACATCATGGGAAATGCTAGGCTGGAGGAAGCACAAGCTGGAATCAAGATTGCCTGGAGAAATATCAATGACCTGAGATATGCAGATGACACTACCCTTATGGCAGAAAGTGAAGAGGAACTCAAAAGCCTCTTGATGAAAGTGAAAGAGGAGAGTGAAAAAGTTGGCTTAAGGCTCAACATTCAGAAAACTAAGATCATGGCATCTGGTCCCATCACTTCATGGGAGATAGATGGGGAAAGAGTGGAAAGAGGGGCTGACTTTATTTTTCTGGGTCCAAGATTGCTGCAGATGGTGATTGCCGCCATGAAATTAAAAGACACTTAGTCCTTGGAAGGAAAGCTATGACCAGCCTAGACAGGATATTAAAAAGCAGAGACATTACTTTGCCAACAAAGGTCCATCTAGTCAAGGCTCTGGTTTTTCCAGTGGTCATGTATGGATGTGAGAGTTGGACTATAAAGAAAGCTGAGCGCGCAGAATTGATGCTTTTGAACTGTGGTGTTGGAGTAGACTCTGGAAGTCCCTTGGACTGCAAGGAGATCCAACCAGTCCATCCTAAAGGAGATCAGTCCTGGGTGTTCACTGGAAGGACTGATGTTGAAGCTGAAACTCCAATACTTTGGCCACCTGATGCGAAGGGCTGACTCATTTGAAAAGACTGTGATGCTGCGAAAGATTGAGTGCAGGGGGAAAAGGGGAGACAGAGGATGAGATGATTGGATGGCATCACCGATTTGGTGGACATGGGTTTTGGTAGACTCCAGGAGTTGGTGATGGACAGGGAGGACTGGCGTGCTGCTATTCATGGGGTCGCAAAGAGTAGGACATGACTGAGTGACTGAACTGACTGAACTGATAAGGCTGGTCTAGTGATTATGAACTTTAAAATTTTTTCTGTCTGGAAAACTTTATTTCTCCTTCGATTCTGAATTATAGTCTAGTTGGGTGGAGTATTCTTGATTCTAAGATTATATCTTGCTCTTTCATTTGGAACAGGTTCCTCTATTTCTTCATTTTTCTTGATTCTATGTTGGCTGTTTTATACGTAAAAACCAACTCTTTTTAAAAATTTATTTGAAATATAGTTGATTTATAATGTATTAATTTATGCTGTACAGTCAAGTGATTCAGTTATATATATATAGACATAAATACACATATATTCTTTTTTATATTCTTTTCCATTATTGCTTATCACAGGACATTGAATATAATTCTCTGTGTCATATAGTAGGATCTTGTTTATCCACTTTTTAAATAACAGTTTGTATAAAATAGCCAGGCTTCGCTGGTGGCTCCGTGGTAAAGAATCTGCCTGCAATGGAGGAGACACAGGGCTGATCTTCTGGGTTAGGAAGATCCCCTGGAGGAGGGCATGGAAACCCACTCCAGTACTGTTACCTGGAGAATCCCATGAACAGGGGAGCCTGGCAGGCTGCAGTCCATGGCATAGCAGGAGTTGGACAAGACTGAAGCCACCTAGCACACACACACGAAACAGCCCCGCTTCAGTCTTGAAGGAATGGCCTCGTGTGGAGCGTGAACCCTCTTGTTCAGCACCACTCTACTCTTAGTTGTCTCTCGAATTTCTGTGACTGCCCACACAACCTATTTCAGACTCCCAGGCATTGACGGTGTTCCACGACCTGTCAGTGTCCCAGAGGGGAGGTTCTTAGTCACTGCCTAGTTTCAAGCTAATTGGAAACCAGACTCTCAGGTAGCAACTTTTAAAGTATGCAAATGTGTCTACTCCTGTGGACCACAAGTGTTAAGTCCTGCTCGCCACCAGAGCCAGGTAATACAGAGGTGCCCCTGGCGGCAGCTACAAAAATTGGGGCACAAAAGTGTGCGCACTCTCCTTTCTGGGAGCTGCTGGTGAGTTGGAGAGTGGCAAAGGAGGAGAATGCAATGATGTCAGCTTCCAGCCTCCATCTCTGGAGATTACTCAGGTAGGTCCTTGCTGCTGCTGCTGCTAAGTCATTTCAGTCGTGTCCGACTCTGTGCGACCCCATAGACGGCAGCCCACCAGGCTCCTCCGTCCGTGGGATTCTCCAGGCAAGAACACTGGAGTGGGTTGCCATTTCCTTAGAAGTATGTTAAATTAGATACTTGCCCCTTGGACCAAGGCTTTAATATTAACCAAATGAACTTCTTTCATGTAAAATCCAAACTCTTCACAATTGGCTGCCTCTCTGCTTGTCCCTGGGGTGGGTGAGTCTGAATGCACTAACCCTTTAAAGAGTTGTTTCCCAGTCCTCTGTAGCCTGGCAAGTTTCATGGTTGCAGCCCCACTGGTATTAAAAACTTAATGTTTAGGGGGGAGCTTGTGTGTCTCAGATGTAGGCTTTAAAATTTTGGTGCCCAATGTGGGGTTGAAACTCTTTGCTCTTCTGGGAGAAGCTCTAATTTTTGAGTCCCCTCCTGAACTGTGTGTTACAAAACCAGGGTTGTTTTTAAGACTGTCCTACTCACTTCAGTGGGGCTTCCCTGGTGGCTCAGTGATAAAGAATCTGCCTACCAATGCAGGAGATACAGGTTTGATCCCTGGGTGGGGAAGATCCCCTGAGAAGGAAATGGCAACTCCCTCCAGTATTCTTGCCTGGCAAATCCCATGGACAGAGCAGCCTGGCAGGCTACAGCGCATGGGGTTGCAAAGAGTTGGACACGACTTAGTGAATGAGCAACAACCTACTTCAGTGTGGGTTTTCCCCCCTCATTTCCTTATCTGCAGGAATTGCTTGCTAGTTCTTGCCCTGCTCCGCCCCAGAAGAAGTTGTTTATATGTAGCTATAGATTTAGTGTGTCTGAGGGAGGAGGTGAGTTTAGGATCTTCCCATGTCAAATTTTGCCCTAGAATTTTCAAATACTAGTCTTTGAGATATTTCCAGGGCTCCAGCTAAAATTAGTACCCTTTAAAAAAACATCCTGTAACTCTATTCATGTTATACCTTGTTTATAGTAATTAAAGAATCTGCCTGCAATGCGGGAGACCTGGGTTCAATCCCTGGGTTGGGAAGATCTGCTGGAGAAGGGAAAGTACTAACTCCAGTATTCTGGCAACTTTCATTTTCACTTTCATAGTAATTAGGGTATAAAGTTTATGGAATTGAGCATGTTTTCTTGCTTAAAAAATGTCACTTAAAATGTTGGTTGGTGATCAAAATAAAATAAAATATAAATTTTGATTCTTATTAAAATCTGGGAATGTAAGAGTTCAAAAAGTGTTGACTTTATTCTGTGGAATAAACTTTATTTTAAATAAACAAAAAAAAGTTTATTTTCCTTACTGGATTACAGTGGTAAAGATGGTGTTGTGTTCATTTTTGTGGCCCCTTTAAGGACTAATGGAATGTTTGGAATTTGTTGGGTTTTTGAAGGTTCTTGAAATATATATAAAATATTGAAAAGAAGGAAAGGAAGAAAATAAATGTGTGTAAAATATTCAAAGAAAGGAAGAAAATAAACATATTTGTGCACATACACACATATGTTATCTTCCTTATCCATAAAGCATGTATTTATATTTAGAGAAATATATTTGCATTGATAGTTTGATGCATTGAACCAGGGACTTCTGATGTTAGATAAGATGGTAAGCTAAGAGTGGCTGCTGGCTCTTTCTCATACACAACAATTTTGGAGATGCCAGAAAGGAGATATCCAGAATGTGGAATATAAGAGAAGAATTTAAACCTGATTAAGGACGTCAACCAAAAATCTATGGCAAATATCACATTTAACAGAACTTAAATGTGATATTATCTAGGCCTGTGTTTGTTATATGTACATGAAACTCAGACAACAGTGGTATAAACACACAAATGTTGGCTTTTTCTTAATAATAAACAGAAGTCCAGAGGTGGGCAGCACAGCCCTGTACATGGCCTAAAAGCTTCAGTGCTCTAGGCCCCTCTCACTCCCCAGTCCCTCACATTCGGCTTTCGTTCTCATGCTGAGGTGGTTTCTACCTCCGGCTCTAGGCAAGAAGAAGAAGACAGAGAAAAGGGTAGAGAGATGTGGACCAAGCCAGCGGGGCTTTCTGCGAGCTCGCCCAGGCACGCCCTCCTAACATCCCACTGTCTTGGACTGCATTACACAACCACCTTTAGTTACAAAAGTAGTTGCATTTTGCCTCTGTAAACAAAATTGGTTTCTGGTAGAAAGCAAAAAATATATAGAGACTTAAATTGGGTTGACAACTGGTAGTGTCTGCTTGTGTCTTCACTTAGAGAAAAACAGTTAACACTACTTTTGAATTAATGCTTGATTCTTGGCCATTGCAAAAAGAACAAAAACAAATGTGATATGTAACTGTCAGAGTTCTGTCACATACTTCAGAAAGTGTATCTAGCTGGTTGTAAAAGACAATAACTTATTAAGCAATGTTAAGTAGCTTGTGCTTAGTCACTCAGTCGTGTCTGACTCTTTGTGACCCCATGAACTGTAGCCCACCAGGCTCCTCTGTCCATGGGATTTTTCAGGCAAGAATACTGGGGTGGGTTGCCATTTCCTTCTCCACAGGATCTTCCTGATCCAGGAATTGAACAAGGGTCTCCTGCATTGCAGGAGAATTCTTTACTGCTGAGCCACCAGGGAAGCCCATATAATATACAAAAATTAATCTAAAAAATATAAAAATAATTATGGAAAAATTGTATGGCTTGATTAGCGAATATTAAGAATACCTGAATAAATGAAGCAACATACTATGCTAATAATGAGACAATTTAACTTCTTTTTTTTAGATCAACAGCTTTATTGAAAGATAAGAGAAGGGGAGGTGGGAGAGAAGCTCAAGAGGGCAGGGGGGTATAGTTACACATATAGCAAATTCACTTCTTTGTATAGCAGAAACTACCACGACATTGTAAAGCAATTATATTCCAATAAAAAAAAAATAACAAGGGCAGATCCCCTTTCTTTCCACAGTTCTGGTGGTGTAGGAATCAAACTCTGAGCATCCAGGTGTCCTGTGGGTAGAAGACAAGGTCAGGGGTCAGATACCAGAATCTAGAACATGCCAGCAGCCGCAGGCAGCCCAGAGCAGAGGTATGTGTCAGAGCCTGGGTTTTACCTCCCCACAAAGAGGAGCGAGCAGTGAGCTGAGGCCCTGGTGGCTCTGGGCAAGGAATCTCACCTGTGACCAAAGTCACAGGTAACTTTCAACCAATGCCAATGAGATGATTTAACACTTTAAAGATTTAATTCCCACAAAATTAATCTGTAAGTGCAGTGTGATTTGAAAAACAATTCCAGAAGGATTTTTTGGAGGTAAATCAATAAAATAATTCTGGAATATATTTGGTGAGTTATAAAAAGACAATTTTGGAAAATAAGCCAACGCAATTGAAACAGTGTCACAGGATCAACTCTTTAAGCCAAGAGGGCAGGGTAGAAAATCAAGAAACAGATCTGTATATAAACAAGAATTTCTCATATGATAGAGAAATAAAATCAGAAGAAATGATGGAGTATTAGTATTAATAAATGGCACTGAGAAAATTTTCTCACTGCAAGGAGAGAAATATAATCAGGTCCCCATATTATATAAAAGTAAACTCCAACTGTATTAAAAAATCTAAAGATAAAATATAAAATGAAAAAGGAAACTGTAAGAGTATCAGGAAAGGATTTCTTGAATAAGGGTTGAAGGTCAGGCCCTCTGGAAAACAGACTCTAAAATAAGAGATTTGTGTGGGGGCAGTTTATCGGGGTGTTCCCTCCGGCTCAATACAGGTGAAGGCAGTCGTGGCCTAATCCCGTGAGGAATTCTGGAGCTGGGGGAGCCCTTCTGATTTGAACTCAAGCTTTACTGTTTGCATAGGCCAGTTGTTGGTTGCAGGTTGTCCCCAAGAAGTGGGCATGGCCCTGCGTGAGGCAGCAAGTCAAGGGCAATGCCCAAGTTTCCCACCTCTTCCTCTTGGCTATTGAATATAATGTTGCTCAGAATGTTGGTGTGCAAATATCTCTTCCAGATCCTGCTTTTAATTCTTTTGGATATATACTCAGTAGTGGAATTGCTGGAGCATATTGTAATTCTCCCTGATGCTGGGAAAGATTGAAGGCAAAAGGAGAAGAGGGTAGGAGGGGATGAAATGGTTAGATGCCATCACTGACCCAATGGACATGAGTTTGAGCAAACTCTGGGAGATGGTGAAGGACAGGGAAGCCTGGCGTGCTGCAGTCCACTGGCTCGCAAAGAGCTGGACACGACTTAGTGACTGAATCACACAACAGCATGGTAATTCTAAGTTTTTTGTGGCTCTGTCTTACTGTTTTCCACAGGGGCTGTGCCGGTTCATATCCCTCCTGGCAATGCACAAGGGTTCCTATTTCTCTACGTTCTCCCCAACACTTGTTATTTTGTTTTTTATTGGCAGCCATCCTAATGGGTATGAGGTGATATCCTATGTGTGATTTGCATTTTAAAACAAGTTTTAAAAAGTTAATTTTTGGCCAAACCCTGCCACATGTGAGATCTTAGTTCCCTGACCAGGGATAGAACCCACAACCCGTGCACTGGAACCACTAAACCACAGGAGAAGTTCCTTGATTTGCATTTTAAAATCTAGCTTGTTTTTTAAAATTAAAAGTTTTGTCTTATAAAAATAGTGCATATTCATTATGGAAAATTTGGAAAACATAGAAAATCATAGTGGAAAAAAAAAACTCCTTTAGAATCCTGTTACTTTAACATAATCAGTGTTAATACTTTGATTTGTGTCTTTTCAGTCTTTTTTTTCTGTCCGTATTTCCAGATGACTGGTGCTAAGTCATAACACCCCTTTGAGAAATTTAGAAAAAGACATCCTGTTCTCTAGGTGAGTGCAACCCTGCACCAGGGTGTATGGCTTTTGACAAGCAGAGAACAGCTAGATTTCAGATCTCACTTGCCCCTGGAGGAGGTACATTATTCAGTGAAGAACTCGTACAACCATATGTTGTAGTTCTGAATGTATCAAGGGATTTATTTTATATATATATTATATATATTTTATAAATCTGAGATCATACTATTTCATAAACTATGTTTGGATAGGATAGAATTTTAGTTCATTCCTATTTATCAGTTAAATTATTTCTAAAGTTTTGATATTATAAAACCTTGCTAGTACAACAATACTTTTTTTTCCCCTTTAAGAAGACTGTGTTTATTTGTATTCTTCAGTTCAGTTCAGTTCAGTCGCTCAGTCGTGTCCGACTCTCCGCGACCCCATGAATCATAGCACGCCAGGCCTCCCCGTTCATCACCAACTCCCGGAGTACACTCAAACTCATGTCCACAGAGTCGGTGATGCCATCTAGCCATCTCATTCTCCGTCGTCCCCTATGAGTCTAGAAACCTCTAATTTAATACCCTGAAAATGCTGTTCCATTTGACTTTTTGACTGATCTGAGATAGAGTCAACAGTAAGAACATTCCAGACTTCTAGTACACTCTCAAAGGCTATAGATCAGTTTTTCTATCTTACCAACATGCAAACTTGTTGACCACTCTGCAACAATGCATATTAATAAATGTTAAATCTTTTGGAGAATATAAATTGTGTGTTCACCTTATTAGTATTGAAGTTTGGTATATGTGGCCATTTGTTTTTCTTTTTCCTGTTAGTTGCTATACATTTGATATTACAATCCTTGCACATGAATCTTTGTGTTTAGATTTATGTCTATATGATAAAGTCCCTAGAAATTACCTTGAAAACTAAGTTCATGAGTGCTTATTATTATGTGCCTTAGATTGTACTTAGGAAAGTGTAAAGAAATATAGATGTGCAATTCTCATTCCAAGCAAATGCTGTGATTGTCATTTTTAGAGAGAAAGCTGAGGCACAGCAAGGAATGCATGAGTACTTATTAAAGTTATTTGATGCAGGTCACAAGGCTGGGAAGCAGTCAAGCTGGGTTTTGAAGACATGACTGTCAGCTGCATCTGCTCCAGAGCCCCTAACATGCTATGGTGATTCACTTTAAAAGAGAAGACAGATGGTTTTGAGAAGAGTTTTAATAATTAATAAGCCTCATATCATCAGTGGAGTAGACCCTGACCACTTGACAATTTCCTTAGGAGAAAATATCATTCAAAAGCAAAGTGTATTTATTAAGATATTTGGTAGAAAAAAGAATTTGATGGGATGATTAATATTCTAATAGGATATACGTGGTTCACTTTTGAGTTCTTTTTAAGGAAAACAACTTTAGAAGCTAATTTAAATTTAGATTTAATTTGACTACAAATGATAATGTCTTCATCCTTTTTTTTGTTTCCAAGTTTTCTGGGTCAATGAAGGGATCATTTTGATGTCCTCATCTCAGAGTGCTCACTTCCCTATGCTGCACCTAAATTTCTGTGTTTTGTTAAAGGTGATGTGCTTTGCCCATTCCCTCAACGAGATGTGAAGATATGGACTACAGTCTCATGAGCTGTGTGAAAGAAGAGTATGTGAAAGTGTGGGTATTAGTAAGATACTACTCTTCTTTTTTCATACGGTCATGGATTTTGGTATTTTAAATATTTAATGATTTGAGAAACATATAATATGACATAAGACATAATTACATTTTTAAGTGGGACAAAAGAAGGTAATGGAAAAGGCAATGGCACCCCACTCCAGTACTCTTGCCTGGAAAATCCCATGGATGGAGGAGCCTGGTGGGCTGCAGTCCATGGGGTCACGAAGAGTCGGACACAACTGACTGACTTCACTTTCACTTTTCACTTTCATGCATTGGAGAAAGAAATGGCAACCCACTCCAGTGTTCTTGCCTGGAGAATCCCAGGGGATGGGGGAGCCTGGTGGGCTGTCATCTATGGGGTTTCACGGAGTCGGACACGACTGAAGCAACTTAGCAGCAGCAGCAGCAAAGGAGGTAAGAAAAAGAAGGAAATCTTGTCTAGCTCCTGTACTAAAGAAATCTAATTTTAGTTTTTTTAACATATATAACACACCCAACCAGTCCATTCTAAAGGACATCAATCCTGGGTGTTCATTGGAAGGACTGATGCTAAAGCTGAAACTCCAATACTTTGGCCACCTCATGTGAAGAGTTGACTCACTGGAAAAGACTCTGATGCTGGGAGGGATTGGGGGCGGGAGGAGAAGGGGACGACAGAGGATGAGATGGCTGCATAGCATCACCGACTCGATGGACATGAATTTGAGTGAACTCCGGGAGTTGGTGATGGACAGGGAGGCCTGGCGTGCTGTGATTCATGGGGTCGCAAAGAGTCAGACAGGACTGGGCGACTGAACTGAACTGAACACACCTAGAGAGGATAAAAATAAATAAGATGAGATAAATTAATGAAAAGTACAAGTTGAAAATGATTCCTATTATGTTACTAACATATGCAATTAAATCAATGTACTTATTTCTAACTTGTTAATTACTGTAACTTCTACAGTGCCGCTGCTGCTAAGTCGCTTCAGTCGTGTCCGACTCTGTGCGACCCCACAGATGGCAGCCCACCAGGCTCCCCCGTCCCTGGGATTCTCCAGGCAAAAACACCAGAGTGGGCCGCCATTTCCTTCTCCAATGTGTGAAAGTGAAAAGTGAAAGTGAAGTCGCTCAGTTGTGTCCGACTCTTCGCCACCCCATGGACTGCAGCCTATGAGGCTCCTCCACCCATGGGATTTTCCAGGCAAGAGTACTGGAGTCGGTTCCCACAGTTGCTGCTGCTGCTGCTAAGTCACTTCAGTCGTGTCCAACTGTGTGACCCCATAGACGGAAGCCTACCAGGCTCCCCTGTCCCTGGGATTCTCCAGGCAAGAACACTGGAGTGGGTTGCCATTTCCTTCTCCAGGTTGCCACAGTAGTAGGGTTCAAATCAATGGCTGTTTACTGGATGCATGTTGTTAAAACTGCATCTCTAAACCAGAACTCCTATATCGCCACTGGGAGTATAAACTGGTATAGCTACTTTGGAAAACTGTCTGACAGTTTTAGCTAAATGTCATTGATATATACAGCCTGTGTGTTGTGTGCATATGCACTCTCAATCATGCCCAACTCTTTGTGACTCCATGGACTACAGCTTGCCAAGCGCCTCTGTCCATGCAATTTTCCAGGCAAGAATCCTGGAGCAGGTTGCCACTTCCTTTTGCAGGGATCTTCCTGACCCAGGGATCGAACCTATGTATGTTGCGTCTCATGTATTGACAGGCGGGTTCTTCACCATCTGAGTCACTGGGAAAGCCCCTATATACAGTCTCAGTTCAGTTCAGTCTCAGTCATATCTGACTCTTCGGAACCCCACGAACTGCAGCATGCTAGGCTTCCCTGTTTATCACCAGTTCCCGGAGTTCACTCAAACTCATGTCCATTGCGTTGGTGATTTCATCCAGCCATCTCATCCTCTGTCATCTCCTTCTCCTCCCACCTTCAGTCTTTCTCAGCATCAGGGTCTTTTCCAGTGAGTTGGTTCTTTGTATCAGATGGCCAAAGTATTGGAGTTTCAGCATCAGTCCTTCCAATGAATATATATTCAGGACTGATTTTCTTTGGGATGGACTGGTTGGATCTCCTTGCAGTCCAAGGGACTCTCAAGAGTCTTCTCCAACAGCACGGTTCAAAAGCATCAATTCTTTGGCACTCAGCTTTCTTTATAGTCCAACTCTCACATCTATCATCTAGGAATTCCACTTCTAAGAGAACGGGATACCTGATTATGCCAGAAAACTTAGAGAAAAGCACACAAAAAAGAGAACAAAAATAAACTGTTATCCTAGTATGGAGATAGCAGTTGGTACTGATAACATTTTAAAGGAGAACCATATTTTACATACCATTTTGTAGCAGGCTTATTTTATACAATAATGGATTGTGAATGTATTTTCATTTACTAGGTATTTAACAATGTTTTAAAAAGTCTGCCTATAATATTATAACATGGCTAACCCATAACATATTGTGCTTATGCTTACTATAATTTTGTCTTGTTAGGTATTTAGGATATTTCTACTTTTTCACTACATTTAAATAACAGTGTAGTAGACATTCATATATGTGAATTTTTAGCAAATATTTGAATATTAGAATAACTTCTTAGAAGTGAAATTTCTGGTTCAAAAAGTATAAACATTTTAGTTATTTAGACACAAATTGCTAAAAATTGTTGTGACTTATACTCCCTTCCACATGGCATGATATTGTCCAACATCCACAATAGGCATAATTATTTTTTCTAATCTTTGCCAAATTTATAAATAAAAAATTAGTTGCCTCTTATTCCAGCTTTACTTAATATGGTTTGACTTCTTAAAATTATTGACTTTTTTAGAAAAAGAATTCTCTGTTCATCTCCTTTGATTATTATTCTATTCTTATGTCTGTCTTGTTTGTAAGAATGGTTTATAAGCAGTAGCAATCAAAATTCTTTGCTTAATACTTATGTTGTGGATGTTTTTTTCTGTTTTATTACCAACTTTTCATACTTCAAACTCTTTTCCCAAACTAGCAAGCTCTGACATTTCAGTTTTCCCCTTTGAGAAAGCAGAATTTAGGGGAAACTATCATAACAGATAATTGGCATTAGGCACTTTTGTTGGACTTCATTTCTTATGTTTTCATTTCATGTTGTTTCTCTCCTGTTTTCGGTCCCTTTACTTTTAGGGCATAATGGATACATATGAATTTCGCGTTTGCAGAGAGAGAACTAACATCCTTAAGTGCCTGCCAGGTGTCAGGTACTGTCCCAGATGCTTGACCACATAATTCATGCGCATGTTATGTGCATGTTAAGTTGCTTCAGTCGTGTCTGACTCTGCGACTCTATGGACCGTAGCCCACCAGGCTCCTCTGTCCACTGGGATTCTCCAGACAAGAATACTGGAGTGGGTTGCCATGCCCTCCTCCAGGGAATCTTCCCAACCCAGGAATTGAACCCACATCTCTTGAGTCACCTGCATTAGCAGGTGGGTTCTTTACCACTAGCACCACCAACAGCCTCAACAAAGTATTATTTTCTTCATTTTATAAGCTGAAGAAATAAAAGATCATCCAAATCATGTGTCCTTTCTTTCTTGTCTTCCTTTTAACTTTCTTAATTTCACCCTCAACCTACTCCTTTTGAAGTTTTTTCCATCCTTTTTTTAAAAAAGTATTTCTATTTATTTATTTGACTGCACTGGGTATGTGGGATCTTTTATCTTTTATCTTCATTGTGGCATGCAGGGTCTTTAGTTTTGGCATGTGGGATCTAGTTCCCTGACCAGAGATGGAACCCAGGTCCCTTGCAGTGGAAGCTTGAATCTTAGCCACTGGACCATCAGGGAAGTCCTAAGTCTTCTCCATCTTTGTTCTGGCAATTTCGTCCTTTCAGCTGTTAGGCCAAACCATTCAGTATCCTCCTAGTTTTCTTTTTTATAGCCATATTTGATAACATATTTATAACATATTTGATAGAAATGTTTAAATAATCATTACAGGTCCTCTCACTGTGGAAGCCAGGGAGGGAAACCCCTTCTGTAATCAAGGTAATAATTTCTGATCAGGCAACAATGTATTTTTGTTATTATGTCCATAGGTAGAGACTGTATTTCAAAGCAGAGTGATAGAGATTTCAAAGAGGCCTGGACTTACAGAGTAAGTGCTGCTACTGCTGCTGCTAAGTCACTTCAGTCGTGTCCGACTCTGTGTGACCCCATAGACGGAAGCCCACCAGGCTCCCCTGTCCCTGGGATTCTCCAGGCAAGAACACTGGAGTGGGTTGCCATTTCCTTCTCCAATGTGTGAAAGTGAAAAGTGAGAGTGAAGTCGCTCAGTCGTGTCCGACCCTTAGCGACCCCATGGACTGCAGCCTACCAGGCTCCTCCACCCATGGGATTTTCTAGGCAAGAGAACTGGAGTGGCTTGCCATTGCCTTCTCCGACAGAGTAAGTGAAATTTGTTTAAATATAAAACATTTACCCTGTATGCTGGTGGCCTACTCATATTCACAGTTTATAAAGTAAAAAAACTAAACTGTTAAAGTCCACTCTGAAATAGATGCATTTTCATTAATAACATTCACTAGTTAGGTCTCTTCTAAAATAGGGAGAAAGTCAGATAGTTTTTAGGAATAAACTCAACATGTCAGCAGCAAATTTCAGTTACTCCTTGTCCTCCACCCTCCATATCCAGTCTTCCAGGATTCCCCGTCAACTCACTCTGTCAGCTACCTCTGTCTCCCTGGTCCAGTCACTCTCCTCTTGCTCCTGGGTTATTTCAGTAGCCTTCTCACTGGTCTCTGCTTCAGCCCTCACCCACCACTGTCCTCAACCCAGCAGTCAAAGTGATCCTATTACAAGGTATCAGAAGATGTCACTTTCCTACACAAAACCCTCCATGGCTTCCAGCTGACTCAGCGTGAGGGCCTCGTTTGATCCATGTCACCTCCCCCTCTTCTCTGCCTTCCTCTTTCTGCCACATGGCCTCCTGGTTACTCCCAGCACACTCAGGCATATTCCTTGCCTCTGCCTCAGGGCTTTTGTACTTGCTGTGCTTTCTGCCTCAAAAGTTATCAGCTCAGATATTGTGTTTCCTACCTCCTTCAGGCCTTTGCCCAAATATCTCCAGCGGCTTTCTTTGATCGCCTATTTAAGAGAACACGCTGCTTACTCCTTATGTTCTGTCCCTAATTTTTCTCCACAGCATTTCTAATCATATGGTGTGAGTGTGTGCTCAGTCACTTCAGTTGTGTCCGCCTCTCTGCGAGCCCATGGACCATGGCCCGCCAGGCTCCTCTGTCCATGGGATTCTCCAGGCAAGAATACTGGAGTGGGTTGCCAGTTCCTTGTCCAGTGATAAAGTATGAAGTGAGTGAAGTCAAGTTGCTCAGTCGTGTCTGACTCTTCGCAGCCCTGTGGACTGTAGCCTACCAGGCTCCTCCATCCATGGGATTTTCCAGGCAAGAGTACTGCAGTGGGTTGCCATTGCCTTCTCCGAATCATACGGCAATCCACATATTTTCTTTATCATTTGTGTCTCCTGCCTGGAAGGTGAACTCCATGAGGGCTACAATTTTTGATTTTGTTCTCTGCTGTGTCCCCAATCCCTAGGAGAATGCCTAGCATGGAAAAAACACTCTATAATGGTTGAATAAATAATTCCCCCACATCCCAATTGTTAGAACAGGCCCTGACCTGCTGGGCAGAACTTCCTCGCTCCTATGCTTCTATCTTCCTGTCCTTCCGCAGTTTTTAGTTAGCCACCTGTCTTGCACTTGTTATAGGTGGAAGGTTGGTGAATCCTGACAGTTATTTGCAGCAGGTGCATCCCTGCTGCAGTCATCAAGAATAGCAGTGGTGGTAGAGCCGCAAGTGTGAAGTTTTTGCATCCTCTGATTACCGAGGTCGCAAGAGAGAACCCGAAGCTAGATAGACTTGATTTTCATTGTCACTGGATGCCATTCATCGAGAATGGAGGGAGGAAGATATACTTCCTCCAAAGGAGAATCTGGTGAGGCGCAAGTAGGATTTGCGGACAGGAAAAACCCCACATCCGCCTTTGCAAGCCATAGTTCGGCCCAACCCGCTCTGATTGAGGTTTCAGCCACACCAACCACAGGGCTCTGGAAATGCCAAGAGAGCCTCTAACCAGGAATTTGATTCCTCCTCCTGGATTTAAAGTTCAGAAAGCAGATCCTCGACTTTACCATCCAAACAGGCAAGGAGCCTGGGAGGAGGAGGTGGCAGTGCCAGCAAGACAATGGGCAGGGTCTCCAATGATAAGCAGCGAGCAAACATGGAGTCCGGCGGTCCGTGGCCCGAGGTCTGGGTTCTGGAAAGGACAGTGAAACACAAGGCAGTGCCAAAGGCCATCGCCATACCCTGGGCGATAGGGAAATGGATTCCCAACCTGCTCTCTCATTTTCCGAGGAGTTGTGAGATGGGGAAGTTTCTTTTTGCTGTTGAACTGTCCAGTTAAAGAGCCCTCATATTTGGGGGAAAACTGCCAGTGAAGTGTGACACGTACACCTATACTCGCAGGGTGCGTGTCGCATGGAGGTGTCTCACTTTCTCCACTCAGCAGAACCCAAGTAATGAGCCTTTTGGCACGATTGTAAACGTAGTGTGCGTGTGTGTGTGTTGGTGAAGGGGTGTAGTTCCAGCGATACACGAGTCCCCAAGGGCAAGGTGTCCTCCATTCCGCGGGGTTCAAGTTTCGGTGGAAACTTTCCCTCAGAGGCTCCGCCTCCTTCACGTTGGCAACGGGCGCCGGGGCCGCGTCGCACCGAACCCCGCCCCCCTCCACCCCGCACCTGGCGGCCACGTGCCGGGGGCGGGGGCGGGGCTGGCGGGGCCTGCGGGGCGGGGCCTCAGGGCGGGGCGGGGTCTCAGGGGCGGGGCGGGGTCTCAGGGGCGGGGCGGGGCGGGGCCGGCGCGCGCTCCCCGGCCCGGCCCGGCAGGTTGGGCCCCTCCCCGGCCGAGCCCCGCCTGCGCTCCCGAGGGCGCGGGGGAGCGGGGAGCGGCGCGACTCAGCCAGCCGCTGACGCACCGTCGGCGAGTTGCGCTCGGACCTGCTCCCGCCTCGTCCTTTCCCGGGGAGCCGCTGCAGACTTGGAGCCGGGCGGGGGGAGCCGAGCGGAGATCTGAGAGCGTCGGCCGGCCCGGGAGCGGAGCGGACTGTCCCGGACCCGGCGAGGAGCCCGCTCCCGCTTCCTCCGGCGCCCGGCGCGGGCGGCGGCGCAAACTTTCTGCGCTGTCCCGGCTCCGCGCCCTCGGAGGAGCAGCCGCGGCCACTGACAGGTACGGGGCGCGCGGTTCTGAGACTCGCGCTGGAGGGGCTCTCTGGCTTCGGGGGCTGCGGGAGGCGGGAGAGCAGGAGCGCCTCTTCCTGAGCCCTCCACCCGGCGGCGGGCGCGGGAGCTGGGAGGCGGCCCTTGGGAATCGCCCAGACGCGGTCTCTGCGTGGGGCCGGGCGCGCGGCGAGGACGGTGGCTCCCGGCGCCGCGGGCCGCGCGTTACTTACTCTGTGGCTGATCCCGGGGGGAGAGAGCGCGAGCTTGTTTTGACGGAAAAGGGTGGCATTAGGGCTCTCCACCCTTTTCTTGGTCCCTGGGGCCGGAGAGCTGGGTCCCACGGGAGGAACAGGCAAAGGCGGGGAGGTCCGGGGCTCAGTTTTCCTCTCCAGACCTTGTCGTTTTTATACCAGAGGCAGAGGCGGTGCCACTCTGAAGTTTGCAGTACTTTCCAGGTGTGAGGACTTACTCGTTGTGTGGCTTTTGCTCAATTTCATCAAGTTCTCTAATGAAACTGCTTTCAAGTCGTAGTTGTTATTGACGGTGACGATGATGAGGGGTGTGTGTGTGTGTGTGTGTCCTGCTCCGACCTTAACAAAGGTCCCTTGTTATAATTCCACTTTTGCTCGGGAGTGGAACTGCTGTCCTATTTCAAGAGCCCAGCCAGAGCCAGGTGTTGACGGCAGGGGTAGCCTTGTTTCCTGGGGACTTTGGGAATCAAGTGGGCAGGTCTAATGAATTAGTGCAGTTCTGTCCCACCCACTTGGCTCCATCCATTCTTAACAGAGCCCGGTTTTGTTAATCACAGACTCCTAATTTACCCCGGTCTATTATGAATGGATGGATCCAACTGGGTGCATAGGGAACTCTTCCCAATATTCTGTAATAACTAGAATGGGAAAAGAATCTGAAAAAAGAATGAATATATGAATGTGTTTAACTGAATCACTTTGCTGTACATTTGAAACTAAAACAACATTGTAAATCAACTATATTCCAGTATAAAATAAAAATTAAACAAAAAATAGACCCAGCTTCCACCATTCAGCAGGTGCTGCAACCTTAGCCATCCAAGGTGAGGAATATTTCCAGTGGAAGAAAGGAGATCAAAACAGAGGAGAGATAGTCCTGAGGAGGAGGAGTGAATGGTGCACGCCACTTGTTGCTTCCCTGTAGACTGGGCCTACTGCCTGCCTTCTCTGGAAGGGGACTGCTATCAAATTCATCTCATTAGGAAGTCAGCTGCTCTCTGCTAATAGCTGCAGCAGCCCTGATGAAATTATGTAGGTCATTGAAAAATAATTCCTGCTTAATCACCTTTATCCTGTTGATTAGCAAGAGAAAAGATTTCCACTCCTTAATGTACCATGTCTGGTTGGGAGGGTCACCTGCCTGACCTCAAATTCACTTGGACACCTGGCCCTGGACAGGATGTTTTCCCTGAAACTGCCCAAACGTAGCGTACCACAGCCCAAGTCTACATTTGGAGAACTTCAGTGGTCTTCGCTGGACAGAAATCGAACAGGAGATTCAATCTGTACATTTATGGCTTAATGTGGCATACTTGTTGGATTTAGATAACCTTTTCAGATAATTAAAAGCTGGTTTCTTTTTGTTCCAGTTAACCCCTCTCCGCCAGGTTCGTAGAAATTGTTTCCATGTTTGTCTTGAAATAAAGTTTGGGGTCCCATTTGTCATTTGTCCTGTAGCTTTAGGAATAGAATTTAACGGCTTGGGGCAGATGGAAAAGACAAGAGAAACTGCCTATCACTGAACTAGATTCAGAGAGAGATTTAGAGTAGTTTCACAATCTAGGTACAACTACCCAGCTGCTGCTGCTGCTGCTGCTAAGTCGCTTCAGTTGTGTCCGACTCTGTGTGGAGTGGGTTGCCATTTCCTTCTCCAGCTAGCTTCCTACTTTCCCCTAAATAGAGACAGAACGGTTGTATCACTTTATATAAAAGAAAAGATATTTATTTGGCTGTGCTGGGTCTTAGTTTCAGCACATGGGATCTTCGATTTTCGTTATGGCATGCGAAATCTTTAGTTGTGGCATGTGGGATCTAGTTCTCTGACCAGGGATCCACCCCGGGCCTCTTGCTTTGGGAGTGTGGAGTCTTAGCCCCTGGACAACCAGGGAAGCCCAGGTTGTATTACTTTTAATGTAGGCCTTTGAAGACCAGAAATGAGAGTCCTGTTTTGCTACAGTGTTGGTAATACGTTGCTGGACAGTTCTTTGTGATAACTTCTCGAAATTGGTTCAAACCACATTCTCTGCAGAGTTCTTTTCCGCCATAATAGGAAGTCAGTAGATTATGTCTGCAAATCAGAAAGCAGATGTACAAATAATGTTGAAATATAGAGGTACATATTAGAAGAAGTCTGAGGTGTGACTTTTGAATTATGTTCTTGTTTTCACTTTTCAAAAGAGAATTTGATAAGAAAGCTCCCTCTCTCTGCAAGTATACAACAGTTCCTTTCTCTGGTCCCTGCTTAGATGCTCGCTGTTCTGTGCACATTTGTCTCATTGGGTGGTACATAGGCCATTGGAAGAGCTGGCCCCTCAGATTTTGGCCATGGAACGTGATTTACTTCACCCTTACTTTTCACACTTCTGTGAAGAGTGAACACCGTTACTTCATTCTTACTCTCGATGACGTCTGCCTTTTAGTTTTTAGCCTACACAGGAGAACAGTGCTCAAGTGACCAGTAGCTTCAGGAACTTCATTTATAGGGATCTGTTAGTGAAGACAATAACAGAAAGTAACTTTTTTGTGGGTCTTGAGATGGCTGACTTAACCAAAAAGGCAGTTCTTGCCATTGCTTCTCGGCCATTTGGCTAAGATCAAATGTAGTATGGGGGCTTCCCTGGTGGCACAGTGTTAAAGAATCCTCCTGCCAATACAGGAGATGCAAGAGATGCAGATTCGATCCCTGGGTCGGGGAATATCCCCTGGAGAAGGAAATGGCAACCTACTTCAGTATTCTTGCCTGAAAAATCCCGTGGACAGAGAAGCCTGGCGGGCTACAATCCCTGGGGTTGCAATGAGTTGGAACATGACTGAGGGACCGAGCACATACCATATTTGTGCTTTGTGATTTAACCATTTTTAAGTTTGTGCTATTATATTCAGATTATACAGGAGGAAAACAGATGAGATTCAGAGAAAATAAGAAACTTTTAGGTGCATATTTTGTTCCTGTATGTGGTAAACTCAAACGCAAGTGCAGTGTTTCTGATTTAGAGGTCAGACTTTTAATTTTTTCTCTGCTACATTTTGTGCAGTGTTTGGATGCAAAATGGGGTCTTATTTCTCATTAACCAAAATGCGTGCTCATGGGGGACTGCAGAAACACGTACTTACACGTGTGTGTACATGCATGTCATCTTTGTATCCTTTGCATTTGAACAGTATGGCTGCACCCCAGGAGGTGGGGTAGGTAAATAAATACCCTACTAGTTGCCATAAGGAACTTTGACTAGGATCTACAGTTGAAAAAATCAGAAAGTAGAATTCAAGTGTGGGGTTTACAAATATGGAACTAATTACTAGACAAAACATCTAAAAGAGTTGAAAAGGCATCTTTTGGAGAGTGGAACTCAAGGGTGAGGTGGAGCCAGGCAGGATGCTGTTTTTGGCCAAGTACCTTATAACCTTTATGCTGTGTACATGTGTATTGCTCTTTTAGGTTTTTAGCAAGGAAAGAGTAAAGGTTTGTTTTTAGAATTTTAGAGTCAAAAGGGACTGCAGAGATTGTTTATTTCCAGCCCTTTCATCTTGTAGGTGAGGAAATTGAATTATAGTTTAATTGTTTGGCTAAGGTCCCCCAGGTTCACACCCTTCCCCAGGCAGGTGGGACGTTCCTCCGTGCTTGTGATTCCTTAGTTACCTTTCCAGGCTTTGCTCTCTTCTCCTGTCTACTTTTTACAGTGTTTGATTAGGTTGTTGGACTGTGGATTCAGAAATAGGTAATTATCTCTAATTCCTCATATTTCTATCACAAAAGTGCTTCAGAGTTTCAAAGTCTGCATAATCTGTACACTTTGGAGGTTAATTCTATAATAACTTTTAATTAGAATTAGAGACACTTTTGAAGTCTGTCTGCAGCTATTCAGAAATTGACGGTGTTACTCAGTTGAGTTTGATAAATACTGGAGTTTGGCCTAAACTTTTATCCTGAGAAGCTGTTACTAATGGGAGATGATAAGAAGGTCTTTCTGATATCTATGTGTGTTGCTTAATTTTGAAATTCTGAGAAAAAGGAAACAACGGTCTTCCAAGAGAGAGGCCGAGGAAGGTGATATAGCAGAACTATAATAGAAAAGTTTTTAACACTCCAAGATTTCTGTTTTCTGTATACATGATATTTTCTACTTTCACTCCAAAATTATATCACTAACTTAAAAGTAAATTTTATTTTTTCTGGTTATGCACAGAATACATATTATTCAACATTCAAACACAATAGAAATATGTAATGTTGAAAATTAAAAGTGCACTGTGATGTTGTATTCTAGCGAAACTTCCCCCAAATTTACCTAAATTAAAATATATTTATAATTGTGATTTTGATAACAAGTGGGGGTAAAATAGCACAACTTTCAACTTAATTTTTATCTTAATATGCATTGAAAATGTTTCCATAGCCATACATTCAGATCGTACTGTGTAGTATTGCATCACAGGTAATTTAAACAAGTTCCTATTGTTGGAAATGTGGGTTGTTTCCCATTTTCCCGTAGTAAGAATAATACTTTGGAGAACATCCTTGAGAGTATAGCTTTGTACACTTGGGTAGGAAAGGTTTGTTAAAGAGTCAGAGGGATGAAAAGTTAAATATCTCTAATTAATACTTCCTCCAGTAGTGTCTCTACATTTTAAACTATATTAGTGACTTTTTTATTTTTGAATGTATTGGACCAAAGATAGAAATTATTAATATATGAGCAGACTCTGAAATAAAAGGTCATAGTAACAAAAGGCGCTGAGCTTTTAGGTGAGGCTCTCCTCATTTCAGATTTTTTTGGTTTTAATGTTTTCCCTAAGAGAATATAGTAATTGATAACAGCTCTAAAAATACTCTGCAGTTGTTGGATAAGCTGCTAATTACTTTTTATGTAACAGTTAAAATTTTTTTTTTAAAGAACATTATTCTAGGACATGCCATTAAGGAGTTCAGGGAATCCACTAGGCTTTGCAGAATGCAGAGTGAGTGTGTTCTAGCTCCTCTTCTTGTATGAAAATTTACCTCTGTTGAAATATTGGTCATGGGTCAATGTTAAGATCTTCAGACCTGCAGAAAGTCCCAAGAACTAATTTTACTCTACTGTGTGTGGCAAATGGGAAACATAATACTTTGGCTAAATTTCATGACCTAGGCTCACTGAAACTGCAATACTTTGGCCACCTCATGCGACGAGTTGACTCACTGGAAAAGACTCTGATGCTGGGAAAGGTTGGGGGTGGGAGGAGAAGGGGACGACCGAGAATGAGATGGCTGGATGGCATCACCGACTCTGTGGACATGAGTTTGAGTGAACTCCGGGAGTTGGTGATGGACAGGGAGGCCTGGTGTGCTGTGATTCATGGGGTCGCAGAGAGTTGGACACGACTGAGCGACTGAACTGAACTGAACTGAGGCTCACTGAAGCAGGAACATTTCAGGAATTCCTGTGGCAAAGTTTTTATTGGTCATCTTAGAGAGCTGATTAATATTTTCATGGAGTCCAAGCTTTGTTCATAATCATTCAATTAGAGGATTATGTTTTATTCCTCAGGATGAATACCTTCTGTTTTGTTTGTCTTCATGGAACTTGTACTTGGAGTTCATTCATGATTTTCTTTGTAACATACTCATATTACAGTGAGTATAAAAACATCTTAACAGATATAAATGTATACACATGCACACTTATATATATATATACACATACCCTATGTGTATATATACACACATGCGTGTGTAATACATGTGTATATTTATGCATAAGTAATATGATGGACAGGGAGGCCTGGCGTGCTGTGATTCATGGGGTCGCAAAGAGTCAGTCACGACTGAGCGACTGAACTGAACTGAACTGAATATAAGTATACTTTAAAAATATGATCATCAGTAGGTCATTTAGCATAAATATTTGGTGCACCCTTAAAATTAAGATGATGTCTGCCCATATTTATTTTATTAGGAAAAATGCTTCTTGATGTCTTATATGAAAAATTTCTTAATAAATTAAGAATTTTTGAGGATACGGATGAAACTTTATTGTTTGTATATAGTTCTTACATTTTGGGTTTTTTTTTGTGGGAAGATGAAACATATCTTGTGTATTAGTCTTGGTTATTGCCTGTTCTCTAACACTGTCACTTTTTAAATAAGTTAACTATTTAAAATCCCTTCTCTTTGTGATGTATTTCAGAATGTTTGCACTTTCCTTATTTTAAGCAAGATGCAGTAATGTTTATGAAAAAAGTGGCAACAGGTCTTTCATTGACCTTGATTTGCTTCAGGAAATACTAGACAATGTGCTGTTTACTCGAGTTGTATTAAAAACTTAGTGGTTGATGCTCATTTCTTATCAGCTTGATGAAGTTTGTCCTTCAGTTTCCTCCCTGTACTTCTCCACTGGGTGCATGTTGAGGACTTTGTGTGTCCGATTTGGAAAGTGGACCCTGCATTTGCTCTTGATGAATCAGCTTGTAGGTTGTGTTTTGGTTGTTCCTCCTCAAGTCATCCTACCTCTTGGTCATGTTTTAGGATTAGTGTGCCACCTAGGAGTGGTGATTCCTCCACAGTGAATCACAAAACGAGTCGGTCTTGCGAGACTTTCTGACTCAAGCCTGACTGATTCAGCCTGCTGTCCTTCGGGCTTCTGTCAGGAGGGGCACTCCTGGAGCAAACTCTCAACTTGGCTCCCTCCCCTACACGGGTGATCCCTAAATCTGCATCCTCATTGCTGATCTTTGAAATCCTAGGCTTGCTTCTCCAGTTCCTGCTGCATAGGTCTTTATTTGGATCCTGACATCCTATTAAACTGTAGGATGACAAGAGTAACTCATCTTAGTCACCTAGCTGAGTACCTTATTGTGAACAGAATCCTATACGTGTTTGTTGTTCACGGTCTGCGTCTTATTATCACATGGGCAATTATAATATGTTTTACCTTGTTTTCATTTCCAGTTTCTTTCTGTAATCCATTTTCATGCCATGATTGGTCTGATTCTATAAAGTACAGCTTTGCTTATGTCACTGATCATGGTCCTTGTTGCCTACTGAGTAATAAGTCAGTTCAAGGTACAATGGCTAAATTTAGGTGCCAAATTTAATTGATTGGGTGACAGGGATTTGATTAAACATTGTTTTGGGTGTATCTGTGAGGGTGTTTCTGGATGAGATTGACATTGGAATTGGTAGACTGAGTAGAGCAGATGGCCTTTCTATTGTGGATGAGCCTCATTCAATCCACTGAAGACCTGAATTGAACAGAACCGCTGAGGAAGGGAGAATTCGCACTCTCTGCCTGACAGGTTTTGAGCTAGGACATCCATCTTCTGTGCCTTTGGCCTTAAGCTTGGACTTGAACTGTATTATCAGCTGTTCCTCTCTGGCTTGCCAACTGCAGATCTTGGGACTTCTCAGCCTTTGTAATTGCATGAGCCAATTCCTTATAATAAACGTTTCTGTCTGTGTGTGTATATATATATATATATATATATATATATATATATATGGAAATATACATCCTTTATTTTTAAAATATTTAGTGGAGTAGAGTTGCTTTACAACGTTGTGTCACTTTCTGCTGCACAGCAAAGCGAATCAGCTATATGTTTACATATATCCCTACTTTTTTGGATTTCCTTTCCATTTAGGTCTCCACAGAGCACTGACTAGAGTTCCCTGTGGTATCCCGCAGGTTCCCATTAGTTCCGTATTTTATTCATAATGGTGTAAATGTGTCAGTCCCAGTGTCCCGGTTCATCCCACCCCCACCCCTTTCTCCCGTTGGTGTCCATGTTTGTTCTCTGCGTCTGTCTACCTGCTTTATGTCTTTGGCTGGTTTGTTTCCCTGGAGATCCCTAACACTCGAGGCATCTGTGACGTGCCCCATGCAGATCCTCTGCTCAGGCTGCCATGCTGATCTGCTTTTCATTCCTGGGCACACCTACCTGTTCCTTTCCCCCTCTCTCTGATGGGACCGGTCCTTCATCTTTCCTATCTCGGTGATGTGAATTCTTCAACTCCAGTTCTGAGCCTGTGTCCTCCATTAAGCCTTTCTTGGCTATCTTTTCCTGTAGCAGTTTCCTGGCATCTGAACATCTATACTGAAATTTTAGGAATTTAGTTATTAGACATTAGCTTTCTAGTGTTAAAAAATCTTTTATACAATTGTTCTTGTTCCCAGTTATGTTATAAACTCCATGAGGACTTGGATCAAGCTCTATACTGCAAATCCTCCACTGTTCTTGGTTTTGCTTCGCATAGTAGGTGGTCAGTGTTTACTGATTTTTTTTTAAAGCACTAAGCTCTACCAAGGAAGAAGAGGCAAGTGTGGGGCCTGTGTGCTCAGTCCCCCACCCTGTGCCCAGGGAAGAAATGTCTAGCTCATTGCCCACAGGACCCAGAACTCTTTATCAGAGCAGTGCTCCAGGGAGACTCTGCCAGTTGTTTGGAGTTGTTACTAGAAACAAAACTTATACATCGTCGTTGACCTCGAGCTAACTTTTCCTAAGAAAAAGTTGAGCCATATTTAAAGTTCTGTTGAATTAGCCCTTTCCTGAAGTACTGGTTTGCACCTATATTTGCTCTCATCTGCTTTGCTCTTGTCTCTTGTAATGCCCTTTGCTCTGCCCGTGGTGAAGTCATTTCATATCTTCCTCTGTAATTAGGTTATGTAGCTTGTTGGTGTCAATAATTTTGAGCAAGGGTCAAGAAGATGAAATATTGGAAAAGAGCTCTGTGTTCCTAGGCAATTTCGGTTTGTCCAGTTTTATGCACATTTCATTTGAGCTCTGTTTGATTTTCCTCATTTCTCCTGCAGTTGAATGTAGTTTTTGAGGAACATCATTGCAAATCTGACCTCTTTATGCACTTTGGTGTGTCTTTTAATCTCAGAGTATTACAGATCCTCTGCACATTCCTTCCCCCTTCCCCTGCTGTCCTGCACTTATTTTCTAACATATTACAATTTACTTATTTATTTTGTGTATTGTTTATCAGTTAACCCCCAAATAAGAACCTAAAGCTCCACGAAGGGCAGGGATCTCTGCTGAATTAGTTTTGACTCTCTTTGGCTGTGTCCCAAGGTGTAGACCAACGCCTGCCATTCAGTGAAGTGTTTGTTGAATTGAATGGGAGTTTGCTGTCTTTTTTTTTTCAAAGATTAAAAAAATTATTTATGTATTTGGCTGCACTGTTTCTTCATTGCAGCACACAGGATCTTCAGTCATGTCAGACAAAATCTAGTTCTGTGACCAGGGATCAAACCCAGGCCCCCTGCATTGGGAGCGTGGAGTCTTAGCCACTGGTGGCTTAGCCAGTTAGCCAGCCACCACGGAGGTCCTCGGGAGCTTGCTGTCTTGAAAACTGTTCACACCCTTGGTTGTCTGGGCTTTCTGTTAAATCCTGTTGGCCCCTCTTCCTTTTTCCCTTCTTGTTACTGAAGGTTCCTTCTATTCAGACCTGGGCTTCCCAGGTGGCATTTGTGATAAAACACCTGCCTGCCCATGTAGGAGACATCAGAGACAAGGGTTCAATCCCTGGGCTGGGAAGATCCCCCGGAGGAGGGCATGACAGCCCACTCCAGTGTTCTTAGCTGGAAAATTCCATGGACAGAGTAGCCTGGCAGGCTACAGTCCATAGGGTCACAAAGAGTTGAACATGACTGAAGTGACTTAGCACGTTCTGACCGAGTTAGATTTCAAACCATATACCCACCTGTTCCCCAGGTCGTTGCCTTTGTTACAGCTTCATCTATAGCAGGAGTAATTTAGAGTCTCCTGGCTGTTCGTGGCTTGAAAAGCACTGTTGCATATACAGTTTCATCTGAAGTTGTTTTGTGTCCGTGACGGCACTGAGTGCTTTAGGGCTTGTCTTTCACCAGAGCATGCAGGTTCGCAAAGTCCCGTGCCATCAAGGGGTACAGCCATTCTCCAGTGTGTGCTGGGCACAGTCTCCCCTTGGCTCTGCTCTTGCCAACTTATAACTAAGGAGCATGCCTTTTTGATAGCAGCTCTGGCCTTAGGAACAATCACTGTCTTCCTCAGGAGAGTCTGTGTATGGTATAAGGCCTCCAAGTAGAGTGGAAAAAGTGAGGAAGCAAGAAAACAGACAGACAACACCAGCACGTGTACGGGACACTTCTCAGTGGAAAGTCCTTGGGGAGATGCTGAAAACAGTTGTTGCCTCGGAGTTAGTTTAATAGAGTAGTTCCAGCAGCAGTTGGACACAGAAGCATGGAATCGAAAACCTTGGCTTGAAGGATGCAGCTCGTGTAGAGATGGGAACTGGTGATTTTTGGGTTCTCTGTCAGTAAATTGCTGTTCCTGTCCTCCTGGTCTGTCGTCACTGAGCTAAGATGGAGCCATTTTCTTCCTAAAGGGCTTCTGTTCTTGCCCCCAAGCCATGGGAGTGCTCAATAACTATTAGTGTCTAATGATGACACAGGAGTATTCCTCTGAGCAATTGCAGAGCTGAAGGCGTGTCACACATCGACAGGCTCTCACAAATCTCCTTATGCTGTTTTGAAATATCACCGCCAGGGGAGTTGTATACATCTTGTTCAGGCAGAGGGGTCTTAAATATTCATCCTTTTACCTCTTCCTTAAGAGGAATGCCAGCGTTTTGTCTTCAGGCTGCCAGTAGTAATTTTGGAGAAATTGTATTATAACTTTTTCAAGGTACTTATTTTCATATAGCTCATTTAGTTATGCATCCATATATTAATGTTATGCTTAATGATGAAGGGCATGTACTTTAAGGTCAATGGGGAGTCAGGGGTTAAATGGAGGTCTTTGGTCAGTTATACTCTCTGGTAAGTTAATTAGCAAGTATTTATTGTTGTGGGAGGCAAATGGGCATGGTGGAGAGAAGGTGCAATTTGAACACAAATCTGGTTCAGACCTCTGCTTTGCTGTTTACTAATTGTGTCTTTGAACTGTTACTTTCCTGTGATGAACCTTAGCTTCTTTATGTTTTTGTGCTCAGTCGTGTCCAACTCTTTGTGACCCCATGGATTGTAGGCTGCCAGGCTCCTCTGTCCATGGGATTCTCCAGGCAAGAATACTGGAGTGGGTTGCCATGCCCTCCTCCAGGGGATCTTCCTGACCCAGGGATTGAACCTACATCTCCTGCGTCTCCTGTATTGGCAGGTGGATTTTTTACCACTTGGGCCATCAGGGAAGCCCAAGTTTATAATGCCTCCCCACCCCCACCACAGGAATTTTCCTTGGGGTTAAATAAGATAACACATATGAAATGCTTACCATGTAAGTAATAATCAGTACATGGTAATTGTTATTTATGTACCAAATCCCCGTTAGCACTCTTTTAGGGATTGTTAGTGGGATTCTTTCAAAAGTTATGAGTCAATATGTCTGCAAGGCCACAAAAGATGTTGACAGACATGTATTTGACACACAAAAAATTAGGACAGCTTGTGATTAAGTGTTATTTGTACAGATAGTAAGCATAAGAAACCTGAAATGTAGAGGACACTGTGGTGGGGATTGTATTAGGATTCCTTTGGTTATAAGTTATAGAAATTTCAACTACATGGAAAGGGAATTTGTTGACTCACATGGTCAAGGGTATGGGAGAAGTGAAGGAGGTCTTGGAAGCCAAAGCTGGAAACTCCTATACCACTGAGAGTCTCTGTGTCTTCTCCCTGCTTCTCTCTGGGTCCGTTTTCTCCACGTGGCTGAGAGCATGGCTGCCCGAAAGCCAAGAATCACCCAGAAAGAGGGCCTGAGCTTTCAGTCTACATCTCAGAATCCCAGGGCTGCCTCTAGTTGACCTCCCTTGGATGGTACCCTTTTCCCTGTGACCGGCGGCACACGTTATTTGGTAATTGGCAGCCCCATCTAGAAACACATCGTTTGGGTGGGGAAAAGGAGCAGTCTCCTGAAAGAAGGATTGTGCCATTCTCAGAAGAAGGGTGGGTGCTGGATACAGGAGCAGGAGCTGTGTTTACTGCTGAGGGCAAAGAGGACAGCTTGAACTGGTTGCAGGGAGAGTGTCAGGTGTGCAGAACTCCGACCAAAGGCACCAAGTCCAGAATGAGAAGATGGGTTCTATCAGTGAAACAGGATCTGGTAGCCTCAGGCTGACTGGTTCAAAGGGGTTGGTTGAAGAGTTTGGACTGGTCTGATTGGGCATAAATCCTGACAATTGACATCAAATTGACTTAGTCATGTTGGGTCCTGCCTTCTGTTCTTTAAAAGTAGGTTTCATATTGTAAATGGAGTATTTGAACTGGTAACTTGAGGACTAAGTAGAGTGCAGTTGAGAAGTTACACTCATTGAGTAAGACCAGGGCAGTCTTAATAGTCAAGAGGCAGATATCTCTCTGATACTACGTTAAAAAGATATTATCAAGCACTTACCTTACTTTTCTTGTTTTTTAAAAAACCAGTGCTATATTTCAGAGGAACCAAGTGGCTTGCACAAAAACCCAATTTTTAGAATTCCAGCTCATAAGTGCAGAAGGAATGACATAAAGAAAATACTATCATTTTATTACCTGTAATGAAATAGCAACCTAGGGAATGATTGTCAGTGACTCCTGAAACTTAGGTCAAAGGGCAGTTGGGAACTTTATAATTGACAACATCAGACAGAGAATCCTTGTACCAACTGATCAGTGTTAACGTTACAAAAAGAGAAAAAAGTAAATACGTGTCCCCTAATTGGATAAAATAGGAAATATGTAGAACCATTTGACATTACTTATCAAAAACCTGCATATGATTCTGATCAAGACTTTAACTGCTAGTTTATAAGAAGCACAGGAAAAAGGGGACCATGTTTAAAAATATCATGGAGATGTGATCAGCGAAATCCAGAATGTAGCTATTTCTGCAGAACAAGTTATTTTGTTTGTTCAGTAAATAAATGGCAAGAAAAACAAAGAAGGAAGAACTATTTTTTTTTCCCCCAAAATCAGTGTCAGATAAGTGTTTTTATTTATTATATTTAAAAAAGTTGCCTTGAGACTTAAGAGACATAAGTATTTTTGTATCTTGGTTTGGCTAAATCACCACAAAATTATAAATTATAAATAGGAAATTGAGGCAGTTCGGGAAATGTAAGCTCTGGATTTAGACACATTAAAGGACTTTAACAAAGGGAATGATCATGGTATTATTTTAAAAAAGAGTGTTTCTTAAATATACATAATGAAAAAACTTTCAGTTTATATAATATTGTGTTAGTTTCCTATGACTGTGGTAACATTACCGCAGACTGGGTGGATGAAACAACGGAAATTACTCTCTCGTAGTTCTGGAGGCTCGAAGTCTACAATCAAGGAGCCGGCAAGGCCGTGGTCCCTGTGCGATGCTAGGGGAGAACTCTTTCTTCTCTGGAAGCTGTCCTTGGCCCGTGACTGCACCCTCTGCCCCGCCTCACTTGGCTCTCTCCTCTGGGTCTGTCTGTGTCTTGTCTCCTCTACCTCTTTCCTGGATTGCATGGAATTGCATTTAGGACTTACTTGGATAATCCAGGCTGAATTCCTCCTTAAGACTGAAATTTATAGCTATATATTTTTCCCCTATATAGACTAATATTCAGAGTATCTGGGGATTGGGAAGTGACATATCTTTGTGGGCCATTTTTTTCTTGTCTCAGATATGCTGTATGATTTGGGCCGTGACTTGAGGCGTGTGAGATCTGAGCTTCCTGACCAGGGATTGAACCTGGGCCCCCTGCAGTGGAAGCACGGAGTCTTAACTGCTAGACTGCCATGGAAGTCCTAAAATTTGCTTTAAACAATCCAGCAGAGGCAAGAAGTGGGAATGGCAGGTTGTGAATAGCTATACATTGTTAATTGCTGACCTGAGTGATGGTAGCTCATCATACATAAAAACAGAACAGGTAAATCGAAATGCCTTAGTGTCAGTTCCTTTCAGAATTTGGCACATACCATATCAAGCCCTGATAGATAAAAAGTTCATTTTTTTCTGTTCATAAAACTTGGATATTAGGGAATTCCCTGATGGTCCAGTGGTTCGGACTCTGCACTTTCACTGCTGAGGGCCTGGGTTCGATCCCTGATTGGGGAGCTGAGATCCCACAAGCTACAATGTAGGGTCAAAAAAAAAATTTACATGTGAGATGTCTAATATCCTAGCTAGTCCTTCAAGTTTTCACTACCTTTTCGGACGTACTTGTTTGCACTTCTTAAGAAAAGTAAGGGGTGAGTGAATATCACTTGTAATACAGAAATTATAAGGCCCGAGGTTTAGATAAAAGCCCACTTTACTCTTCCTCACTAAAATACTGGTGAGTGCATGAAGCAACAGTCATCTTGGGAAACTCATGGGCCATGTGACTTATCATGACACCTTTGTCAAGCAGGTAAAATCACGAGAGGGTCAACCTTTTTACTATAGGGCTCCTCTTTCAACTGTGTTTTAATGTGATCATAAAATGTCCGGGTGAGCAGCAAACTTGGCACTTCGAATATGCTGGGATAGCTCAATAGTAATAAATATTTTTCTGTGAATTACTTTTAGGTTTGAGATTTTAATTCTAATCCACTTTTTTTTTCCTGAAAAGTAAAAGATAATGAGATTTTTCATGATTTCTCTTCTGTACCTCTGTGCTGGGAAGATTTCAAGGCATACATTTAAACATAACCACAGAGAGCTCTTGTTGCGTATCAGAAGTTATATTTCTGTGTGCCCAGTTCAGCTTAAGTGTGTTATAAAGTATAATGACTGTCAAGACTGTGTTTTAGGTGACTCAGCTTACTTCACATATACTTTAGTTGCTTAATGATTTTTTTTAAGGAAGAAAACAGGAATTCATATGCAGAGTCCGCAATCAAATAATGCCTGGGTTCTGGCTTAAGTCGCCAAAAGCAGCATTTTTAAATGTGCCTTTAGCCTTTAGAAGTCAGTTTATCAACATGCTGTAGTTTTATGTTCTTTCTTCAGTGATTTTTATATTGAATCTGTTTCTTTCCAAGTTGAAAAATATATTTTCAAGGGGTGGTGTAGAATCTAGTTGCAAAATCTCAAAGTTAGACTGTCATTTTTTTTTTTTTAGCTCATGGCGTTAGACTTTAGCTGGTACATTTGTTGTTGACATACGAGACTACTAAAACCCAGTTTCCTCCTTTATGTTTGTTCGGAGTATGGCCCAAATTGACCTGTGTACGTCAAACACAAGAACATGTGGCAAATTCAGTACAGAATTTTACTTTTTGTGTATTCACAGATTTCATAAGGCTGACTACATTTTGAACTTTATCCCATCTTATGGGGGCTTCCCAGGTGGCTCAGTGGTAAAGAATCTGCTTGCAATGCAGGAGACTCAGGAGATATAAGTTTGATCCCTGGGTTGTGAAGATCCCCTGGAGAAGGAAATGGCAACCCACTCCAGTATTCTTGCCTAGAAGTTTCCTTGGACAGAGGAGTCTGGCGGGCTACAGTCCATGGAGTTGCAAAGAGCCAGACATGTCTGAGTGTGTACCACCACACAGAAAAACCCGAGTGCACTTTTGACTGACCTAGTACATTGCTATGACATGGTAACTACCCCAGGCCTACTGGAAAGCTATATTTTTTTGGAGGGTATGGATTAGAAGTAGCATATCATAGTAAGATAGATATAAAAATGACTTTTCCATGTGGGTGAAATCATTCAGTTCAGTTCAGTTCAGTTGTTCAGTCGTGTCCAACTCTTTGTGACCCCATGGACTGCAGCACACCAGGCTTCCCTGTCCATCAGGGAATTATCAGGGAACTGGTGAAATCATTGATGAAAGAATAGATTTAAATCACCACAAGCCTCTTGGGCATTCTAGTTGCTTACTAAATGGTTTATTATAAAACTTGATGGTGATTATTAAATCTCTCAGCCATTCGCTCCTTTTAGAGTTGTAAAATCACCTGATTTATGTACCCTGTAATAAAAGAGAAATGATGTATGGAAATCATTGAGATAATGGCTTACATTTCACTTGATACAGTATCATGAGAATCTGTTCTGCAGTTTTTAGTGTGTTTTTGTGCAAGAAAAATATTTACTCATTAATAAGGTGTGGGTTCTTTTATTACCCAGGTGCAGCTCAGTTTTTCAGGAACACACATTTTTACATAAAATGAAATATTTCTTAAGTATTGTTTTTCCCTTTGCTATTTTTTCTTCTTTATATAAAAGATAAAATATGTGGAACTGGATTGAAAAAGAACTCTGACATTTGCATTATGTGTTTTGGTTTGCAACTGATCTTAGGCAAAACAAAACGATTATCTTTGAGTAAATAACAAATAGAGAATACCATCCTAACGTTTACTGCTTTTACGTCCAGTGCCTCTCAGAGCCACCCCTTTCTCTCAGCTGTGTTATCTCCACCCTCTGCCGTAGATTATTGCAGCATTTTCTTAACTGGTCTTCCTGCTTCTCTGCTGTCCACTCTCCAGTTGGTTCTTTACTCCAGCCTTGGTGATATTAAATAATGTTGATTTTATGGTGTCTGTTTCCCATCCTCCTTCCCATTTGAAAGTCCAGTTTGAGGCCTCTCAACACTCTTAAAGTAAGTGAAGATCCTTAATGCGTGCCAGGCTCTATGGAGTCCAGCTGACTACCTCACCAGCCTCATCCTGGACCATTCTCTCACAGTATTAAGACACTTCTCGATGCTAGTATTCGCACGAGTATTCATGCAAAACTAGTATTCTCACTAGTGTTCCCTCAATGCTAGTATTCCCACTAGTGTTCCCTCAATGCTGTATTCTCACTAGTACTGAAGTAGTGGTTTATCTCTGCAGTCTTTCTTTCATTTCTTAGTGTGCCCATAGTCTTAGAAACAAAACCACCAGAGAGCCTTTGCACATGCTGTTCATGGCACTTGAAGCATCATTCTCCCCTCCCGCACCCAGTCTCCACACCTTTCCCCTCGTAGTGCTCTTTGTTTCATTAGTTAACTGCTGATTATCTTCAGTTCAGAGGACTTCTCTGGACTTGCATGGTGGTGGAGTGGATAAGAATCTTCCTTGCCAGTCCAGGGGACACAGGTTCAACCCCTGGTCTGGAAAGTTCCCACATGCCGTGGTGGAGCTAAGTCTATCTACGGCAACTGCTGAAGCCTGAACTCCTGAAGCCTGTGCGCTGCAATAAGAGAAGTCACTGAAATGGGAAGCCTGAGCACCACAACTGGAGAGTAGCCCCTGCTTGCTGCAACTAGAAAAAGCCTACACAGCAACAAAGAAGCTAGCACAGCCAAAGCAGAAAACAAAAAAGCACATCCCCTTAGAAAGCCTCTTTACGCTAGCTGGGTCTCACTCACTGTTACAGGCTTGTTAAAATAACTTTCTAGGCCCCCAGTGGAGCCGCTCCTGCCCAGGGTCTTCTGTCCGCAAACTGACCCTTAGATGATTCCAGGGTCCCTTGCTCCTTGGAAGAAAAGCTATGACAAACCTATACAGTGTATTAAAAAGCAGAGACATCACTTTGCCAACAAAGGTCCGTATAGTCAAATCTATGCTTTTCTCAGTAGTCATGTACGGATGTGAGAGTTGAACCAGAAAGAAGGCTGAGCGCTGAAGAATTGGTGCTTTCTAATTGTGGTGCTGGAGAAGACTCTTGACAGCGAGAATATCAAACCAGTCAATCCTAAAGGAAATCAATCCTGAATATTCATTGGAAGGGCTGATGCTAAAGCTTATGCTCCAGTACATTGGCCAGCTGATGCGAACAGTCAGCTCATTGCAAAAGACCCTGTAGCTGGGAAAGGTTGAGGGCGGGAAGAGGAGGGGACAACAGAGGATGAGATGGTTGGATGGGGTCATTGACTCAGTGAACATGAGTTTGAGCAAACTCTAGGATATAGTGAAGGACAGAGGCCTGGCGTGCTGCAGTCCAGGGGTCACAAAGGGTTGGACATGACTAGCGACTGAACAGCAACAACAGAGTGTCCCTGAAACTGCCCTGCTTGACCAGGAACCCCGGAAGTATAACTCGTCCATCAGTCCACAAGCATCAGGTCAACGCTGAGACGTCCCACTCCAGACAAGGTTGATTGCATGGTCAGTGATGTTTTCTGTTTTTCCCTTCCTTGTTCTTTATTCTTTATCCTGTGAAAGCTTCCAGTCTTCTACCCATTTTACTGTTTCCACCAGGAGACTGTCCACTTCATGAAGTGTTAAATAAAGTTTGTTTCTGTCATCTCATTGTCTTCTTTAGTAATTTTTGATAGGTTTTTGCATCACTCTGTGTCTTTTTTTTTTTTCTCCCACTGGATTGACTTAATGGTTATAATTTGTATGCTTCTGTAAATTGTCTTCATGAGGCAGGTAGAGAGGCCTGCTCACCATTATCTTCCTAGGACTTAGCACAGTACTTTGCAGATATTTAGGAGCACTACAAATATTTGTTGAATGAATGAATAATGTGAAAAAATGGAGTCAGAGATAGCTGTTAACTAATTAAGTAAACGTACAATCCCAATACTAAAGACATCTTAAAAAGTGAAACATGCTCTTCAAAGAAGTCATCTAGGGAGGTTGCCTGCTTATCCCGTAGCTACTGCTCTTAGAAGGGGAATTTGGAATAGTTTTAAAGAATTGTCTTAGGAAGTAGTTTTCAAGCCACATAAAAAAAAGCACTTGTTCTTTTGATTAAAAATAATACCCAGCTCAGTGTTTCCCTTTATTTTTTAAAGGTATTTCCAGCTCACAGATCTCAACTTCCACTTTCAAAGACCCAGATTTGTCACAGTTGGAGTTTTCAAAAAGGTGTTATATATGTAAAGACAGCCTTAAAAGAGTTGCTTCTCCGACATTTTGAGCATTGGCGGGCATTTTTGTGATGAGCGTGTAGCCTTTGAAGGGACTAATATTCCTGTAGACGTGTGGACTTTGGTGTTCTTGTTAACTTTAATGAAGTTGCTCTTGATGCTTTTCGGATGTCTCACTTTTGCTTCTGGCGGTGAGGAAGGGGGATACATTTTACTCTCAAGTCGTTCACTTCATCCTGGTGCCTCCCTTCCTCCATGGGCAAAATTCGTCTTGCAATTTTTTTGTTTTATACCAGTAAGTATTATAATAGGGAATTGAATGAACTATTATCAAGTGTTTTAAATTCCTTAGATGTTGAGTTCTTTGTTTAGGAAAAGTCCCTGTTAGTGTGAAACATCTCAGAACTGTGACCACATTCTTCCACTGAAAAGCATCAGGGGGTCTTGCCAACTTCTGCTATTCAAGATTATTCAGTATTTTTGTTAATTTGTATTTTTAGCCACTATGCGTGCATGTATGCTTAGTTGCTTCAGTCGTGTCTGACTGTTTGTGACCCTATGGACTGTAGCTTGCCAGGCTCCTCTGACTGTAGGATTTTCCAAGCAAGAATACTGGAGTTGGTTGCCATGTCCTCCTCCAGGGGATCTTCCTGATGCAGGGATCAAACCTACATGTTCTGTATTGTAGGCAGATTCTTTACCACTGAGCCACTGGGGAAGACCTTAGCCACTATCACTTGATGATTTTCAGGAGACTTAAGTTCAATCCCTAGGTCAGGAAGATCCCCCAGATGAGGAAATGACAACCCACTCCAGTATTCTTGCCTGGGAAATCCCATGTACAGAGAAGCCTGGCAGGCTACAGTCCATGGGATTGCAAAACAGTCGGGCACGACGGAGCGACTGAGCACACAATGCACTCATTGCCCATTTACTTCCCGATTTTGGAAGGAAGTAGCTATGTGTACTTTCTCTCTCTAACTAACAGTTTAAATCAGCATGGATTTTTAAGTGGGAGTAACTGAATTATGCAGAGTACATCATGAGGAACGCTGGGCTGGAAGAAGCACAAGCTGGAATCAAGATTGCTGGGAGAAATATCAATAATCTCAGGTATGCTGATGACACTACCCTTATGGCAGAGAGTGAAGAGGAACTCAAAAGCCTCTTGATGAAAGTGAAAGAGGAGAGTGAAAAGGTTGGCTTGAAGCTCAACATTCAGAAAACAAAGATCATGGCATCTGGTCCCATCACTTCATGGGAAATAGATGGAAAAACAGTGGAAAGAGTGTCAGACTTTATTTTTTTGGGCTCCAAAATCACTGCAGATGCTGATTGCAGCCATGAAATTAAAATACGCTTACTCCTTGGAAGGAAAGTTATGACCAACCTTGATAATATACTAAAAAGCAGAGACATTACTTTGCCAACCAAGGTCCGTCTAGTCAAGGCTATGGTTTTTCCCATGGTCATGTATGGATGTGAGAGATGGACTGTGAAGAAAGCTGATCGCCGAAGAATTGATGCTTTTGAACTGTGGTGTTGGAGAAGACTCTTGAGAGTCCCTTGTACCGCAAGGAGATCCAACCAGTCCATTCTAAGGGAGATCGATCCTGGGTGTTCATTGGAAGGACTGATGCTGAAGCTGAAACTCCAATACTTTGGCCACCTCATGCGACGAGTTGACTCACTGGAAAAGACTCCAATGCTGGGAAAGGTTGGGGGTGGAAGGAGAAGGGGACGACCGAGAATGAGATGGCTGGATGGCATCACCGACTCTGTGGACATGAATTTGAGTGAACTCCGGGAGTTGGTGATGGACAGGGAGGCCTGGTGTGCTGTGATTCATGGGGTCGTGGAGAGTCGGACACGACTGAGCGACTGAACTGAGTTAAAATCACACATCTGTGATTTGAATCTCTGGGAAGGCTTTTGGAGATACTGGACTGATAACTGCAGCTATTGAAGATTATCTTAAAGCGGGACATTTATCATAGCTCCACTCGGGTCGCCAAGAATGCTGTGTTTTCTGCTTGTTTCCTTTTGAGAAAATGCAGTCAGCTCAGCGTGGTGTCGGTGCTGTCAGAAGGGTGAGCAGCCCTGCAAGCTCACAAGGTGGCAAGCCTTAGCGCGCAGCTGGGAACAAAAGTTTGAGTGACCTTTTATTCTCAGGTGTTCTTGTTTTCCCCTGAGCACCAGAGATTTGGCTTTCATTTGCATTTTGTTGGGTTTACTACTTGCCAGTAAGGGCTTCCATTTTCATATTGCTTCTGTGCTGGCAGCATTTATTTATGCAAATATAGTTTTGTGCCTCCAATACAAGTATTTTCTTTGCCTAGCCATAGTATCAAGATTTGTTAGAGAATACTCTTTTGAATTTGGTCTTTTAAAGGGTGATTCAATGCTAACTGTCTTCTGTGGCAGTTCATTGCTTTTTATTAAATGAGGATCTTAGAAAAAGACCACTTAATGGTCGTACAGAAGACTCACTGTGTTCTCTGCCTGTCTGTGTGAATCTCAGTGAATCCCATCTTGACTTGAGTCATAACCTCATACCTGATCACTGACATTCATCTGTATGAGTGCTGGCTAACCACTCCCCACCTCCGAACAGAACTGTCCCCCAGAGGGATTTGAGTGCATTTTGATTGAGATGCACTTACATTAGCATTAAGCTCTTTATTGTTATTTTTAAAACTAAATCATCCCACCTTAAGCTGGGGTCATGTTACTGTTTACTGTGTTTAATGGGTGCAGTTCTTGTTCTCATCCCTTATCTGATTGCTGTGCTATTTCCTGTGTGGGAAAGAGAATTGCTCTTCAGGTGAGGTAGTGCCATCCTGGGACATTATGATGCCGTGGCTCTAGGAAGTCTTAGGAATGATGGCAGTCATGTGTTCAAGTCACCTGTGCTTGCAGGATGAGTGCTTAAGGACTGTAAGGGTATGAAAAATTGATGGAGAATTAATACCTTGTAAAGAAAACCCCCTAGGGCCTCCCCAGTGGCTCAGAGGTAAAGAATTCAGTTGCCAATGGAGGAGACACAGGTTTTATCCGTGGGTCGGGAAGATGCCCTAGAGGAGGAAATGGCAACCCACTCTAGTATTCTTGCCTGGAGAATCCCATGGACAGAGGAGCCTTCTGGGCTACAGTCTATGGTCACAAAGAGTCAGACACAACTGAGCAACTGAGCACCTACACACGAACAAAGCCTGTCCTGTTTTACATGACGACCCACTCAAGTTCAGTGAATATATATTAAGATTTTCTAACGTGAGTTAGAACCATTTAAGACTGATAAAGAAGGGGTACTGGAGGGCTTAGGACAGGCTGTTCATTTAGCTGTGAAGTGAATAGACTGTTTTGCATGAGAGGCCCTCCTGGCCTTTTAAGGAGGAAGCTGAAGTGAAGGGAGGTTCAATAGCACGCTCAGAGTCACAGAGGTGAGCAGAAACAGAGCCAGGACCCCAACCCAGACCATTCTGACAGCACCGCTGGTGATCTTCCCTCTGCAGCGCTGTCTTTCCCCTGGCATCCTGTGTCATAAGAAATAAAATGAGTTGTGTTTTATTTGTTTATGTTTTGGTTGCACTGCAGAGCATGTGGAATCTTAGTTCTCCAACCAGGGATCGTACCTGTGCCCCTGCATTGGAAGCAAAGAGACTTAACCACTGGACCACCAGGGAAGTCCCCTGATTCTCCTTTATTGACAAGAGGAAACAAATTCAGATTTAGAACATAAAAGCCCAAGCAATGTATTAATTTATTAAATCATTTGTTCAGAAATCTACCAAGGACTTCATATGTGTGAAGCACCATGAGTGTTAGTCACTCAGTCGTGTCTGACTGTTTGTGACCCTGTGGACTCTAGCCCGCCAGGCTCCTCTGTCCATGGAATTCTCCAGGCAAGAATACTAGAGTGTGTGTCCATTCCTTTCTCCAGGGGATCTTCCCGACCCAGGGATCAAACTCAGATCTCCTGCATTGCAGATGGATTCTTTACCATCTGAGCCAATGGGTTTCCTGTAAAACACCGTGCTAAGAACCAGAGTAGAATATCAAGATCACCCAACTGTCAGAGCTTGTAAAATATGTTTCATAATAACTTTTATATACAAGACAGAATTCATTCAGCAGACTTTGGGGAAGGGTCATTGTGGTGTTCTAGGACTGGCCTAGACACTTGGAATCATTCAGCTGTTTATCAGTTCATGCTTAGCTTTGGATCACCTAGTCTATGCCCGACACTATTGTAGATGCTGGGAAGAAAGATGAGATTAATGCAAGTTAACTCTGTGTTCTCACTTAGTACGTTCTAGTGGGAGAGACACACAATAAATAAGCAAGAGAAGACTTGTTCTGCAGGGAGTGGAGCTCAGATAGTGTTTGGATAGCTGGCTATGTTAGATTGCAGAGATAAATAAGATTTGATCCTTGCCCTGGAGGAGGCAGATGCGTAAACAGTGAACTACAGTAGAATCAATATGTGCAATGATTGATTCGTGTAGGAGCAAAACGCTGTGGGTGATTGGAGGGATGTGAAACCTGAGGGACGACAGGGAGCTGCCCGAACCAGATGTATGTTTGGGATGGCGATTGTGGAGCAACCTCAAGCATAGGCTAGACAGGGAGGGACTGAGGATGGGTTGTGCTAATTCCTCTCTGGGCTAACAGCCCTAGACAAGGGCAGGAGGACAGCAAGAGGAGGAAGTGTTACTTCTCACAGAGAGAAGTACAGAAGGCTTCCTGAGTGAGGTGACATTTTAGCTTGATCCTTAAATATGCAGATGTGAAGGGAAGGGTGTCTCATGGATATCCAACCATGAGCAAAAGGGAAGATCCAGGTTATAGCAGGAGTGGCTAGACTTAGGGGTTATAGACTGGCTGGAGCACAAGCTATGTGAGAAAGAAGGCCAGGGGTGCTTAGGTAGACAGATTTGCTTCAGGTAAGCGGAGGGAACCTGTTATAGGTTTTTTCTTTTTTTCTTTTTTTAGCGGACTGACATAGTCACAACTGTAGGAACACTCTTCTGCAGTAGCATATATGGGAAATTGGAGCGGAGAGAGAGACAGCTGGGAGATAATTCAGGAAGGCGTGTGATCTGATGACCCTGAGGTACTGGGGATATGATCTAGAAAAGTGGGCCTGGGACTGGATTAGAGAATGTGGACAGGTACAATAGTAAGTAGACTACTGATCGGATGTGGGCAGTTAAGGAAAAGGAAGAGAAAACTGATTGCAAGGATAAGCCCAGATGACTAAGAGGATAGGATTTTTTTGCCGGGGCGGAGGGCACACTGTAAGGAATGCAGAACCTTTGTTCCCCAACCAGGGATCAAACCTGTGCCCTCTGCAGTAGAAGCACAGTCTTAACCTCTGGACCGCCAGGGAAGTCCCGAGGATAGGGTTTTTATGACAAGCTGAGGATGGCAGAAGGAAAAATGTGTTTGAGAGGTCAAATAGCTTAGATTAGTTTGGGACTTGTGGAGTTGGTACTGGTGGAACCTTGAGGTAGAAATGTCAGATAAGTAAATGAAGATAATACTTTAGCTCTGGGTTAGAAGGTGTAGGTTGGAGTGATAATAGAAAGTGAGTGAAAAGTGGTTCCATTTGTGGGCTAGATCACAGTGGCCAGGGACTGACTTGTTCAAAGAAAGGAGGTGAGGATGGAAACTTAGGAGCATCGTAATTTTGGTGATTTGTTTTAATTTTTGTTCTTGCACTTTGGTGCTAATAATCTCTTAAACTACACTGTTGGACTTCCAGCTTTTACTCTCAGCTCAATCTACCATGTTGCTGGGAAAATTTGGGCTCCTGGGCTATATGATCTTGATTCCATTATAGAATTTGGTTTTAATCTGGGACAACATTAAAAAAAAAAACCATACCTTTGTGACCTTATTTGAGATATTGGGAAATTTTTCCATCATGTCTTTCTGTGTCTTCTAGAGCAGCTGTTTCACAGCAAGTGTTTGGAAATAGCTTTGCTTCCCTGGAGGAGTGGAAATGTTTGTTCCTCATAGAAAATCATAAAACTGATCACATTTACTTTTTCATTTTGGCTGCTAGGAAGCACCCAGATTCCCTGCTTAGCTGTAGTCACTGTGTAGGACTCAAATAGCTCTCCATATCTGAGTTCTATACCAATATCTCTTATGCCAGGCAGTCTTCATTTTCTTCTCTAATTTAATCATTCCTTGGTCATGAGCCTTTAAAAATATCATTGGTTCACAAATTTGTGTGGCATCCCTGTGCAGGGGTCATGCTAATCTTCTCTGGATTGTTCCAGTTTTAATGTGTGTGTTTCCCAAGTGAGCTTTGCTTGGTCATGATTTTTAATTTCCTTCCGTAATACATGCATTTCTCAGACCATCTCAGATTCTTTGTAGAATGAGATGTGCATGCGTGCTGAGTCGCTTTAATCGTGCCCAACTCTGTGTGACCCTATGGACTGTAGCCCACCAAGCTCCTCTGTCCATGGGATTCTCCAGACAAGAATACTGGAGTGGGTTGCCACGCCCTCCTCCAGGGGATCTTCCGGACCCAGGGATCCAGTCTGCATCTCTTACATCTCATGCATTGGCAGGTGGGTTCTTTATCACTAGCACTGCCTGGGAAGAATGAGGCGAGGACTAAGTAAATAGTGCCACTGTGGATAGGTCAGTACGTAAATACAAAGGCTCATCACATTTTAAATTTATATGTTCTTTGTTCTCTATGAACTTTGTCTTCATTGATAGTTTTTTTAGGCAAATGATACACATAGTCGCCGACAGTGAAACTAAATGAAAAATGATGCAACAGCAGGAGCCAACTTCACGTGTAAATGTTTGCACACTGAGCCAGTCCACTCTGCCTCTTGATGAGTTATTCATTTCCAGGTGAATGAGTCTTTGTAAAATTGTTGGAAGTTTTGGTCAGTCTTTTATAAGTTGAAATAGTTGTTTCATTTGGAAACTTGGAGTTGATGTTATTAATGGCCTGGGACTAATCGTTGAAATTTGAGCTGACATGATCTAGTAACACTTTTATTTCCAATCAATGTGTGCAAATCCTGCCTCAGAAGACTGGATATTGTTCACTGTTGAGCAATGAGCAGGTCACTGGTTGGGTGAAAATAATTGACTTCTTTCTGCCAATCATTCCTGAATTCTGTCCTCTAAAGAAAGGTCTTTTCTTTTCTTTTATAGGATGAAACTTGCGTTCAGTGATTAGATCCTTTATAACAAAAGTCTTTTAAATTAAAAAAGCCAAATAACTAAGGGGTATCTGTGATTGTTAAATTTGCCCTGTGTAGCCTCCAGCAGAAATTTACCGCCCCCCCAGCCCCACACACAAATTTTAAACTTGACAAATCTTGTCCTTACCTCAAACAACCCTGTCCTTTCTTATAAAATGGGAAAACTATGACCCTGTGCTGAGATAAATTTAAGTGGTACAGAAAACGAGAAGTGAAAGGCAAAGAGGAAAGGAAAGACATGCCCATTTGAATGCATAGTTCCAAAGAATAGCAAAGAGAGATAAGAAAGCCTTCCTCAGTGATCAGTGCAAAGAGATAGAGGAAAACAATAGAATGGGAAAGACTAGAGATCTCTTCAAGAAGGTTAGAGATACCAAGGAACATTTGATGCAAGTTCAGTTCAGTTCAATCGCTCAGTCGTGTCTGACTCTTTGCGACCCCATGAATCACAGCATGCCAGGCCTCCCTGTCCATCACCAACTCCCGGAGTTCACTCAAACTCATGTCCATTGAGTTGGTGATGCCATCCAGCCATCTCATTCTCTGTCATCCCCTTCTCCTCCCACCCCCACCCAATCCCTCCCAGCATCAGAGTCTTTTCCAGTGAGTCAACTCATCGCATAGGGTGGCCAAAGTATTGGAGTTTCAGCTTTAGCATCAGTCCTTCCAATGAACACCCAGGATTGATCTCCTTTAGAATGGACTGGATGGATCTCCTTGCAGTCCAAGGGACTCTTCAAGAGTCTTCTGCAGCACCACAGTTCAAAGGCATCAATTCTTCGGCGATCAGCTTTCTTCACAGTCCAACTCTCACATCCATACATGACCATGGGAAAGACCATAGCCTTGACTAGATGGACCTTTGTTGGCAAAGTAATGTCTGTGCTTTTTAATATGCTATCTAGGTTGGTTAAAACTTTCCTTCCAAGGAGTAAGCGTCTTAAATTTAATGACTGCAATAAGCATCCGCAGTGATTTTGGAGCCCCCCCCAAAACGAAGTCTGACACTGTTTCCACTGTTTCCCCATCTATTTCCCATGAAGTGATGGGACCAGATGCCATGATCTTTGTTTTCTGAATGTTGAGCTTCAAGCCAACCTTTTCACTCTCCTCTTTCACTTTCTACAAGAGGCTTTTGAGTTCCTCTTCACTTTCTGCCATAAGGGTGGTGTCATCTGTATATCTGAGGTTATTGATATTTCTCCCGGCAATCTTGATTCTAGCTTGTGCTTCTTCCAGCCCAGCGTTCCTCATGATGTACTCTGCATATAAGTTAAATAAGCAGGGTGACAATATACAACCTTGACGTACTCCTTTTCCTATTTGGAACCAGTCTGTTGTTCCATGTCCAGTTCTAACTGTTGCTTCCTCACCTGCATACATAGGTTTCTTAAGAGGCAGGTCAGGTGGTCTGGTATTCCCATCTCTTTCAGAATGTTCCACAGTTTATTGTAATCCACACAGTCAAAGGCTTTGGCATAGTCAATGAAGCAGAAATAGATATTTTCCTGGAACTCTCTTGCTTTCTCCCTGATCCAGAGGATGTTGGCAATTTGATCTCTGGTTCCTCTGCCTTTTCTAAAACCTGCTTGAACATCTGGAAGTTCACGGTTCACGTATTGCTGAAGCCTGGCTTGGAGAATTTTGAGTATGACTTTACTAGCGTGTGAGGTGAGTGCAATTGTGCGGTAGTTTGAGCATTCTTTGGCATTGCCTTTCTTTGGGATTGGAATGAAGACTGACCTTTTCCAGTCCTGTGGCCAGTGCTGAGTTTTCCAAATTTGCTGACATATTGAGTGCAGCACTTTCACAGCATCATCTTTCAAGACTTGAAATAGCTCAACTGGAATTCCATCACCTCCACTAGCTTTGTTTGTAGTGATGCTTTCTAAGGCCCACTTGACTTCATATTCCAAGATGTCTGGCTCTACGTGAGTGACCACGCCATCGTGATTATCTTGGTCGTGAAGATGTTTTTTGTACAGTTCTTCTGTATATTTTTGCCACCTCTTCTTAATATCTTCTACTTCTGTTAGGTCCATACCATTTTTGTCCTTTATCGAGCCCATCTTTGCATGACAAGTTCCCTTGGTATCTCTAATTTTCTTGAAGAGATCTCTTGTTTTTCCTTCTGTTTTCTTCTATTTCTTTGCATTGATCGCTGAGGAAGGCTTTCTTATCTCTCCTTGCTATTCTTTGGAACTCTGCATTCAGATGCTTATGTCTTTCCTTTTCTCCTTTGGTTTTCGCTTCTCTTCTTTTCACAGCTATTTGTAAGGCCTCCTCAGACAGCCATTTTGCTTTTTTGCATTTCTTTTCCATGGGGATGGTCTTGGTCCCTGTCTCCTGTACAATGTCATGAACCTCCATCCAGAGTTCATAAAACACTCTATCTATCAGATCTAGACCCTTAAATCTATTTCTCACTTCCACTGTATAATCATAAGGGATTTGATTTAGGTCATATCTGAATGGTCTAGTGGTTTTCCCTACTTTCTTCAATTTAAGTCTGAATTTGACAATAAGGAGTTCATGATCTGAGCCACAGTCAGCTCCTGGTCTTGTTTTTGCTGACTGTATAGAGCTTCTTCATCTTTGGGTGCAAAGAATATAATCAATCTGATTTCGGTGTTGACCATCTGCTGATGTCCATGTGTAGAGTCTTCTCTTGTGTTGTTGGAAGAGGGTGTTTGCTATGACCTTTGAGTTCTCTTGGCAAAACTCTATTAGACTTTGCCCTGCTTCCTTTTGTGCTCCAAGGCCAAATTTGCCTGTTACTCCAGGTGTTTCTTGACTTCCTACTTTTGCATTCCAGTCCCCTATGATGAAAAGGACATCTTTTTTGGGTGTTAGTTCTAAAAGGTCTTTTAGGTCTTCATAGAACCGTTCAACTACGGCTTCTTCAGTGTTACTGTTTGGGGCATAGGCTTGGATTACTGTAATATTGAATGGTTTGCCTTGGAAACGAACAGAAATCATTCTGTCGTTTTTAAGATTGCATCCAAGTACTGTTTGTTGACCATGATGGCTACTCCATTTCTTCCAAGGGATTCCTGCCCACGGTAGTAGATATAATGGTCATCCGAGTTAAATTCACCCATTCCAGTCCATTTTAGTTCACTGATTCCTAGAATGTCTACGTTCACTCTTGCCATCTCCTGTTTGACCACTTCCAATTTGCCTTGATTCATGGACCTCACATTCCAGGTTCCTATGCAATATTGCTCTTTACAGCATTGGACCTTGCTTTTATCACCAGTCACATCCACAACTGGGTATTGGTTTTGCTTTGGCTCCATCCCATCATTCCTTCTAGAGTTATTTCTCCACTGATCTCCAGCAGCATACTGGGCACCTACTGACCCAGGGAATTCCTCTTTCAGTATCCTATCATTTTGGCTTTTGATTCTGTTCATGGGGTTCTCAAGGCAAGTACACTGAAGTGGTTTGCCATTCCCTTCTCCAGTGGACCACATTCTGTCAGACCTCTCCACCATGACCCACCCATCTTGGGTGGCCCCACACGGCATGGCTTAGTTTCATTGAGTTAGACAGTGCTGTGGTCTCTGTGATCAGATCGACTAGTTTCCTGTGATTATGAATTCAGTGTGTCTGCCCTCTGATGCCCCCTCGCAATACCTACCGTCTTATTTGGGTTTCTCTTACTTTGGTTGTGGGATATCTCTTCACAGCTGCTCCAGTAAAGCTCAGCCGCTGCACCTCACCTTGGACAAGGGGTATCTCCTCAAGGCTGCCCCTCCTGACCTTGAATGTGGAGTAGCTCCTCTCGGCCCTCCTGCGCCTGCACAGCCACCGCCTCTTGGACGTGGGGTAGCTCTTCTCGGCTGCTGCCCTGACCTTGGGCGTGGGGTAGCTCTTCTTGGCCAAGCTTCTGCGTGTGGCTGGCATCTTGTGTTTGTGCCACCGGAGCCGGCATCTCATTTCATGCAAAGATGGGCACAATAAAGGACAGAAATGGTATAAAACTAACAGAAGCAAAAGATATTAAGAAGAGGTGGCAAGAATACACAGAAGAACTCTACAAAAAAGATCTTCATGACCCAGGTAATCATGATGGTGTGATCACCAGCCTAGGGCCAGACATCCTGGAATGCGAAGTGAAGTGAGCCTTAGGAAGCCTCACTATGAACAAAGCTAGTAGAGGTGATGGAATTCCAGTTGAGCTATTTCAAATCTTAAAAGATGATGTTGTGAAAGTGCTGCACTCAATATGCTAGCAAATTTGGAAAGCTCAGCAGTGACCACAGGACTGGAAAAGGTCAGTTTTCATTCCAATCCCAAAGAAAGGCAATGCCAAAGAATGCTCAAACTATTGCACACTTGCACTTGTGTCACCCGCTAACAAAGTAATGCTCAAAATTCTCCAAGCAAGACTTCAATAGTACATGAACCGAGAACTTCCAGATATTCAAGTTGGATTTAGAAAAGCCAGAGGAACCAGAGATCAAATTGCCAACATCCCTTGGATCATAGAAAAAGCAAGAGAATTCCAGAAAAACATCTACTTCTGCTTTATTGACTATGCCAAAGCCTTTGTGTGGATCACAACGAACTGTGGAAAAACCTTACCTGCCTCCTGAGAAATCTGTATGCAATTCAAAAAGTGAAAGTTAGAACTGGACATGGAACAACAGACTGGTTCTAAATTGGGAAAGGAGTGTGTCAAGTTTGTATAGTGTCACCCTTCTTATTTAACTTATATGCAGAGTACATCATGTGAAATGCTGGGCTAGATGAAGCACAAGCTGGAATCAAGATTGCTGGGAGAAATATCAATGACTTCAGATATGCAGATGACACCACTCTTATGGCAGAAAGTGAAGAGGAACTAAAAAGCCTCTTGATGAAAGTGGAAGAGGATAGTGAAAAAGTTGGCTTGAAATTCAGCATTCAGAAAACGAAGATGGTGGCATCCAGTCACATCACTTCATGGCAGATAGATGGGCAGACAGCGGAAACAGTAAGAGCTTTTATTTGTTTGGGCTCCAAAATCACTGCAGATGGTGACAGCAGCCATGAAGTTAAAAGATGCTTACCCGTTGGAAGAAAAGCTATGACCAACCTAGACAGCATATTATAAAGCAGAGACCTTATTTTGCCAACAAAGGTCCATCTAGTCAAAGCTATGTTTTTTCTAGTAGTCATGTATGGATGTGAGAGTTGGACTATAAAGAAAGCTGAGCACCAAAGAATCGATGCTTTTGAACTGTGGTGTTGGAGAAGACTCTTGAGAGTCCCTTGGACTGAAAGGAGATCCAAACAGTCCATCCTAAAGGAGATCAGTCCTGAATGTTCATTGGAAGCTGAAACTCCAATACTTTGGCCTCCTGATGGGACAAACTAACTGACTCATTGGAAAAGACCTGATGCTGGGAAAGATTGAAGGCAGGAGGAGAAGGGGACGACAGAGGATGAGATGAGATGGTTGGATGGCATCACCGACTCAGTTGACATGGACTTGAGTGGGCTGCAGGAGTTGGTGAGGGACAGGGAGGCCTGGCGTCCATGGCTTCCCAAAGGGTCGGACATGACGGAGCGACTGAACTGACTGAACTGAAAACTTTGTGCTCAGTTGCTTCAGTCCTGTCTGACTCTCTGTGACCCTATGGACTGTAGCCAGCCAGGCTCCTCTGTCCATGGGATTCTTCAGGCGAGAATAATGGAGTGAGTTGCCGTTTCCTACTCCAGGGGGTCTTCCTGACCCAGGGATGCAATCTGCATCTCTTATATCTCCTTCATTGGCAGGCAGATTTTTTGCCACTAACACCACCTGGGCACAAGTGGTACAAAAAACTTTGTAGAATTAAGTGAATATCAAATGATATATTTTTAGGATCTTCGTCTTTTAAAATAGTGATTCTAAGATATGTCACTTTTATCTAGTTCAGCTGATGACCTACTTTCTATTTACAAGTCAAATGTTGACATCAGAATATCTGTGTGATTCTGTTTGCGTAAGGATAAATGAATTCATTTAAAAAGCACAGTGGATTTTACATATTTAGACCCCATGTCCAGGTGGTGCTAGTGGTAAAGAACCTGCCTGCCAACGCGGGAGATGTAAGAGACGTGGGTTCAATCCCTGGGTCGGGAAGAGTCCCTGGAGGAGGGCATGGAAACCCACTGCAGTATTCTTGCCTGGAGAATCCCCATGGACAGAGAAGCCTGGCGGGCTGCAGTCTATGGGGTTGCAGAGAATCAGACACAACTGAAGCAACTTAACAGGCAGGCACTCACTCCCCCCAGAGAAATGCAGTATTCTCAATGTGTCAGTCATGTTTCAGGATCTTCTGCTGGTGTGGAGTTTGCAGTCATGGTTGAGCTGAACCTGCTCTTCTGCGATGCGTCAGTGTTAGATTTCCTAGTTTTCATTAGAGCTTCTCAGCCCTCTTCAAACTTACCCTTGTTTATTGTAAAAATATATCCTTAGGGTTTTTATTACATTGAACAGAATACTCTCTCAGTAACCATAGGTTGAATTGCTTTCTAATCTCAGTAGCAAAAATAGTAGTTCTTTCCCTGAGCAGCTGGTTTATTTTTACCCCAGGGACACTGAATCTTATAAGAGATCATGTTTCCCTCTACATGTTGGCTGCAGCAAGGCTCAGAGTCCCTCCTCCCCCTTAAATGTCTATAACACCTTAATTCAGGCTCTCCTTATATCTTGTGGCTGGTATACAGTGCTGGCCGCAAGTGGTATACTTATCTAATCCTACTGGTTTTAAAAGCTGTTTGAAGACAAAGATTCTACTACTTTTGTTTATTTTCTTTACAGTGTTGTCCCAGTGTCTTGCACCATCTGGTACTCAAATAATAGCCGTCACTAGACCATCCAAAAATATCTTCATGTTGGGCCCTCCGTGGTGGTAAAGATAAGGAGAAAGAAATGCGTCATGTGCCAGTAGAGGTTCTGAAATATGCTGCGGGTCAGAGGGATTGTATGTTTGAAAATGTGGCACCATGAAATAGGATCCTTCTAAGTATGAGAAAAGAAATGGCACCCCACGCCAGCATGCTTGCCTGGAGAATTCCATGGACAAAGAAGCCTGGAGGGCTACAGTCCATGGGATTGCAAGAGTTGGACACGACTTGCGACTGTCTCTCACTCACTCAAGTATGAGAAAAGAATGTTGAGTTTAGGAACCAACCTGTGCTGTTTTCCTCTTTGTGTCTTATCTGAATACACGGATGTATCAAAGTTGAGAGCCTGGCGTCTCCCTTACCTTGCACCAGTAAGAAAGATCAGTTCTCTTCTCTCATAGGAAGAAGATAAAGAGTTAGGAGAGGAACAGTTTTATCAGTGAAGGATTAGAAGTTACTCTGAGATCTATGCAGACAGATGGTGTATATGTACCTACTATGCTATACAGATTACATTACCTCTAAAATGGTTGTGAGCTGTAGCCAGTGATCCATGTATATTCAACTATTATTTTTTATGATTAAATTCAAGTATAGCCAGAGAATGTAGACAGATCCGTGTGGTGAATTGTAATAGTATGTGACATATAGTAAAAACTCTAATAAGAAAGTCCACTGAAATGAAAATGAACTTAGTAAATGGAAGGCAAAAAGATCATCAGCTTTGGCTACACTGTAACATTTTATTTTATAATTGAATTTGTAAAATCTGTATTTGTATTGAGGAAGGGAAATTTTGTTTTTTAAAAATTTAAAAATGTGTTATATTCTATTACCATGTTATCATATATTGTTGGTAAGCATCATGATTCTAATTTTTCTATAATCTAAAATTTTAAACATTAGATGCTTAGAAAAATGCTAAGGGAAAGAACTGTTTTCCATTGTATTTCTCTCTCCCTTCCCTTTCTCTGAAAAACCAAAGCATAAGGTTTGTTTAAGTGAAACAAAAACAGGAAAACCAGAATTTCATTTCTTAAAAACTTTGCTTAAGGTCTTGAAGTAATTTCTTTGAAGTAGTATATAGTTGAAAACATATTGTTGAGGACCCTTTTTTTGAATTACCGAAATACCAGTTTCTCAGCATAATATTGATTATATTATATAGTTTCAAATTCCCTTTACTTCTAAAGCACATTTACTTCGAATCTTAAATAGTTGCATTGTGACATACAGATATAATCTAATTCTGCCAAGCCCCAGTGAAAAATCTAGATGTCAGTTTTCTAACTAGTGGTAAGAGTTATGCTCTATGAAGGTCTGCATAAATAATTGGAGGGTTGGTGTGGTGTTAAAGCTACTCACTGTGGAGTCTGACTGCCTCACAGGGTTGTTGTGAGGTTAAATTAGTCTATTGATCATGAGGGGGATCTAGAAGAGTGTCTGGCACAACAAGTACGTGCTCTCTTAAGTGTTCCCTATTTTTGTTATTGCTATTATATAGCTAATAATATTATGATATTAGCTTTATATATATAATTATATGACATATAAATATAAAATATTATAGAAATAAATATATTCTATAAAATATTATATACTTATTATGTAATATTAGCTATAAATAAATATTAATATTTATGTAATAAAAATATTTTTCCTTGCCTCCAATAGGGTTTGAAGTACTTTTGAAGTGGCTGAAGTGGCTTCTGATATTAAAAGTTACAAGAAGCTAGAGCATTCTGGAACTCCCATTTTGCACCCTCCCCCTTAGTTAAATGCTGTGGGGCTCCATTTTCTCGTGTGTTAGAGGACAGTTTCCTGGTGATGGGTCTCTGTTATTTAAGCCACAACAATTCTGTGTTACTTTGATCTTACCTTCTGTGTAAACAAGAAGATTGAGTTTGTGTGTGTCAAATTCCTTGATCTGGAGTGGTAGAATTTTAGAAGTGAAAAGGGCATTAACCAGATAGTCTGCTCTCTTAGGGAACTTGTCCTGTCTCTTAGTTTCAATTAGTATTTGAGTTTTTTTCTTCTTTAGATTTTTTTTTTCTTTTTCTCGTACATCTTTTATTCCCAAAACACTTTCTACGTGCTTGTAGATATTGTATTTATTATGTCTGTTGTTTGTGTCTGTGTCTCTCCTTGAATGTGAGCTTCACAGGGGCAGGGGCCTCTATCCTTTTTGTGGTTGTCTGGCACGTCGTTGGTTGCCAACTAGGGGGCTCAATAAACATTGTTGAATAGATGAGTGAATCTTCAGTTACGTAGTGGACATTTCTGTTAGTGATCACTTCTGATTCTCTTCTAAAATAGCACTCTTTCATTTACTTATTTCCACCAATGAATATTTTCATGTTACCAAGAACAGTTAGTAGAGGACTTGGCAGCCATACCTGAGACAAAGCAAATTAAATGATTTTCAGGGGTTTTAAGACAGCCACTGCCCCCAAGGCTGTTGGTGCAGAAACAATGGCAGTGCATTTCATAGAAGGTCGGTAGTAGGCCTGAATTTTCTCAGAGAGAACCTTCTGGGCCAGAACTAGAGGTAACTGCTTAACTGCTCAGGAAATTACTAAAGTTACCAAATCTTAATGCTAAACTCATAGATTCTGCTGGGTTAATATTGCTGATACGCTTCCTTTGTCATGCTAGTTCTGTTGGAGATTCCTTGCTGCTTCTGAACAGAGTCCCAGCTCTGCAGCCTGGCATCCAGTGAACTCCCCCAGAACTTTCCAGTTCTAGAGCACAAGAGTGCCCCTTGTCAGTTCTCTCCTGCACTGAGGCCTCTTCCTTGGCATCTCCTCAACCATTCCCGTCCTTGCTTTCATGTCCCTCTGTTCACACTGCGCTGTGTTCATCACGTGCTCGGGTTTCCTCCTCCTCCATGTGTCCACACTTGTCTCCTTAACGCACCAGGGAAGCTTTTAAGGCCTTATGCATGTGAAGCCATCTCTGTCATGTTTAGGGCTCCCAAATGTTGCATTATCCTTGTGTTCCATTTGCATATTTGCTGCTTCCCCTACTTTATGATAACCTTTTTGAGGTAAGAACTAACGGAATAATGGAGTTCGGGGATCGTGGAGGTTAGGGAATGGTTAAAAATCAGAGCTAAAGCAACACCTGAACAAAGCTGAAACAAAAGTGATGTAGTATATTTTCTGGCCTGTGATGATGTTCTCAAGGGCTTTAGAAATGCTGAGATCAAATCCTTCCTACTTTTTTTTGACATAAAAATGTCTTCTAAATAATTAAATAATGGTAGTAACACCTCGTGATAGTAATGGCCTCAAATTATACTTATTTGGAAATGTAGGTAATTGGTGGGGAGCTTCCCAGGTGGTGCTAGTGGTAAAGAACCCACCTGCCAATGCCGGAGATACGGGTTTGATCCCTGGGTTGGGAAGACCCCCTGGAGAAGGGCATGGCAACCCACTCCAATATTCTTGCCTGGAGAATTCCTTGGACAGAGGAGCCTTGTGGGCAGGCTACAGTCCATAGGGTCACAGAGTCAGACACGACTGAAGTGACTTAGCAGACACGCACATATATATAATTGACAGTTGAGTTGGCTGTGTGTGTGTGTGTATGTAATTTTACTGGTTTCTGAAATCAGAAAGTCTAGGAAAGACAAGTCTGGCTGGTAATCATGGGAACATACACCCTCCATCCCTTTACCCATCACATGGTGGCCCTTCTCTTCCCTGGTCAGTTGCACAGTACAGATCTTCCTTGACTTATGATAGGGTTACATCCCAGTAAGCCCATTGTAAGTTCAAAATATTCTAAGTTGAAAATGCATTTAATACACTGTACTTCGGCCACCTCATGCGACGAACTGACTCACTGGAAAAGACTCTGATGCTGGGAAGGGTTGGGGGCGGGGGGAGAAGGGGATGACAGAGAATGAGATGGCTGGATGGCATCACCGACTCTATGGACATGAGTTTGAGTGAACTCCGGGAGTTGGTGATGGACAGGGAGGCCTGGCGTGCTGTGATTCATGGGGTCGCAAAGAGTCGGACATGACTGAGCGACTGAACTGAACTGAACTGAACTTACTGAACATCATAGTAGGCCAGCCTACCTTCAATGTGTTCAGAACACTTATATTAGCCTATATTGGGAAGAATCATCTAACACAAAGCCTATTTTATAACAAAGGTAATAATATCTCAGGTAATGTATTGAATGTGTTGGGTAGTTAGAATAGGAAAAAGGAGTCCAGAATGGCGGTGGCTAAAAGACAAGGGAAGAGCCCTTGAAAATAGAACAAAGGAAGGTCCGAGGACCGGACTGAGGACCTCAGATGAAGCAGATAGCCTCCTGGCTAGCCCAGTTTACGTAGGGCCGGCTCAGGGGGAGGAAGAAAAAAACATATAAAAAGAGGATCCAAAATTGAGCCTCTGGCTCTCTTCTCTTCACGTCTTTTGGGTCGGCCTGCCCTCACGCCTTGAGGATGTGTTTTCCTTTGCTTGCCAAATAAAACTGAGCTGTAACACTGGGTCCATGTGTTGCTTCAAATTTTTGCTGCAGCGAGATGGAACCAAGGAAATTGCACACTCCCCCAACAAATGCTATAGTGATAGTGAAAAACAAAATGATTGATGGGTGTGAATGGTAGTAAGTATATTGGTTGTTTACACTTTTGTGCCTGACTGGGAGCTGCCCAGCATTGCAAGAGTGTATGTACTGTCTATCACTATCATGGGACAAGATCAAAATTCAGAATTCCATGTACCATTTCTACTGAATGCATGTATGGCTTTCGCCCCATCATAATATATAAAAATCTTAAGTTGAATAATTTTAAGTTGGAAAATATCTGTATTCATTTTTCAAGGTCTCATATGGGCTTATGATTTTCATGTCATGGTTTGACTCTGGTTATCCAGCCAGGAAATGCGTGAAAGAATTTCCTTCTATTTCTTGAACTTCAAAGAATTTTTTTTTCTTGTTTGGTTCCGATTAATCTAGACAATGACATTCTGTACTCTTTTCTAAGTAAATCAACTTTATTCATGTCATGAAAAGAGAATTTTTGTATGGCTTTCTAATTTTTCAGGCTGATTGAAAAAGTCAGTGGGGATACACACTGATTTGTTCTTTTTCTTCCAAATCTTGCACCATTTGTTCTCTTGTTCCATATCGTAAGACAAGTTAACATTCTCCTCCTCTTCCAATTGTTCCACAATTTCAGGTTTTCATTGAGTACATTGTATGTTTACTTCTAGATTTTGTCATTTTAATTACTTGGAGCATTTGATCAGGTGTGACTGCCCTGATGTTCAGCAGCACTGCCTGGCTCTGTTTGTGTGGCGTGCTGACAGGCAGTGGGAGCCCGTGTTGTGTTCTGCCAGCCTCTCAGTGGAGGGAGACTCAGGGTATCCCCATGGTACAGCACACAGTGCCGTGTCTCCTGGTTACCGTCTGGCTCCAGAAAGCAGACACTTGCTGTTTTACTCAGGGTTTATTGGTTGCAAAGAACAGAGGCCCTCCCAAATTAACTTAAATAAAATAGAAAAAGACTTAAAGATGTAGGAGTTAACAGCCCATCTCCGTGATGCCAGTGGGCCCATTAGGGACTGTGGAATGGGCCCGAAAAAGCCAGGAATCGTGGTCTCATAGCCTCCTCTCTCATTTTGCCTTTCCTGTGTCTATATCCTTCTGTTTCCCATCGGCTAACATACCTGCCAGCCTTGACATGAGTTTTTGATTTTAGGCCCGTGTGAGAGCCTATGTTTTTCCTAAGTCTTTTTCTCAAAAGAGAAAATTTGGTTGGTTTAAGTCAGCCTGCAGTTCCATTCCTCTTGAATCAGGCAGCTACCATGGTTCTGTGAATGTTGGGGCTGGCGTGGGGGCATTTAACATGGGACCAATCAGGGTTTCCCAGGTGGCACAGTGGTAAAGAACCTGACTGCCCACGCAGGAGACGCCAGTTTGATCCCTGGATGCGCTTGAGAAGGAAACAGGAACCCACTCCAGTATTTTGCCTGGAGAATCCAATGGACCGAGGAGCCTGGTGGGCTACAAAGAGTCCATGGGGTCGCAAAGAGTCAGACACTGCTGAGCACGCCTGCAGTCAGGCAGCGTTGAGTTGGATATCACACCTACTTGCACTGGTTCTTGTCTCTAATCTAGTCTTCCCTGTTTTCTATCCTTTTGTCTTTTTTTTTTTTTAAAACATGTTTGGAGAAATTTCCTGTTATCTCACAGTACTTTTACAGAAGTTTTATTTTGGTGATTTTATTTTCAAAAATATTTTTTAAGTTCTTTATTTTTCTCCAGTCATTTTATTTTTGTGCATCTCATTCTTGTTTAATGGTTGTAATACCTTGGATCTGTTTGAGTTGTATTAGAACTAGCTTCTTTTTAAAGTGCTCTTCTGTTTCCTGAATTAACTCCTTTTCTTCTCAGTGTCAGCTTTTCTCCCCTTATGTTACTGATTTTCCTGGTAGACTTAGTTGTTATTCATAATTAACAATAAAGGTCTTTCTCTGTTATCTTGCGAAGATCTGTATGTAGAGTCTGTATCTGCTCTATCCCACTTCTCCCTTGAGCAGGAATTCTAAATAGAGCTCAGTGTGTGTGTATGAGTGTGTGACTTTGCTTCACCCCAAAAATGCCCTGATGGAGAAGATTTCCTCTGAGAAAGGAAAATTCACACCAGTAACCTCCACAGGCCATCTCTCATTTTCTGCTGCCACAGTTGGCTCTTTTCCTTTAGAAAGGAACCCCCAGATGCTTGTCTGTCCTCACGCTTGATGGTGCTGTTCGAGGGTGGAGAGGTGGAGTGGGGAGCTCGCTGTCACCCCTCCATCCCCGTTCGCCGCCCCTCCCCTCCTCCCCGCTCTGTGATACCTGCTGACGTACCCTGGACTCTCCCTGGTATTCTCTGGAACAGATCATCTCCTTGGTGGCCCTGGGTGGCAGCTGTCCCCTCGCTGTTTCATCTGACAGCGCATCGCCTTCTCCTGTTTTGTTTCCCAGAAGTTTGTTGAAATCTCTTGTCCATTTAAAGTTCTCTTCCAGCAAACACTTTTTAATGTTATAGAATTCTTCTGTTTTATTTTTTGATGCTTTCACTTCATTAGGGATTCAGGTAGGAGAACCAGGCTATCAACCATCTTGAAACGGATACCTCAAGGTTGTTTTTGAAAAAATAGCACTTGGCCTTTATGTTTTCAAATGAGAGATATATACATCCATATAAAAGAATATATATCAGTATATGCATGATTTAAAGAAAAATAGTAAAATTTTGTACCTACTACATAGCTTAAGAGACGGAACATCACATTTTCAGTATCTTAGAAACCTGTATGTCCTTCTTGATTGTATCATCTTCATCCTCTCTGCCTTCTGTGGTAACCATTTTCCTTCACTTTTTGTCACTTCCTTGCCTGTAAGAAAAAGGGGTTAGTCTTATGTGTATTTATCTCCAAACAATATACTGTTTAATTTTAGCTGCTTTTACTCTTTATATAGAATCATATAACTTGTATTCTTCTCTCCCATGCTATTTTACTCAAGATTGTTTTTGAGATTCATCCAAGTTTATTCATGAAGCTATATTTTATTTACTTTATTGCTGTATAGTATTGCATTTTAAGAATATGCCACATTTAATTCTCTTTTCTGCTGCGTAACTTTTTGCAATCATGAGAAAGATTGATATGAACATACATCCTTTGCATTGCATTTACGTTAGCGTTTCTCTAAATATATAAACATAGACATGGAATTGCTGGGTCATAGAGTATATGTGCACATTTAATTTTACTAGGTGATGACAGCTGTTTTCCAGGGTATTTGTATCAGGATAGACTACACTGGTGTGTGAAACTGCCTTTGGCTTGATGACCTTTGTGTGATAAGATTTCAAGTCATTTTGCCTGTTTGGTGGGTCTGCAATAGTATGTGTTTCTAAAATTGAGGTATAATTTATGTGTAATATAATTTACCTTATTGTGATTTTAGTTTTCAGTTTCTTGATTATTAATGAGGTTAAGGCTATATTACTAGGCTTCCCTGGTGGCTTAGATGGTAAAGAATCTCCCTGCAAGGCAGGAGACGCGGGTTCAGTCCTTTCATGTTTTCTTGTCTATAAAAGTTTGCTGTTTTCTCACTTTTCTCTTATTGACTGGTGGGTGTTCCTTGTATATTCTGAATATATGAGAGAGAAAGAGAGAAGCTATGATATGTGGTGGAATTTATTTTTTGTGGGCAGTATCCGTTGCACCAGGAGGAAAGGAAAAGGCAGCGCTCATATGAGCAGTAGTCAGTTTAAACTGTGATTAAAGCATTCTAACTTTTTCTCTATTAACTTGTGGTTAATCTTTGACAGAATTGAAAAGTAAGTTTTGGCACTTTAAAAATTTTGGTATCTTTTTATCCAATCCCTCCTCCTAATCTACCCTATTGTGAAACAATTTTGGTTGAAAAAATATCCTTGCCATTCAGTAACTCTGAATGTTTTATGTGGAGTGAGTACTATTCAAGTTGAAGTATAAGCTTGAAATGCTTGATGCTCACAGATCTCAGTGTTTCAGTGGTGTCAGACTGCAGGGTGGCCAGCATTCGGGGAACAGAGGAGTTGGGCGGTGCATGTTGACCCAGGTTGCTTATTTCAGTATTTTTATCCCAAATTTCTAAAGGTATTCTTCCTGACTTCCTGGTTAATGCATTTTAGAAATTTAATAGAAAAGTCGGTGGGGTTTGTAAAATGATAGCATTACTTACTAACCATTCTTTTCTTCATTTAACCGTGTACTCTGACTTAAGGAAAACAACAGAATGGGAAAGACTAGAGATCTCTTCAAGAAAATTAGAGATACCAGGGGAACATTTCATGCAAAAATCGGCTTGATAAAGGACAGAAATGGTGTGGACCTAACAGAAGCAGAAGATATTAAGAAGAGGTGGCAAGAATACACAGAAGAATTGTACAGAAAAGATCTTCACGACCCAGATAATCACGATGGTGTGATCACTCACCTAGAGCCAGACATCCTGGAATGTGAAGTCAAGTGGGCCTTAGGAAGCATCGGTACGAACAAAGCTAGTGGAAGTGATGGAATTCCAGTTGAGCTATTTCAAATCCTGAAAGATGACACTGTGGAAGTGCTGCACTCAATATGCCAGCAAATTTGGAAAACTCAGCAGTGGCCACAGGACTGGAAAAGGTCAGTCTTCATTCCAATCCCAAAGAAAGGCAATGCCAAAGAATGCTCAAACTACCGCACAATTGCATTCTTCTCACACGCTAGTAAAGTCATGCTCAAAATTCTCCAAGTCAGGCTTCAGCAATATGTGAACCGTGAACTTCCAGATGTTCAAGCTGGTTTTAGAAAAGGCAGAGGAACCAGAGATCAAATTGCCAACATCTGCTGGATCATGGAGAAAGCAAGAGAGTTCCAGAAAAACATCTATTTCTGCTTTATTGACTGTGCCAAAGCCTTTGACTGTGTGTACCACAATAAAATGTGGAAAATTCTGAAAGAGATGGGAATACCATACCACCTGACCTGCCTCTTGAGAAATCTGTATGCAGGTCAGGAAGTAACAGTTAGAACTGAACATGGAACAACAGACTGGTTCCAAATAGGAAAGGAGTATGTCAAGGCTATACATTGTCACCCTGCTTATTTAACTTATATGCAGAGTATATCGTGAGAAACCCTGGGCTGGAAGAAGCACAAGCTGGAATCAAGATTGCTGGGAGAAATGTCAGTAACCTCACATATGCAGATGACACCACCCTTATGGCAGAAAGTGAAGAGGAACTCAAAAGCCTCTTGATGAAAGTGAAAGAGGAGAGTGAAAAAGTTGGCTTGAAGCTCAACATTCAGAAAACAAAGATCATAGCATCTGGTCCCATCACTTCATGGGAAATAGATGGGGAAACAGTGGAAAGAGTGTCAGACTTTATTTTTGGGGGCTCCAAAATCACTGCAGATGGTGATCGCAGCCATGAAATTAAAAGATGCTTACTCCTTGGAAGGAAAATTTATGACCAACCTAGATATCATATTAAAAAGCAGAGATATTACTTTGCCAACAAAGTCCATCTAGTCAAGGCTATGGTTTTTCCAGTGGTTATGTATGGATGTGAGAGTTGGACTGTGAAGAAAGCTGAGTGCCGAAAAATTGATGCTTTTGAACTGTGGTGTTGGAGAAGACTCTTGTGAGTCCCTTGAACTGCAAGGAGATTCAACCAGTCCATCCTACAGGAGATCAATCCTGGGTGTTCATTGGAAGGACTAATGCTGAGGCTGAAACTCCAATACTTTGGCAACCTCATGCAAAAAGTTGACTCACTGGAAAAGACCCTGATGCTGGGAGGGACTGGGGGCAGGAGAAGAAGGGGACGACAGGATGAGATGGCTGGATGGCATCACCGACTCGATGCTCATGAGTTTGGGTGAACTCCGGGAGTCGGTGATGGACAGGCAGGCCTGGCGTGCTGCAATTCATGGGGTCGCAAAGAGTCGGACACGACTGAGTGACTGAACTGAACTGACTGACTTAAGGGACATTTTCTTTTAAGGAGTGATGTATCTATAAAGAAAAACTGTACAAGTGGTTAAAATGGTAAATTTTATGTTATGTATATTTCACCAGAATAATATTAAAAAAAAAAAACTCACGGGTGAAAAAAAAGTATTTAGAAGATTTAGGACTCTGAACAGAAATGCAGAGATGACACTCTGAAGTAGTATATCTGTTTTTCAGTGCAGAGAAGTCTCCCCGAGCTAACTAGCAATACCTCTTTTACGTAAGTTGCTTGCTCTTTGTCATGATTATTCTTTTAAGAAGGTTTACTTGTTTTGAGTTTATGTAAATTTTGGAATGCCTTTTCAAGGACGGTATTTTAGTTTATCTTTTGTTTATCATCCTGGCAATCATTCCCTGCCTTTGCCGCAGCCTCCCCGGGCTTTCTTTCTTCTCCTCCGATCACATCCTTTCCCATCCTCAGATTGTTTATTCCCCTCTGCCTTCTCTCATTTGTTTTATTGTGTTGTTATTTTTCAAATGTGATCAAATACACATTCTGTGGCTGAGTTGTATCTCCCCTGCACAAGTCATACACTGAAACCCTAGTCTCCAGTATCCCAGAATGTGAGTATAATTGGAGATAGGGTCTTTAATGAGGTAAGCTATAATGAGATCCCTGCGGTGGGCCCTAATCCAGTAAGACTGTGTCCTGATAGTAGAAGAAATTTGGGCGGAGACAGAGAGGGAAGACCTTGCTGGAGGCATGGGGAGAAAGTGGCTGTCGATGACCAAGGAGAAAGTCCTCAGCAGAAACCAACACTGCTCGCAGATTGATCTTGCACATCTAGCTTCTGAAACTGTCAGAGAATAAATGTCTGCTTTTTAAGCCGCCCAGACTGTGGAATTTTATTATCATAGGCCTGCATGCTAAGTTGCTTCAGTCATATCCAACTCTGTGCAACCCCTTGGACTGTAGCCCGCCAGGCTCCTCTGTCCATGAGATTCTCCAGGCAGGAATAGTGGAATGGGTTGCCGTGCCCTCCTCCAGGGGATCTTCCTGACCCAGGGATCGAACCTGTGTCTCCTGCATTGGCAGGGGTGTTCTGGGAAGCCCAGTGCACACTCATATAACATAAAGCTTATGATTTAACCATTTTTAAGCATACAGTTCAGTGGCTGTATTCACATTACTGTGCAACCATCCTCACCCTTCATCTTCAGAACTTTTGTCTTCTTGCAAAACTGAAATTCTGTTCCCTGTTCTCCCTGCAGACATGGCTTAGCGACTGAACAACAAGAGCCCAGCCCCTGGCAGCCACCTCTTTAGTTTCTGTGTCTATGAATTTGAATACTCTAGGTCCCTCATATATGTGAAATCATACAGTATTTGTTCTTTTATGACTGGCTTATTTCACTGTGTATTATGTCTCAAGATTCATCCAGGTGGTAGCATGTGTCAGAATTTCCTTCTTTTTTTATGACTAATATTCCATTTTATGCACATATACCATATGTTATTTATTGGATGGTCATTTGGGTTGCTTTCATCTTTTTGGCTATTGTGAATAATGGTGTTATGAACATGGGTATACAAATATCTCTCTGAGATTCTGCTCTCTTTTGGGTATATGTCTAGAAGTGAAATTGCTGGGTCATGTGGGCTCTCTATTAATTAATAATTAATATTTTGAGGAACCACCATATTATTTACCATGGCACCATTTTACATTCCTGTCAGCAGTACACAGAGTTTCAGTTTCTCCACATCCTTACCAAAATTTGTTATTTTCTGTTTTTTGGGTAGTAGAAATTGTATTACTGCATATCAGAACTTTCAGGTAAATTTTTTTGTGGGAAGGAGGTAATAAAATACGACTTTTTAATTATTACTGCATTAATCAAAAAGAGTTGATTCTCAAAGGGTTATGATCTATCTTCTTGCTTCAGGCAGGACACCTTGGAGGCTCACCAGGAAGCATTGGAGTTATTGGTGTGAAGTTACCGACAGCCATTTTTTTTTTTTTTTGCTATTCGGTCCAGGAACTTTATTCTTGTAGTAACTTTGGATCTGCTTATGTGACATGATAATAGCTATGACAAAAATAGGCATTTCTCAGGACAGAGGCCCTGTGAAATAGCTCTTTTGCAGAACTAAAAAGGCTAGCAAGTTTATTATGTTTTCCCCCAGGGCAAATTTTCATTTTCCTAAGTGTTTACAGCTGTGTTTGTTTAAAACACTCATGTACCTAACAATTACAGTCCTGTGAAGAAAACAGCAAGTTAGACAAATTAGGCCTAAAAACATCTCAAGCAGAGGTTGTGGTAAAACACAGGAAGCTTGAGAGATGCACAGGGGCTTCTTCAGGGCATTGTTGTAATCATGGAAGAGTTGTATGTTTGACAGTAAATGTTGCACTGCCGTTATACTCAAAGAGTTTCTGAATATTTATAAACACACCCGTTAAGACTGTGATCATGGAAAGTTTTCTGTGGGTTAATTTTTTTTCTTGTCCACTTGTGTGGATATCACTTACCAACAACAGCAGTTCTTGGCTTAACAGCGGCAAAACAGAAATCATTCTTTACTGTGGTTAGTGACAGGTGGAGCCACCCAGTCTCATTGGGAGATCAAATACCAGCCTTCACCTCGCCTACACTTTGTCATTCTAAATTGCAGTTTGTATAGGTGATTTTGACTAGGAAGCAGCTTGGTTTAACAATCACAAGTACTAAGGCTTAACAGCAGCATCACAATATCCAGCAAAACTAATTTTATGCACGCAACTTATGTTTTTCTTTGTATGGTTTGTACACGCACTGGTTTGAGAATTCACGGTAAAGAATGTAACGGTGTTTCCTCTGTTATTAGCCTGTTCCTCAGTGTCACTGTAATAATAATGCCTTGTCTAAGAACCCTGAAATGTCTGCCAGGGCTCTGTAGGCCGTGGAAACTGAGATAACCACTGCTGTCGTTAAAGGTGGCAGGTCCTGTCTCATGCTGTGTGCTGATTTAAGTTCTCTTTGGAATAATGAAGCTAGGTGAGGAGTCCACAGCTCAGGTCCTGTGCCCTTGCGTGGGAGTGATACAAGGAGCAGGAGCCGGTTGCCTTGCTTTCTTGAGATGTGCTCCCCCCACCAAAGGCCCCCCAGTCTGTTCCCCTTGTTGTGTACGTTCAGAGCCAACTCGGGGAGAAAGCACTTCTTCCTTCATTGCTTCAGGCATCTCCTGAGAGCCTTCCCCGCTTCCTGATCTGGGTTAGTGGGCCGCGCCTCGGTCTCTGTTACTGCTCCTCTAGCATACTGTCTGTCCGTTCAGTCACTTCAGTGGCTCAGTCCTGGCCGATTCCTTGCAGTCGCGTGGACCGCAGCACGCCAGGCCCCCCTGTCCATCACCAACTCCCGGAGCTCACTCAAACTCAGGTCCATCGAGTCGGTGATGCCATCAGCCATCTCATCCTCTGTCGTCCCCTTCTCCTCCTGTCCCCAAACCCTCCCAGCATCAGGGTTTTTTCAAAAGAGTCAGTTCTTCACATGAAGTGGCCAAAGTATTGGAGTTTCAGCTTCAACATCAGTCCTTCCAGTGAATGTTCAGGACTGATCTCCTTTAGGATGGACTGGTTGGATCTCCTTGCAGTCCAAGGGACTCTCAAGAGTCTTCTCCAACACCACAGTTCAAAAGCATCAATTCTTGGCGCTCAGCTGTCTTTATAGTCCAACTCTCACATTCATACATGATACTGGAAAAACCATAGCTTTGATTAGACAGACCTTTGTTGGCAAAGTAACGTCTCTCTTTTTTAATATGCTATCTAGGTTGGTCATAACTTTTCTTCCAAGGAGCTGAGTGTCTTTTAATTTCATGGCTGTAGTCACCATCTGCAGTGATTTTGGAGCCCCCCAAAATAAAGTCTGTCACTGTTTCCATTGTTTCCCCATCTACTTGCCATGAAGTGATGGGATCAGATGCCCTGATCTTAGTTTTCTGAATGTTGAGTTTTAAGCCAGCTTTTTCACTCTCCTCTTTCACTTTCATCAAGAGGTTCTTTAGTTCTTCTTTGCTTTCTGCCATAAGGGTGGTGTCATCTGCATATCTGAGGTTATTGATATTTCTCCCGGCAATCTTGATTCCAGCTTGTGCTTCTTCCAGCCCAGCGTTCCTCATGATGTACTCTGCATATAAGTTAAATAAGCAGGGTGACAATATACAGCCTTGACGTATTCCTTTTCCTATTTGGAACCAGTCTGTTGTTCCATGTCCAGTTCTAACTGTTGCTTCCTGACCTGCATACAGGTTTCTCAAGAGGGAGGTCAGGTGGTCTGGTGTTCCCATCTCTTTAAGAATTTTCCAGAGCGCTGCCTCTAGAGGCTGGGAAACAGAGGGCTGGGTTTACTTTATTGTGTTTACTTTAATTAATACATTAAATAATCAATCTAATTATGATTTAATTACATTAATTGATTAATGAGTTGTTTCATTTTATGCTCGACAAACAGGCAAAGTCTGCACTGTGGTGAGAGCGAACTGTGCTGAGCTCTGCTGAGGTCTGTAGAACAAGTATAAAGCAGTTCTATCTGTCTGTAGAACAAGTATAAAGCAGTTCTCACCTGACACTCCAGACTCCTGGGTTCATGCTTTTGAACTGTGGTGTTGGAGAAGACTCTTGAGAGTCCCTTGGACCGCGAGGAGTCTGGAGAGTCAGGTAAGAAGCATTGAGCCCTAGAGAACATGCCCAGGGCGGTTGAAAGGTCACTGTGTAGCCTGAGCGTCACTTCTCAGAAGCTCTGGGGGGAGGGCTGGTCATTAATCCTCCCAGGAGATCAGATGGAGGCAGAGCAAAGGAGGAACACGAGGGAGAAAGCTACTTTCTTCACATCAGTTTCCGCCTCCTTGAGGGACCCGGCTTTTTAGAAAATATACCCTGATCCTCTAATTGTCGTTAGGTACAGGAGTGTAAAATACATAAATAACATTCTTCATCTGATAATGAAAGTCATAGCTTTTTTTGTAGAGCAGAAGACTTGGAAAACACGCATGTGTACTACACAGAAGAAAAGTATATCACCTATAATCCAGCCACCTAGGAAAAATCACAGTCAACATTGTGGAGTATGACCTTTTTTCCCTATGTAATTGACCTTAATGATCTATATACTTGTATTCTCAGACCAGAGGGTGTACAGATTCTGTAAAGAATCACTACGAATTGGATTCATACAAGATCACCATGTTGGTTATTGTGATGATAATTTTGACCCTGCATAGCTTTTAAAAAAAATTTATGTTTTTACTGAAGTAATAGTTGGATTACATGCTTATCTTTTACTTTATAGTTATTTTGAAAAATTTTTGTATACTTTGAAAAAAGCCCAATTGATTTCATTTTAGAGTATTTTAAAGCAGATGGCCTATTTTAAAGAGGATGTTTTCAGTGGACATACTTTTGGGAATGATAGAAGGAAATGGAGATTTTCTGATAAAGAGAGTTATAGTGAAAGTGCTAGTCTCTCAATCATGTCCAACTCTTTACAACCCTATGGACGATAGCCAAGCAGGCTCCTCTGTTCATGGAATCTCCAGATAAGAATAACTAGAGTGGGTAACCATTCCCTTCTCCAGGGGATCTTCCTGACCCAGGGACTGAACCTGGGTCTCCTGCGTTACAGGCAGATTCTTTACCGTTTGAGCCACCAGGGAAGCCCTCAAAAGAATTACGGTTGTTTACTTTTGTGATAGTGACAAATCTCTGTAATAGATATCTTTGTCTTCTTATAGTGTTTACTTTTTGTCCTTTTCATAGTGATATTTTTCCAGAAATGATGTATGTTTTTAAGAAGGTGTGTGTTGTGTTTCTTGTTATATCTTTTTATCATTCATGGAAAATTTATGTGTTGTAAAGTTAGTAAGAAAACAACTGAATTTTTTAATGTGTACAAAGCTATTGGTGTGGTTAAAAGTTTGACATCTGACAGGAACTTTTGGAACAAGAAATTTCCTGGGCAGTGTGGCCTTCACACTTGAGGAGGAACAAAACTTTTGAAGTATATTTTCTGTCCTGCCTTTATCATATTTGCTCTGTCCATTTTGGGCCAGACCAGGACAGCTGCCAGTGGGATTCCATGTTTTGGAAGTCGCTGCTGACTTCAGTACTGCAGAGTGGAGTTTACTCCTCCCCCACTGCCCGTCGCGTCTGTGCCTCTTGACTGGTGAGAGGTCTTGGTCTCCCTGGAGATTGGGGACTCCTCGTGCTGCTTTTTAAAAAGGCACTGTTTTTAGTGTAATGCCTGGCTGTCCTGTCCTCTAAAATCTTTATAATTTTTAAAAATTCCTTGTAGTTCTGAGACCTTTTGTTTGAGGGGGGTAAAGGGTGTCACAAACTCAGGGACCAGACAGTTATATAATGAGAATATGATTCTAAGGAATATGACTCAGTCATAAAAAAGAATGAAAAGAGGTCATTTGCAGCTGCATGGATGGACCTAGAGATTGTCATACTAACTGAAGTAAATCAGAAAGACAGATGTCATATGCTGTCACTTATACCTGAGCTCTAAAGCATGACACAGATGAACCTGTCTGCAAAACAGAAACAGACCCAGACATGGAGAAGAGAGTTGTGGTTGCCAAGAGGGGAGGGAGAAGGATGGACTATGAGTTTGGGGTTAGTTCAGTTCAGTTCAGTTCAGTCGCTCAGTCGTGACTGACTCTCCGCGACCCCGTGAATCACAGCACGCCAGGCCTCCCTGTCCATCACCAACTCCCGGAGTTCACTCAGACTCATGTGCACAGAGTCGGTGATGCCATCCAGCCATCTCATTCTCTGTCGTCCCCTTCTCCTCCCGCCCCCAACCTTTCCCAGCATCAGAGTCTTTTCCAGTGAGTCAACTCGTTGCATGAGGTGGCCAAAGTATTGCAGTAGATTCAAACTATTACGTTTAGAATGGATAAGCAACAAAGTCCTACTGTATATCACAAGCAACTATAGTCTCCTGGGAGAAACCATAATGGAAAAGAAAATAAAGAAAGAATGCATACATATACGTATGTGTGTGTGTGTGTGTATATATATATAAAACAGTCACTTTGTTGTATGGTAGAATTTAGCACAACATTGTAAATCGGCTATATTTCAATTGAAAAGGTTCTAAGGAGGAGTGTGGGGGCTGTGAAAGGCTGGAGGATGCGCACAATCTCCAAAGGCAGTAAAACAAAAACACAGACTATTATAGCCAAATAGAAAGTCCAGATTTGACTAGAAGCTTACCCGTTTATGGGCTTCCCAGATGGCGCTAGTGGTAAAGAACCTGCTTGCCAGTTCAGGAGGCATAAGAGGCGTGGGTTTGATCCCTGGGTTAGGAAGATCCCTGGAGGAGGACATGGCAACCCACTCCAGTATCTTGCCTGGAAAACTTGATGGACAGAGGAGCCTGGTGGGCTACAGTCCGTAGGGTCACAAAGAGTCGGACATGACTGAAGCAACTTAGCACAGCACAACTGCCCATTTAAGTCTGGTTACGCCAGGTACCCCTGTAGTAATAAAAGTAGTAGGGTAACAGTATAATGATAATAAAAATAGCTAACATTTTTTGAGAGCTCAACCTGCTGGGCACATGCATTCTCTTGTCCTGGCTTCACAATAAAGGTAAATACTATTACTCTCCCCATCTTAGAGAGAAAACTGAGGCTTAGAGAAGTTTTTTTTTTGCCCCTGTCACAGAGATAGCACACAGCAGAGTCAAAACCAGCTTTGTCTGACTTTGGGTCTTGAGCTCTGGCTTGTGTTTTGATTTTAGGCTACAGAACTTTGAATTGCATTCATTGGGTAGGAAAAAAGTTGTCAGTCAGCAGCTAAGCTACCCAGCGGCTTGACAGCGGCTAGCTTTGTGGTCCTGGAGGAGGCAGCCAGGCCTGGGACAAAGGGTGGTGTTCTTGGTCTTAGAGGAGGAGGAGACCGTAGGATCAGGTACGGACAGGCTCTGGAAGTCTTCCACAGGTGCCCAGGGAGGCGAGGCCTTGGTGAGGGGAACCAAGAAATTAATAGTTTCTGTGAGACACAGAAAACATGTGGGGTGTATGGCAACATGTATGAGGGGAAAACCTGACTGATGTTTGGTGGGAGCTTTGGCAGACGTGAGTTAGCTCTGGGTGATTCTTTGTACGCTTGGCTTCCTAACTGTGAGTGAGACAATAGCTGGAGCTGTGGAATAAAGAACTAAAACGTATGGGTTGAGGTTTCATCTAGGGCCTTCTGTCACAATACACTATTTTTTTTAATGTTATTTAAATTTTTTTTATTCTATTTTTTCTTTATCCTGCCACACAGCATGTGGGAATCTTAGTTCCCTGACTAGGGATCGAACACATGCCCTCTGCAGTGGAAGTCCAGAGTCTTAACCTCTGAACCATCAGGGAAGTTACACAATACACTTTAAAACTAAGTGAGGTTTTTATCAGGTAGAAGGGACTGACTTCTTGCACTCTTTTTATTTTTTAATTAAAATTAAAAAAATAATTTTTACTGGAGTATAGTTGCTTTACAGTGTTGTATTAGTTTCTTACTGTGCAGTGAAGTGAATCAGTCATACGTATATCTGGATCCCTTCTTTCTTGTCTAACATCTTAGCAGCAAATACTCCACCTCAGAGTGGTTTTTCTGGGGCCAAGAGGATCTCTGTCGGACCACTGGCATTTCCCGTGGTATTTAGTGGAAAGAAAGTATCCTCACAAACCTTTGGTTGTTGAGTTCACCATAAACTGAAGGTGTGTTAACACAGCACCTTTTAACAAACAAGCCCCTGAATCTCGTCTCACATTGTAGCTGTCAAAGCCTTTCTGTCCAAGTGCCTTTAGCTCCAGGAAGTGAGACGTCAAGCCCACCTCTTCCTGCCTGGATGCCCATGAATGTGGACCCTGGGAAACACAGTAGCCTCTGTGAGAGACCTGTCTGCATAAACCTCACAGAGCCCTACAGAGAGATGAACAAAAAAGTGCTCACACACACACACACGGAAAAATTAAAGGGCTGAATCTTCACATTTTTCCCCAATGTGAATAAACTACAGAAATACATTAAAGACGGGTTTAATGGAGTTTGCTTTCTGTCGCCTAAGACTTTTAAGTAGATACTGGAGGAGGAAGTGAACTCGGGTGTCTAGAAACTTAATACCCTTAGAAGGAGGGCAGGGGTGGGATCCAAAATAGAGCACGAGCAGGTCTTAGGAAAGCCCTTCTGTTGAATTGTTTGGTTTAAAATGATCGCTTTCCTAGAAGCAACAAGAAAAACTGGTCCAGTTTGTTTTTAGAGTTGGAAGAAAATCCTTAATGTAAGCAACTTCTGGCTTTGCAGTGTTTCCATCTGGAACATCATTGAAGAATTTGGCCAGATCTCAAGTGATTTATGTTTAGTAAATAAGATTACCTTCAGCTTTCTATTGTGAAAGAGCAAATGGTTTGGGGTTTAGTTGCTGCTTTTCAGTCTCTTTTAATTGCTCGTTCAAGGTAATACTGCATTAATCTCTGTTATTTATCTCTAGAGTTGGGTTTGCAACAGTGGTTTCTGAAGCAAGAAACCAGAACAGTGGTTGAAGCGAGAATGGCTTACAGTATTAATACTTTTGTTGTAGACTTACCAAAAGGATAACTTGTTGTTGTTATTGGTGTGGGGGCGGGGTTGGTGGTAGGATGGAAGGGCTTTTGCATACACCTGAAGTTCAGCTTTTATGTTTTTCTATATTATGTGGCAATGCTTTTAATTTTATGAAACAAATGAAATAAGGGGAATCTCGTGTCACTCGTGTCAGCTATTTTAAATGCTTTTACATGTTTTAAGAGTTTCATGTCATAAGAGTTCATAGGAAGACATTTCTTATTGAAATTGTGGACATCCAGTGAAAAATGACATTTCATTTTGGTGTTAGAGGATACATTAGTATGAAAATGTGAATTCTGATATACTGTTTTTTAAATATGCTTAAGATTTTAATGTTTTAAATTAAGTAGTTTTTATAGGTCCCATGTTAAATTATCCTCATTATTAGGTTTAAATATTTGTGTGAGAGAGGTAAGAATTTTTAGCAAAGAAATGATCATTTTTATACTGCAAGATAGAAAAAAACTGAAGTGTTTCTGGGCATAAAATTTAGGAAAGTGGTACATTATCTATTTCATATTCACTGTAGATAAAAATAGTTACAGCAAGTTGGTAAGTGTTCTGTTCTGGTAACCTCCTTTAGTACCTCTTCCTAAATCTTGGAAGTTTCTCCTTCAACTAGTATCTTAATATTTTGAGTTTCGTATCTTGTGCATTGTGCGAATCAGGCAAAAGATAAAATATATGGAGGTCACTCTGCTTTTCAGATTCTATCAGTTTTTTTGAATCTAACTCTTAAATTGTTTGTGATTCCTTGGCAGCAAGCCATGTACTTGTCACTTTATCTCATTACTGTTAAGTCTAGTCCTGTCAAGAACAGGTTGACTAGTCTTTTTTAATTGCCTGCTTAAAATTTTTCATTTCCAAAATCAGCTGGAAGAATTTAAGATGGTGACAAGTGTGGACTGAGGGTCACTTGAAAGTTCTGAGTGGATCAGGAACTCACTGAAGCGGGGAATGCAGACATGAACAGTTTAAGGCTGGTGTGGAGCGCTTGTATCCAGAAGAACGGAGTGGGGCTTAAACGTGTGTGATGTTGACTAGTATAACAGTTTTTCCTGTGTCTTTGCATGTAAGTGTGCCACCTGTTGTTTGAGGGAACTGGAGGCCAAGGATTAGACAGTTGGAAGGTTGAGATACAGATGAACATGTGCCGTCCTCTGGAGGTGACAAAAAAGAGAAGGATGTCCACCCTAAAACCTGACAGTCATGACCATGGGAAGGACGGGAACCCATGGTTAGGTATGGGCCCTGCCCAAGGGCCGCAGAGTGACAAAGAGAGGAAAGAAGTCGTAAAAAACGTGAAGAGGAGAGATACTTAGGAGGAAGTAGGACAGAGTCCTCTGTTTCCTGAGAAAGCACAGTCTCTGACTGGAATAATGTGTCTGACCCCCTCTGGGAGTGGAGAGGCCAGGTTTCCCAGCACACGGCGAGGCTGACTTTGTTGATACTGCCCAGTAGAGTCTGAGGTGTGGTGGTGGGACCCTCGTTCTCACGACCCTGTGGGAATAGAGATGTAGGGACTGCGTTCCTTTCCAGGGGTGTGTTTCAGAGCCAGGGCGGTGCGTGTGACCTCGAAAGGAAGGTGATTGGTTGGGTGGGCCGTCTGGCCAAGTCAGATCAGAGTAGCCTTCACAGTGCCATCTCTTTTGCTTGAGTCACCCCTTACCTGGTGGCCTTAGGAGGGGGTGTTACTTTGCAGTGTACCGAGGGCAGGGCTGACTCTGTGTCGGTAGACTCCCTGTCACACTCCCCTCAGAGCTCTTCCTGGGGAGCATCACGGCTTCACGTTGTTCCCCACTGGGGCCCCGTTTACTGGAAATGTGTTTCATATTCTAGACCTTTCCTGATTTTCGTACCATCTACCATTTCTCTAAACTCTGCAGATAACTAGCTAATTGAATAAAAACATTCATTCGCCTGTGCAGGGTCCGTATATAACTCATTCCCTGTTCCGTGTGTGCATTCTAAAGGATTCGCAGTGCGCTGACTCAGAGAAACGGTGGCATTTGGGGCAAGTCTTTGGGAAAGTGTTAAGATGGTGGTATCCCAGTGAGTCATACTATGTGCATAGTTTACGCATGGGAAGTAAACTTGAACAGAAGGAGCAGAAAGGGTAAGAAATGACGGTGGGAGTGTGATGAACATGGCCCTAGGGCAAGCGTGAGGTGGGGCTACAAGCCTGTAGTTTGTAGGGAGATTTCATTTCCTTGAAGATTGTGAGTGCTTGGGTTTAACAGCACAGCTCATAAAGTACAAGCCTAACACATTATCTGGGTTGACCTGAAGATTGAGTAGTCTTTCCCAGAGGGCAGGAAAAACTGGTACTCTTGGACTTAGGGAGAAACAGCAGTGTTGTATGTTATGAGGAATTTCAGGGAATTTTCGAGGGTGGTTTGGACTATTTGTAATTGCTGCCTTGAGCTTGACTTTGAACTCTAACCCCGCTCCTGGTGCCGTTAGCTATGACTTAACAGCGTTGGTTGGCTGAGGGAAGGGCTTGCAGGGCTACTGAGGGATCCTTGAGATTTGGGACTGTGTGTCATTCATTGTTGCCAAAGGAGCTCAGAAAGTGTTTCTTGTTTAATGAAATAATAAATACATAGCACCTCTGCCTGATGCCTTCCCCACCCCCTGATTGGCTGAAAGTTTGAAAGTGGTGTGTATGTATGAGATTCCGATGGTTTTGAAAATGTTTAGGCTCCTAGTGCCTAAAAAAACACCAAACCCATATCTTCCAGTCCCCGACAGGGCACCCCAGTCATCGCAGGCAGTTCTGGTATACCCGGAGTAGGTGACCTCCCCATACACGGTTCCATTTCCTCGTTTGCCCCTCAAAGGTGGTGTTGAAACCCTGGAATTATGGGTGACTTACAAGTTCGGATTCCATTCCTGGGTCGGGAAGGTTCCCTGGAGAAGGGAATGGCAGCCCACTCCAGTATTCTTGCCTGGGAAATCTCATGGACAGAGGAGCCTGGTGGGCTACAGTAGTCCACGGGGGTCACAAAGAGTTGGACACTACTGCGCGACTAACACTTTCACTAATACTACAAATTAAAGCATAATAGATAGAAGATATCTCCTTCTCCCCCAAACCACCTTTCCCACTCCTCCTCCCATGCTTCTTTCTATCTTTCTGGCTGTGGTCCAGTTGTGGGCTGTGGTTATGACTCCTGTACCTTATGAACAACTTGCCTCGAAGCTTAAAATCTGTGTCACCAGTTTAGCCAGTTTAGTAGCTGGACTTGTTGATGACAGTCCTGAGCATGTGACTTCCTGCCCTGTCTCACAGCAGCACCACAGCACTTACTTAGACCCTGGTTTCTGCAGGGTGTCTGCTTGATGGGGCAAGTTTAAGTTGTGATTGTCACCACTGGAGTTTGTGTGTTTTTTATATTCCATTTACAGAGGTTCAGTTCCTGCCTTCAGGGAGGATGGAAGCTCCTCTGTATGACATCGGACCTTCATAGCAGACATAAATGTGTTCTGACTGCTAAGCACTCATTTGGATGCTATTTTTAGCTTTTTGTCAGCCTCCTGGGCTGGTTTGATTTGCTGTTTTTATTTTTGTAATGTGCCAGTCACTTTGTGTTGTATTATAGTAGAATCCCAGAAATGGAGGGACTCTTAGAGGTAATTAAATCTGGTGTACTTTAAATGTTTCCTTCCTTCAAAGAGACAGTAAAACCTCTAATTTAGACCTATCTGTAAATTCAGAGAAAAGCTGAATTTCTAGTTCCAAGAGGGATGGAAATGGGAGGCCCAAAGCCTCTAACATTTCTCTGCTGTCTTCCCACCCTAGCCCTGAAAGTAATGTAGTGTGCCATCTGGGCCTCTGTGGAGCTTGGTCTGAAAACCACAGCTCTGGAGTAATGGGTATTTTGCTACTTCTTAAGTGAATCTTCCTGGCACCCAGCTTACAGTTTATTGCTTCCTGAGAGCAAAATTTTAAAACCGAACAGCTCAAAGTTCTTCCTTTGTACTTATCTTCGTGTGAATTACCTTTAGTCACTCAGCAGTCATCAAGAAGCCTATTGTATGTTATGAACCCTCAGTTCCGCCAGTGTGCACCATCAGGTAACACAGGTAAGAAATTGACCTGAGGGCCGAGTGGTACTTTATTATTTTTTGAATTTGATGGCAAGTATGACATCCAGGTAAGACTATGCATATGCTTAAGAAGTTGGGATGTCCTTCATGCTGCTTGGTCACTAAGTCATGTCCGACACTTTGCAACCCTTTAGCCTGACTGTAGCCCACCAGGCTCCTCTGTGCATGGGAATTTTCAGGCAAGAACACTGGAGTGGGTTGCCATTTCATTCTCCAGGGGATCTTCCCGACTCAGATATCGAAGCCATGTCTCCTGTGTCTCCTCCTTTGCAGGCAGATTCTTTATCTGCTGAGCCATCCTGTATAGATCAAAGCAGGGTCCCCTGACCAGCTGCCCCTAAAACCTGTTAGAATGCAAATTCTTGGTTTCTACCCAGATCTGCTGAATCAGGAACTTTGAGGGTAGAGCCCAGAGCCCAGAAAGATAACAAGCCTTTTGGGGGATTCTGGGCTTCCCTTGTGGCTCAGATGGTAAAAAATCCACCTGCAGTGTAGGAGAACTGGCTTCAATCCCTGGATTGGGAAGATCCCCTGGAGAAAGGAATGGCAACCCATTCTAGTATTCGTGCATGGAGAATCCCATGGACGGAGGAGCCTGGCAGGCCTCAGTCCATAGGGGCGCAAAGAGCTGGACACGACTGAGTGACTAACACGTTTTTGGGGGTGATTCTGCAGCACTTTGATGTTTGAGAACCACTGGTGTTGAAGAACACAGTGATAGTGGCAAAGGTTGGCTTGGAGTGTTGTAACACTGCTTCTCCTCCAAGCTTCCTGTTCCTGTAAATTCTTCTTGCTTTGCTATGGAAATTTGCTGTTTTCTCAGTCTTCCGTGAAGTCCTATAACAAACACCCTAGCTCTGACTTCCCACTATGTTACCACCCACCTTGGTCCCTTTTATGTGGAAATTCTGCAGCCACTCGTGGATGTATATAAACATGATTTTCAGGTGTTAGTTGGACGCTTGCTTGTTTGTGAAAGGAAGTAATTTTCTGCTTGGGCAGCCAGGGCCTCATTTGTCAGAATACTGCTAAGGGTGACTCCAAACCGCAGCTCCTCCACCTTCCTGTCTCCAGGGAGGGTCTGATGGAGGCTTTCCCCAGTGCGGCACTGCTGTAGCCATGATCACCTCACCCAAGCTAGCAGTATAAGCCTGCTCTTTTTCTCTTGTGTCTCTGATTAATCAGGCAATGGTTCAACACCCTGCAGTTGAGAATTCCTAGTCTGAGATCCAGGAACTGACCCTGATATCAGACAAATAAGCTTGGCTTGTGTGTAGGTGTGTGTCAGTTGCTCAATCGTGTCTTCTTCTCTGTGACCCCATGGACTGTAGCCCACCAGGCTCCTCTGTCCATGGGGATTCTCCAGGCAAGAATACTGGAGTGGGTTGTCATGCTTTCCTCTGGGGAACTTCCTGACCTGGGGATAGAACCCTGGTCTCCTGCATTACAGGCAGATTCTTTACAATCTGAGCTTCCAGGGAAAATGCCTTTTTGTGGGTGGAGGGTCCACTGTTTCCATCAGACTGGAAAGGATCTGTGAAGCATCCCACCTGCCCCCCCCAAAAAAAACAACAAAAAACCCCAAACACAACAACCCAGCTTGCTCTAGCTGTTGTTGAATCAAAGTTTTAAGAAATCGTTTTAAGATTTGCAGCCAGTTGAGGTGGAAGACCTTCTGTGGGGTTGGCGGTCATACTTCAGCCTGCTGTGTAGGCTCCTCAGGTGTGCTGTGGACATAAGCGGAGTCAGACTGGTTCTCTTGGTCCAGTGGTTTCAGGGGTCGTGTGTTTAAAAACGTCGATCCTGTGAGGCATACAGAGTGAGAGGGGTATTATCCCTGTTTACATCAGTGACACTGAGGCTGAGAGAAAAGCATGAAACTGTCATCACTAGCTTTACTGTTGTCTGAAGGCATTGAACTCCCCTCCTCTGCTTCTAAATACACTTGGATGATGCCTAGAGAAATCTCAGAAGTTCATTATGGATAAAGAGCCGATTGTTCACCGTGCCCCCAACATTGCCATTCCTCTCCAAAGGGAATGGATCATTTTGTTTTTGGCTGTTCCTCATTTTAGCAATTTTGAAACGAAATTTTATGGATATACTCTCCCCACCTCACAGTCAAATAAATGCTGACCCCTGCCCCGCTTCTTTTCTCCTCCATGAGTATCACAGAGAATCCTACCCAATCGTATTTTTCAGCGTGTTGGATCAAGAGAGGGCAAGTCATTGTCAGCTTGTAGCATCACCTCATTTTCATTAGATTGTTCTTTGGGTTTCAAAGACTAGTGCCCTTGTAACTTACATTATACAGCCTTAAAATTGCACATAAAAGTTTGCTGTGGAAGAGTAGCAAATGTAAGATAAATGGAAAAGGTTAAGGGGAAAACGGTGCTAAGAGCTTCTCACAAATGAATTCTCATCATAAAAGCCCAGCGATATCTCCAAGTGACAAATTAACTTGAGAGTGTGCTTTGCATTTTTAAGTAATGTGTGGTAGGATAATTCCATTTGTGTTCAAGCCAGAGGTCAATGCCTCACTTATTCCACTTGTGCTTTTTGTCTAATAGTGTAGAAAAGAGAGCTGGCTGTGTGGGTATTTAATTTACTTTGATTTTGCAAATGCATGTGTCATGATTCAGTCAGTACTGAGATTCTAGGGCTTAAGGCAGGCTGCCTTATAGAAGGTGTCTGTGCTGAGGGCTTGGGGCCAGCATATTTTCTGAAAGGAATATTGTGCTTAGAATGCTTCTTAAAATGATTCTTGTTCTGGCTTGGACCATGCTTTCAGTTTAGTGTGGCCACTTGAAAGGACATCAAGATGTCAGTCATTTATATCTCTTCCTTGTTGTTGGGTGGGTAGAAAAGACATTCGTGAGTGGTATGGTGGTTCTTTCTGTCAGCAGGTTAGAGGTTCTATTATGAAAATTAACTTTGAGCAAGTGACTCTGTATTTCTACCAAGAATATGCATACTGATGTCATTTAGACTCTTTGGGAGAAATGTAAAATACCCATATAAATTTTAGCATTTGTGCATTTGTGATTTCTTGAACAGTTATGGGAATAAAGAGAAAAGAGTTCCTCCCCTGACTTCCTAGTCTGTTTACTGAAACCCGAGGGATCATGTGAAAACTCTTAATTCTTCAAGCTGTTGGTGTCACAATTAGAAGTTTATTTTATTTTACAAGCTTCCTTGTATGTTATTTAGTTTTTTCTTTTTTGCTTTACTGAAGGATAGTTGAGTTATAATATTACATTAGTTGCAGGTGGACAACATACTGATTCAATGTTTTTATGTTACATACTATATGAAAAGAGGTTTAATTTCTAGCCCAAATCAGAAAAAAAAGCCCTCCAGAATGAAATTAATACAAAGCAGTTCCTTGATAGTTGGTATTATTTAGGCAAGATGAAATGTGGCTGCTATATGTGCACTAATAATCACATTTGAAGAGCAGTTCACAGAGGTAAAGAGTTTTCGTGTGTATCAGGCCATTTCTAAACAATGGAGGTGGGTACGACCATGCCCATTTTACAAATGAAAAACAGCAAGATTATATATATCTTCCAAGGCTACTCAGCAGTGTCAGGACTCAGAAGCAGGTTGAAAACATTTCGAATCCAGGTCTTTTATGTCTGCATTTTTTAAAAATCAAAGTATAGTTGATATTGAACTGCAGATTGACTCAGTTATACACAGTCACACAGGTAAACACACACACACATTTTTTTTCCCCAGATTTTTTCCATTATAGATTATTATAAGATAGTGACTATAGCTCCCTGTGCTATCCAGTAGATCCCTGTCGTTTTCTCTATTTTATAAATAGTAGTTTGTATCTGTTAATCGAAACTCCTAATTTACCCCTCCCCTTTCCTGTTTGGTTGCTGTAGTTTGTTTTCTGTGTCTGTGTGTTTATTTCTGTTTTGTATCATTTTTTAGATTCCACATAAAAGTGATATCATATGTTGTTTGTCTTTCTCTGTCTGACTTACTTCAGTTAGTATGGTCATCTCTATGTCCATCCATGTTGTTGCCGATGGCATTATTTTATTCATTTTTTATGTGAGGATGAACTTTCCGTTGTATGTGTATACCACGTCTTCCTTATCTGTTTATCTGTCAGTGGACATTTAGGTTGTTTCCATGTCTTGGCTATTGTAAATAGTGCTGTTGACATTGGGGAGAATGGATCTTTTTGGGTTAGAGTTTTCTCCTGATATATGCTCTGAAATGGTATTTCTGGTTCTTATAGTAATTCTATTTTTAGTTTTTTAAGGAACCTCTGTACTGTTCTCTAAAGTGGCTGCACCAATTTACATTCTCACCAACAGTCTGTAAGGGTTCCCTTTTCTCCACACTCTCTCCAACATGTATTATTTGCACAGTTTTTGATGGTGCCATTCTGACCTGTGTGAGGTGATACCTCATTGTGGTTTTGATTTGCATTTCTCTAATGGTTAGGGAGATCCAACCAGTCCATTCTAAAGGAGATCAGTCCTGGGTGTTCATTGGAAGGAATGATGCTGAAGCTGAAACTCCAATACTTTGGCCACCTCATGCGAAGAGTTGACTCACTGGGAAAGGCTCTGATGCTGGGAGGGATTGGGGGTGGGAGGAGAAGGGGACGACAGAGAATGAGATGGCTGGATGGCATCACCGACTCAATGGACATGAGTTTGAGTGAACTCTGGGAGTTGGTGATGGACAGGGAGGCCTGGCATGCTGTGATTCATGGGGTCGCAAAGAGTCGGACACAACTGAGTGACTGAACTGAACTGAACAGTTAGGGATGCTGAGCATCTTTCCATGGGCCTGTTGTCCATCTGTATGATTTCTTTGGAGAACTGATTTCTTAAGTCTTCTGCCTATTTTTTGATTGGGCTGTTTTTGTTGTTGTTGTTTTTGGGTTGTATGACCTGTTTGTATGTTTTGGACATTAAGCCCCTGTCCATGGCATTCTTTGCAAATATTTTCTCCCATTCTATAGGTTGCCTTTTAGTTTTATTTATCATTTCCTTTGCTGTGCAAAAGCTTGAAAGTTTAATTAGGTCCCATTTGTTTATTTTTGTTTCTGTTTCCATTACTCTAGGAGATGGGTCCAAAAAAATATTGCTTCGATTTATGTCAAAGAGTGTTCTGCCTATGTTTTCCTCTAGCAGTTTTGTAGTATCCAGTCTTACATTTAGGTCTTTAATCCATTTTAAGTTTAGTTTTGTATATGGTATTAGATAATGTTCTAATTTCATTCTTTTACATGTGACTGTTTAGTTTTCCCAGCACCTCTTATTGAAGAGACCGTCTTTTTTTCTATTTTATATTCTTGTCTCCTTTATCATAGATTAATTGACCATAAGTGAGTGGGTTTATATCTGGGCTTTCTATCTGATTCCATTGAACTATATGTCTTTTTTGGTGCCAGTACCATACTGTTTTGATTACAGTAGCTTTGTAGTATAGTCTGAAGTCAGGGAGTGTGATTCCTACAGCTCTGTTCTCCTTTCTCAAGATTGATTTGGCTCTTTGAGACCTTTGTGTTTCCATACAAATAAAAAATTTTTTTGTTCCCATTCTGTGAAAAATGCCACTGGTAATTTGATAGGAATTGCATTGAATCTATAGATTGCTTTGGTAGTACAGTCATTTTAACAATTTTGATTCTTCCAGTCTAAGACAAGTATATCTTTCCATCTGTTTGTGTGGTCTTTAAGTGATTAAAATTTTAAATGTTTTCTTAATTTTTCTTTCTGATATTTGTTAATGTATAGAAATGCAACAGGTTTCTCTGTATTAATTTTGTATCCTGAAACTTTACTGAATTCATTGATGAGATTTAGTATTTTTCTGGTGGCAACTTGAGGATTTTCTGTGTATCAGTTCAGTCGCTCCAGTCGTGTCCGACTCTCCGCAACCCCATGAATCACAGCACGCCAGGCCTCCCTGTCCATCACCAACTCCCGGAGTTCACTCTAACTCATGTGCACAGAGTCGGTGATGCCATCCAGCCATCTCATTCTCTGTCGTCCCCTTCTCCTCCCACCCCCAACCTTTCCCAGCATCAGAGTCTTTTCCAGTGAGTCAACTTGTCGCATGAGGTGGCCAAAGTATTGCAGTTTCAGCTTTAGCATCAGTCCTTCCAATGAACACTCAGGATTGATCTCCTTTAGAATGGACTGGTTGGATCTCCTTGCAGTCCAAGGGACTCTCAAGAGTCTTCTCCAACACCACAGTTCAAAAGCATCAATTCTTCGACGATCAGCTTTCTTCACAGTCCCAACTCTCACATCCATACATGACCACGGGAAAAACCATAGCCTTGACTAGACGGACCTTTGTTGGCAAAGTAATGTGTCTGCTTTTTAATATACTATCTAGGTTGGTCATAACTTTCCTTCCAAGGAGTAAGCGTCTTTTAATTTCTGTGTTTGCTGCTACTGCTGCTAAGTCACTTCAGTCGTGTCCGACTCTGTGTGACCCCATAGACGGAAGCTCACCAGGCTCCCCCGTCCCTGGGATTCTCCAGGCAAGAACACTGGAGTGGGTTGCCATTTCCTTCTCCAATGTGTGAAAGTGAAAAGTGAAAGTGAAGTTGCTCAGTCGTGTCCGACCCTCAGCGACCCCACGGACTGCAGCCTACCAGGCTCCTCCATCCATGGGATTTTCTAGGCAAGAGTACTGGAGTGGCTTGCCATTGCCTTCTCCGAATTTCTGTGTATGCTAAATCACTTCAGTCGTGTCCGACTCTGTGTGACCCCACAGACGGAAGCCCACCAGGTTCCCCCGTCCTTGGGATTCTCCAGGCAAGAACACTGGAGTGGGTTGCCATTTCCTTCTCCAGCATACTGTATAGCATACTGTAAATGGTGAGTTTTTTTTCTTCCTTTCCAATTTGGGTTCCTTTTATTTCCTTTTCTTATTGCAGTGGCTAGGACTTCCAAAACTATTAATATGTTGAATAAAAGTGGCAAGACTGGATAACCTCATCTTATTCCTGATCTTAGAGGAAATACTTTCAGCTTTTCACCATTTAGAGTGATGTTTGCTGTAGGTTTGTCATATATGGCTTTTATTATGTTGAGGTAGGTTCTCTCTATGCTCACTTTCTAGAGAGTTTTATCATAAGTGGATATTGAATACCGTGGACAGAGGAGCCTGGTGGGCTATGGTCCATGGGGTCACAAAGAATTGGATATGACTGAAGCAACTTAGCAGGCACACATGCACACTGATTTGAAGATATTGAAAAACACTTGCATTCCTGGGATAAATTCTAATCGAGGATGGTGTATGATCTTTTTAATGCATTGTTGCATTAAGTTTCAGTTCAGTTCAGTCGCTCAGTCGTGTCCGACTCTCCGCGACCCCATGAATCACAGCACGCCAGGCCTCCCTGTCCATCACCAACTCCCGAAGTTCACTCAAACTCATGTCCACAGAGTCGGTGATGCCATCCAGCCATCTCATTCTCCGTCGTCCCCTTCTCCTCCCGCCCCCAACCTTTCCCAGCATCAGAGTCTTTTCCAGTGAGTCAACTCGTCGCATGAGGTGGCCAAAGTATTGCAGTTTCAGCTTTAGCATCAGTCCCTCCAATGAACATCCAGGATTGATCTCCTCTAGAATGGACTGGTTGGATCTCCTTGCAGTATAAGGGACTCTCAAGAGTCTTCTCCAACACCACAGTTCAAAAGCATCGATTCTTCGGCGGTCAGCCTTCTTCACAGTCCAACTCTCACATCCATACATGACCACGGGAAAAACCATTGCCTTGACTAGACGGACCTTGGTTGGCAAAGTAATGTCTCTGCTTTTTAATATACTATCAAGGTTGGTCATAACTTTCCTTCCAAGGAGCAAGCGTCTTTTAATTTCATGGCTGCAATCAGCATCTGCAGTGATTTTGGAGCCCAAAAAAACAAAGTCTGACACTGTTTCCACTGTTTTTCCATCTATTTCCCATGAAGTGATGGGACCAGATGCCATGATCTTTGTTTTCTGAATGTTGAGCTTCAAGCCAACCTTTTCACTCTCCTCTTTCACTTTCATCAAGAGGCTTTTGAGTTCCTCTTCACTTTCTGCCATAAGGGTAGTGTCATCTGCATATCTGAGGTTATTGATATTTCTCCCAGCAATCTTGATTCCAGCTTGTGCTTCTTCCAGCCCAGCATTCCTCATGATGTACTCTGCATATAAGTTAAATAAGCAAGGTGACAATATACAACCTTGACGTACACCTTTTCCTATTTGGAACCAGTCTGTTGTTCCATGTCCAGTTCTAACAGTTGCTTCCTGACCTGCATACAGGTTTCTCAAGAGGCAGGTCAGGTGGTCTGGGATTCCCATCTCTTTCAGAATGTTCCACAGTTTATTGTGATCGACACAGTCAAAGGCTTTGGCATAGTCAATAAAGCAGAAATAGATGTTTTTCTGAAACTCTCTTGCTTTCTCCATGATCCAGCGGATGTTGGCAATTTGATCTCTGGTGCCTCTGCCTTTTCTAAAACCTGCTTGAACATCTGGGAGTTCACGGTTTACATACTGCTGAAGCCTGGCTTGGAGAATTTTGAGCATGACTTTACTAGCGTGTGAGATGAGTGCAATTGTGCGGTAGTTTGAGCATTCTTTGGCATTGCCTTTCTTTGGGATTGGAATGAAGACTGACCTCTTCCAGTCCTGTGGCCACTGCTGAGTTTTCCAAATCTGCTGGCATATTGAGTGTAGCACTTTCACAGCATCATCTTTCAAGACTTGAAATAGCTCAACTGGAATTCCATCACCTCCACTAGCTTTGTTCGTAGTGATGCTTTCTAAGGCCCACTTGACTTCACATTCCAAGATGTCTGGCTCTAGGTCAGTGATCACGTTATCGTGACTATCTTGGTCGTGAAGATCTTTTTTGTACAGTTCTTCTGTGTATTCCTGCCACCTCTTCTTAATATCTTCTGCTTCTGTTAGGTACATACCATTTCTGTCCTTTATCGAGCCCATCTTTGCATGAAATGTTCCTTTGGAATCTCTAATTTTCTTGAAGAGCTCTCTTGTTTTTCCTATTCTGTTGTTTTCCTCTATTTCTTTGCATTGATCACTGAGGAAGGCTTTCTTATCTCTCCTTGCTATTCTTTGGAACTCTGCATTCAGATGCTTATATCTTTCCTTTTCTCCTTTGCTTTTCGTCTCTCTTCTTTTCACAGCTATTTGTAAGGCCTCCTCAGACAGCCATTTCGCTCTTTTGCATTTCTTTTCCATGGGGATGGTCTTGGTCCCTGTCTCCTTTACAATGTCACGAACCTCCGTCCAGAGTTCATCAGGCACTCTATCAATCAGATCTAGTCCCTTAAATCTATTTCTCACTTCCACTGTATAATCATAAGGGATTTGATTGAGGTCATATCTGAATGGTCTAGTGGTTTTCATTAAGTTTGCTAGTATTTTATTGAGGATTTTTGTTTATTTGTTTGGTTGTGTTGGGTCTTAGTTTTGGTCCTTGGGATCTTTGATGTATCGTGTGGGATCTTTTGTTGTGGCACTGGGACTCTCTAGTTGTGGCATTTGGGCTCAGTTGCTCCCTGGTGTGTAGGATCTTGGGCTTCCCTGGTGGCTCAGATGGTAAAGAATCTGCTTGTGATGAGGGAGACCTGGGTTCAATTCCTGGGTTGGGAAGATCCCCTGGAGGAGGGCATGGCCACCCACTCCAGTATTCTTGCCTGGAGAATTCCATGGACAGGGGAGCCTGGTGGGCTACAGTCCATGGGGTCTCAAGAGTCGGACACCTGAGGGATTAAGCATAGCTCAGCATGTAGGATCTTAGTTCCCTGACCAAGGATTGAACCTACGTCCCCTGCACTGCAAGGTGGATTCTTAACCACTGAATTATCAGGAGAGTCCCCTTGTTGAGGAATTTTGCATCTATATTCATCAGTGATATTGGCCTGTAGTTTTCTTTTTTTTGTGATCTCCTTGTCGGTTTTGGTATCAGGGTGACGGTGGTCTCATAGAATGAGTTTGGGAGTGTTCCTTGTGTGGATTTTTGGGATAGTTTCAGAAGGGTGAGTGTTGACTGTTCACTAAATGTTTGATAGAATTCACCTGTGAAGCTTCTGGTCTTGAACTTTTGTTTGTTGGGAGTTTTAAAATTACTGATTTAGTTTAAATACTGATAATAAGTCTTCATATTTTCTGTTTCTCCCTGCTTCAGTCTTGGGAGATTGTTCCTTTCCAAGAATTTGTCAGTTTCTTCCAGGATGTCCATTTCATTGATGTATAATTGATTGTAGTAGTCTGTTCTGATCCTTTATATTTCTGTGGTGTTGGTTTTAACTTCCCCTTTTTCATATTTGATTTTATTGATTTGACCACTCTCTCTTTTATTCTAGATGAGTCAGACTAAAGGTTTATCAGTTTTTTCCAAAGAACCAGGTGTGTGTTTCTTTGATCTTTTCTGTTTTGTTTTTAAAAAATTATTTATTTTAATTGGAGGCTACTTACTTTACCATACTGTGGTGGTTTTGCCATACACTGACATGAATCGGCCTTGGGTGTACATGTGTCCCCATCCTGAACCCCCCTCCCACCTCCCGCCCCCTCCCATCCCTCTGGGTCATCCCCATACACCAGCTTTGAGTACCCAGCTTCATGCATTGAACTTGGACTGCGCATCTATTTCACATATGGTCATATACGTGTTTCAGTGCTATTCTCTGTTAAAGTCTCTTATTTCATTTATTTCTGTTCTGATCTTCATGCTTTCTTTCCTTCTGCTAACTTTGGATTTTGTTTATTTCTTCTTTCTCTAGTTGCTGTAAGTGTAAGGTTAGGTTGTCTGAGATTGTTTCCTGAGGCAAGCTTATATTACTATGAGCTTTCCTCTTGGAACTGCTTTTGCTGCATAGAATTAGACTGGGTAATTAATAGTAATATCTTTGTCTTCTGCATTCTTCTACTGAAGTTCTCCTTTTCTTCTTTGGTCTGTTGCCACATTGCCCTTTTGCTTTAGGATTTCAATTTGTGAGGTGAAGACAGTGGGCATGATTTTCTCCTGCATTGCAGGCGGATTCTTCACCAACTGAGCTATCAGGGAAGCCCTTTATTATAGATAATTGCCTTGAACTCTGGCTAGTATGGACTTGACCTTTCAAAGTGCAGGGCCAAAGATCACATTTTTACTTGTGTGGGATTTTTTGTTGCTTTGATCTCAGAGGAATTGATAGATGCAGGTGTCGAGACTAAGGGAGATGAGGGCAGGTGGGTCGTCAGGAGCTCTGGGGCCGTGTTCAGTTCCTCAGCTCATGGTGGTGTCTGACGTTTCTTGGAAGAAGCAGAATAGATTCAACTACCTGAGGCTAGGAGCCAAGCAGGCCCCCATACTTCCCCAAAGTTCAAGTTCCTTTTAACTCTGAGTGTCTCCTGGGATCATTCTCTTAAAAAAGCACTTTACTGTATTTTTTTTCCCCATGAGGATAAAACCCCAGCACTCTAAATTCATGCTTCCTACTGTGGGACCTAGTATTATAGAATCTGTTTGCCTCTAAATAAAGAAATAAAGTAAGTTTCAACAGCATGTCAGTCAGCTGTCCCAGAAACCACTCAGAAGTTAATGGGTGTTTTGAGGTTGTGTATTCACCTGCCTGGAGAGTTGAGGACTCTGGACATATTTCGAGTTAGGAAATAAATACCTATGTGATTACATGGCTTATTGTTTATTGTAAAACATATCATCTTATGTTAGAGTCCAGTGACTCATGATCTGACTTCAGAATACTTTTGCCTCAATAATTTTAAAAACCCTTTTTCCTGCCATTTGGCTTCTAACATGTGTTCAGGCCATGCTTTTCTTTTGGTACCTTTCTAATTGAGATGAAATTTATATAACACAAATGCTGTGAATATTGTTTGTCAAGAGAATTTAAGAAAGGTTAATTGACTCAGCGCTTGGTTTATTTATTTGAATTCAGTAGCTGATAGGCCAGGATGATATATAAAGCCAGGTCCATGCCTTGAAGGAGACCACGGCCTCCAAGGAGGATACAAATATAAACAGATAATAATAGAGACATGAACAGTGTGCCCTGTGACTGCCAAGGATATCGACTGCACATTCCTTTTTGAGCCCACCTCTGAAAATGGTGGGTCTTTTCCTCTTGCTCAATATTTTTGTGGTGACTTGTCTCACTTCTTTGTCTTAATGTTTTCAGTTAGAGATTTCATATGAAAGTTAGAATTTTGTCAGCTACTTCATGCTTCTCAATATTTCTTGCTTCTATGATTCAAAGACAGAAATGTGTGTGGTAATGCTTGACGTTAGTCTGTTTGTTAGAATGATAAAACATGCAGTTGATATAAAACTGGATATAAAAATGTATTTTTTGACTGTTGGAGTATGAATTTGGGATTTTACCAAGTGTGTTTTTCCTGCAAGTGTGTGGCAAGACTGTTGGCCAATAAAATCCAGGACTGTTTGCTTACTTAAGCCTGAACTATATTGTGTATATTATAATTTTTATTGTATGTTTCACCCTCATTGCCTTAAAAAACCCAAGCTGAAAAAGTATACTTCCTGTTTTCTTTGCTTTGAAATATCCTAAAACTTCATATCTCTTCTCTCTCTCTCTTTTTTTTTGTTACTTAAATCTCTTGTTTGTTTGAAAATGATAACAGCAGTGTCTTTTTCTTTTATACTGGTAAATGGACAATATTTATAGAGATCCCTGGAAGTCATAGCGAAAGGACTAAGTGAAATTTGAAATGGCGTTATGCAATATGTGCTGGAGAAGACTCTTGAGAGTCCCTTTAACTGCAAGGAGATCCAACCAGTCCATTCTAAAGGAGATCAATCCTGGGTGTTCATTGGAAGGACTGATGCTGAAGCTGAAACTCCAGTATTTTGGCCACCTCATGCGATGAGTTGACTCACTGGAAAAGACTCTGATGCTGGGAAGGGTTGGGGGCGGGAGGAGAAGGGGACGACAGAGAATGAGATGGCTGGATGGCATCACTGACTCGATGGACATGAGTTTGAGTGAACTCTGGGAGTTGGTGATGGACAGGGAGGCCTGGCGTGCTGTGATTCATGGGGTCACAAAGAGTCGGACACGACTGAGTGACTGAACTGAACTGAATATGAATATATTATTTTCTTATATTAAGTAGAGTTTTATTAAGGTGAATTTTTCTCAATACTAATCTCTTTTTAAAAACTTATTGTTTATTTGGCTGCATTGGGTCTTGGTTGCTGCGTGTAGGCTTTTTCCGGTTGTGAGCAGGGGCTACCGTTCAGTTGCCATGCATGGGCTTTTCACTGCAGAGTATGGGCTCCGGGGCGTGCAGGCCAGCAGTTGTGGCATGCAGTCTTTTTAGTTGTCTTAGTACTTGTAGAATCTTTCTGACCAGGGTCCCCTGCATTGGCAGATGGATTCTTAAACCATTGACTACCAGGGAAGTTCAATACTACTCTTCTTTAAATTTAAAGACTTTAGTCTTCTTTTAAAATAATTACGCTATTTAGACTCCCTCACTTCTCTTTTTTTACACATTACATTACACAAGCACACAGGGTCTCAAACAACGAAGTTGAATGCCAGTGTCTTTGAAAGTAAAAGTCGCTCAGTCATGTCCGACTCTTTGCGACCCCATCCATGGAATTCTCCAGGCCAGAATACTGGAGTGGGTAGCTGTTCCCTTCTTCAGGGATCTTCCCAACCCAGGGATCAAACCCAGGTCTCCTGCATGGCAGGCGGATGCTTTACCAGCTGAGCCACCAGGGAAGCCAAATAGTTTAAAATAGTTTTTCTGTTTAAATTCCCTCACTTCTCTATTTTTTAGGCATTTCTAAACTGGCACAGCTGTCATTTTATTTTTTATTTTATCGAGTATGGTATCTTTGAAATGTTAGTTTAAAAACAAAATCCCTCTAAAGTTTCTTCTGATCCTTGAAAATGTAAGAACTGACTTCAGTGACTTCACTATAATACTCGTATTTTAGTAAAATCTTGCAACATGTTGCTCAAGTGCTAGAAAATAATATTTTTAGCTCAATTTTAAACCTTAACTGAAGTTTTATTTAACCTTTCTCTGTGTGAATAGCTTAAAGGGCACACTTATAAGGTTACAATTTACAGTTTTACAGAAAGATCTTTTTCTTCGCTTCATTATCTTGACAGCGGAGAAAGTCAAGGGAACAGTCAACAGACTGGTCTAATGGGAATTTGTTCCGTGTACTGGAATTTGCTTCCTCCTTGGTATGAGAGCTTGTGTTTGTGGCGTACAAAGTGACGTTGTGTAAAAATATGAAAGACAGGTGTTTACTCTGGCCTTGGCCAAGGTGAGAGTTTGAAATAGGAGAACTGGGCTCTGTATAGGAGGGAACAGGGAACTTGACGGATCTGTCGGTTTTGTCCCCCGTCATTGAAACCAGAAACTCAGTGAAGGAGATATAATTTCCCAACTTAATACAGCCTTAAAATCTTTTTTCTTTTGGTTGATGTATTTTAAGCAGTTGAATACATTTTCCATGAATTTTACTGCCTTCCATTTATCTTTGAATAGCAGCCAGCAGAGAGATATTTAGAAGGTTATGCACAACAATAAAACGAACTGTTAGAAAAGTCCTTTTGTGGCATTCCTCAAGTGTGTGCCGGTAGAAAAATTACTGTCATTTGATAGTGGGATGTTGGAAATGATTTTATTTACTATTTAGAAATAACACAAATGAGCCTTGCTTTTTCAGTTCACAGGTTCAAAACATTTAGTTATGCCTCACTAGCTCAAATCTTTGTTCATTACCCTGTACACTGATGGAATTAAATGTGACACATTGCAGTGTTGGATCAGCCCCACAGATTTAGAATGCAGGGTTTGATTGCATGCTGGGAAAAAAATAAAAAAGAAAGATACTGTTTAATGTCAGAAATGATTTCTGAAATTTTGTTTTTAGCTTAAAGTTGGCTCAAGAAAGTATCCCAATGATGGCAATGGAAAAAGATTGTGAAGAATATTCCATAGGTTGCCCTGTTGAAACCAAAAGAGAATCTTAGGGTTTGAAGGAGCAAGTAATTTTTCTTTCTTTTTTTTTCAATTTTAAGTACATATACATTTTTCAGTTGAAAAAAAAATGTATTTATTTATTTGTCTGTGCCGGATCCTAGTTGTGAGTACTTGGGATCTTTGATTTTCATTGTGGCATGGAGTTTCCCTCGTTGCTCAGTTGGTAAAGAATCTGCCTGCAATGCAGGAGACCTGGGTTTGATTTCTGCATTGGGGAAGATCCCCTGGGGAAGGAAATGGCAACCCACTCCAGTATTCTTGACTGGAGAATTTTATGGACAGAGGAGCCAGGTGGGCTACAGCCCATGGGGTTGCAAGAGGCGGACACAACTTAGCGATTAAACCACAATCACTATGCAGGGTCTTTAGATTAGATGTTTAGATTAGATTGCAACATGTGCAGTCTAATTCCTTGACCAGGGATTGAACCTGGGCCCCCTGCATTGTAAGTGTGGCGTTTTAGCTGCCGAACCAGCAGGGAAATCCCAAGCAAATAATTTTTCAAAGCCAGGCTCTTGGTATCTCTACTGGCCATAATATGGCTAGTCCCTGGCAGAGTGTGCTTCTAGTACTTGTGTCTGTCAGCTCCAGTAGTACACAGGTGTTCAGTGACCATTTGGCCTTGAAACATCTAGTTTTATCCTCTGGCTCCCCAGGGACATGTGTGGATGAAGGTCAGAGCCTTGGGATGCTTGCTGTGAGGCTCATAGGTGTTGAGAGAGGAGAGCTGCCTTAATATAATGACTGTATTTTTCAGGGAATTCTTTAGAGGCCACCTTCTTTTTTTTTTTTTATTATTTTAGTAATGTATTTTATTTAACCTAATCTGTCCAAAGTGTTGTTTTTCCACCATGTAATCAATATGGAAATATTGGTGACTTCCCTGGTGGTCCAGTGGCTAAGACTACACATTCCCAGTGCAGGGGGCCTGGGTTCCATGCCTGCTCAGAGAACTAGATCCCGCAGGCTGCAACTGAAGAACCTGCAGGCTGCGATAAAAGATGCCATGTGCTGCGACCCGGCGCAACCAAATACATATTTTTAAAATGAACATGTTATTAATGAGATCTTTTGCATTCTCTTTTCATATTCCATCTTGAACTCTGGTGAGGATTTTATATTTAAAGCACCTCTATATTTGAATGCCTGCTTTTCACCAGAAATGCTTGATCTCTGTTGAGATTGCATAAAATGTATAGTTGAAAAAGTAGTTTCACACCCAAGTTGTTCTAGTAACTGAATCAGTATCAATTTTAGACTTCAATTAATTAAAATGAAATGAACTTTGAGTCCCTTAGTCGCAGAAGCCACATTCCAAGTTTCAGTAACCTTGCATGGCTAGAGGTGACCTTGTTGAACAGTGTAGGGTTGGAGATTACCCCTTTGGGCTCCAGAACCAGTCTGTGGAGGCCATCTTCTAGTTCTTTTGCTTACTAATTCATTTAGTACAGGGCCATCTCTCAATGGCGTCTCTAACTTGCACTTCATTTTTATAATTACTATTTTTTTGGCCATGCCCGCAGCAACTAGGATCTTAGTTCCCTGACCAGAGATTAAACCTGTGCCCCCTGCATTGGAAGCATGGAATCTTAACCACTGGACTGCCAGGGAAGTTCCATAAATTGTACTTTAGTATTCATAAGATATATAAGCATTTTCTGTGGCCTAAAGTCACCTGTCATTTGTTTTAAGGGTAAAGGGCAGGGAATTGGAAGTTTAACTTGGATTTCAGTCCTAGCTCTGCCACTGTTAGATTTGACTTCATCTCTCTAAACTTCAGCTTTCTTGTCTATACAATGAGTGTTCATTCGTTTGTTCCTTCCTTCAACAAATATTAAGTAATTTCTGTGTGCCAGGCTTATCCTCAGTGCTGGAAAATGAGCAGTGAGCAAAGCAGACTAAAATCCTGCTTTCAGTGGCACTTGCATGCTACTGGGGAGATGGAATATAAAATAATAGAAGTGAAATATAATATGGTAGATGGTGACGGTTGCTCCAGAGAAAAATAGAACGGTTTCAGGGATAGAGTGACAAGATAGGAAGGTGATTCCTGTCTGTTTTACACGGTCGGCAGTAGACAGAGAGGGCCTCTGTGTGGAGGGGCCGTGTCGGCAGAGATGTACATGAAGAGCGGAAGGGTATTTGAGGATTCCTGGGGATAGATGATCTCAGGGAGCAGCAAGTCTGGCAGGCACCGCGTAAGTGGCAGAGCAGGGGGAAGAGTGGGGTTTCAGGGGGTGAGGGCCAGTGCAGCCGTGACGCCAGTGCACGCCTCTTGGGGCGGCTTAGAAGATGGGGTGAGATGACCTTTGATATGCATTTTGCACTGAAAGAACAAAATGCGATAACAAGTGGGGATTGTTGCAGGAATGCAGAAGGGTTCAGTAGTAGGAAGCTTGTTAAAGATAGTCGTCATCTTGTTAAACACAAAGAGAAAAAAATAATTTCATTTTTATAGAAAAGGCATGTGATAAAATTCAATATTGATTATTGATTTCTTTTTTAAAACCCTCAAAATGTGGTAGGAAAATATAGTTAGTAAACTATGTTCTTCTCAACCTAAAAACCATCTCAGCCTTAACAGGAAATTTGTGATCGTTAAAATCAGAAACAAAGATATCTACTGTTTTCACTCTTTATTAATGGTATTTTGGAATCACAGGTTAATGTAGGTGAACAATAGAATGACAAAGCAGTTAGAGAGGTGTGATGAATAGGAATATATGACTAAAATACTCCATGGAATCAAATGAAAAATTGACTGTAAAGAGTAATCATATTTATAAACAAGCTTGGATGTCAAAACAATATGTCAACATTCATACCTTTTGGATATACTAGCAACTAGTTTAAATGTTCAGTTCAGTCACTCAGTCATGTCTGACTCTTTGGCCACCCCATGGGCTGCAGCATGCCAGGCTTCCCTGTTCATCACCACCTCCCGGAGCTTGCTCAGACTCATGTCCATCAAGTTGGTGATGCTATCCAGCCAACCATGTCATCCATCCTCTGTCGTCCCCTTCTCCTCCTACCTCCAATCTTTCCCAGCGTCAGGGTCTTTTCCAGTGAGTCACTTCTTCGCATCAGGTGGCCAAAGTATTAGAGTTTCAGCTTCAGCATCAGTCCTTCCAATGAATATTCAGGGTTGATTTCCTTTAGATCTCCATGCTGTCCAAGGGACTCTCAAGAGTCTTCTCCAGCACCACAGTTCAAAAGCATCAATTCTTTGGCGCTCATCTTTCCTTATGGTCCAACTCTCACATCCATACATGACCACTAGAAGAACCATAACTCTGACTCTATGGACCTTTGTCATCAAAGTGATATCTGTGCTTTTCAATATGCTGTCTAGGTTGGTCATACCTTTTCTTCCAAGGAGCAAGTGTCTTTTAATTTCGTGGCTGCAGTCACCATCTGCAGTGATTTAGGAGCCCAAGAAAATAAAGTCTCTCACTGTTTCCATTGTTTCTCCATTTATTTCCCATGAAGTGTTGGGACTGGATATCATGATCTTCGTTTCTTGAATGTTGAGTTTTAAGCCAGCTTTTTCACTCCCCTCTTTCACTTTCATCAAGAGGCTCTTTAGTTCTTCGCTTTCTGCCATAAGGGTGGTGTCATCTGCATATCTGAGCTTATTGATATTTCTCCTGGCAATCTTGATTCCAGCTTGTGCTTCATTCAGCCTGGCATCTTGCATGATATACTCTGCATATAAGTTAAATAGAGTGACATTATACAGCCTTGATGTACTCCTTTCTCAATTTGGAACCAATCCATTGTTCCATGTCTGGTTCTAACTGTTGCTTCTTGACCTGCATACAGATTTCTCAGGAGGTGGGTTAGGTGGTCCGGTATCCCCATCTCTTTAAGAGTTTTCCACAGTTTGTTGTGATCCACACAGTTCAAGGCTTTAGTGTAGTCAGTGAAGCAGAAGTAGGTGTTTTTCTGGAATTCTCTTGTTTTTCCTTTGATCCAACGGATGTTGGCAGTTTGATCTCTCGTTCCTCTGCCTTTTCTAAATCCAGCTTATACATCTGAAAGTTCTCAGTTCGACATGAAGCCTAGCTTGAAGGATTTTGAGCATACCTTGCTAGCATGTGAAATGAGTACCGTTGTGCAGTAGTGTGAACATTCTTTGGCATTGCCTTTCTTTGGGATTGGAATGAAAACTGACCTTTTCTAGTCCTGTGGCCACTGCTGAGTTTTCCAAATTTGGTGGCATTTGAGTGCAGGACTTTCACAGCATCATCTTTCAGGATTTGAAATAACTCAACTGGAATTCCATCACCTCCACTAGCTTTGTTCATAGTGATGCTTCCTAAGGCCACTTGACTTCACATTCCAGGATGTCTGGCTCTAGATGAGTGATCACACCATCACGGTTATCTGGGTCATTAGGATCTTTTTTGTTTAGTTCTCTGTGTATTCTTGCCACCTTTTCTTAATCTCTTCTGCTTCTGTTAGGTCTATACCATTTCTGTCCTTTATTGTGCCCATCTTTGCATGAAATGTTCCCTTGGTATCTCTCATTTTCTTGACGATATCTCTAGTCTTTCCCATTCTATTGTTTTCCTCTATTTCTTTGCATTGATCTTTGAAGAAGGCCTTCTTTTCTCTCCTTGCTCTTCTTTGGAATTCTGCATTCAGATGGATATATCTTTCCTTTTCTCCTTTGCCTTTCACTTTTCTTCTCTTCCCAGCTATTTGTAAGGCCTCTTCAGACAACCATTTTGCCTGTTTGCATTTCTTTTTTTTGGGGATGGTCTTGATCACTGCCTCCTGTACAGTGTCACCAACCTCTGTCCATAGTTCCCTACGCACTCTATCAGAAATCTAATCCCTTGAATCTATTTCTCACTTCCACTGTATTGTAAGGGATTTGATAAAGGTCATACCTGAATGGTCTAGTGGTTTTCCCTACTTTCTTCAGTTTAAGTATGAATTTGGCAATAAGAAGTTCATGATCTGAGCTACAGTCTGCTCCAGGTCTTGGTTTTGCTGACTGTATAGAGCTTCTTCATCTTTGACTGCAAAGAATATAACCAGTCTGATTTTGGTATTGACCATCTGGTGATATCCATGTGTAGAGTTTAAATGTAGTAAAAGAAAAAACAATTACTGTAAAAAAGTATTAAATAAGAATAAACTTAAGAAATATTTAAGATTTGTATGAAGGTATTGGAAAATGCTCCTGAAGGGGACACATATATGATAAGAGCCTGTCATAGTCTGGAATATAGAGATGCTGGTTCTCCTTAAATTAACATGTATGCTTAATGCAATTCCACTGAAAGTAACAAGATTTTCAGGGGCTACACAACCTTATTCTGTGCTCATATTGAAAAATAAGTAACATGCACAGCTTGGCCATTTCTGAGAAGAGATTAAAACATACTGCACGATTATAATAATTGAAACATTTGTATTACTAAATGTCATGTTTAGTATATGACAAAAGATGGCATTTCAAGTTAATTGGAGAAAGATGCTCTGTTCAATAAATAGTGGTTGGATAACCAGGTGGCCATCTGGAGTGGGGAAAGAAAAGGCTATTTAGAACAGTATCTCAAGTGTTAAGCAAAATTGATCTATGCTAAACAGAAATTTAAAAAATATTTTATGAAAGAAAGCATGGGAAAGTTATTTTATAATCTTGGAGTGCCTTTCTAAGTAAGAGAGAAAGAAGAGAAGCCATAAAAGAGATTGATAAACTTGATTACTTTAAAAAACTAACAGAAAAAAGTCCTGCGTAAAGGAAGACTAAGATAATTGGGAGAAAATTTTTGCTTCTCATACTGCAAAGGGACTAATTTCCCTAATGAAGAGTTTCTACAGGTCCATAAGAACAATTCCAACAACCCAGTAGAAAAATGGACAAAGGATACAAATAGTCTACAGGAAGAAAAATAATGGTGTCTTTCAAAAATATTGAGAAAATGCTTAACCTGCTCATTTTAAGAGATATGCACATTACAACTAAACCGAGGTAGTATTTATCACTGTTTGATGGGCAAAGATTAAGAAATTGTATAACCTGTTCTGTGGAGAGAATGAGTGCAAAACAGTGGTTTTCTTTTGTGGGCAATTTGGCAAAATCTAAAGCTGAAACTCCAATGCTTTGGCCACCTCATGCGAAGAGTTGACTCACTGGAAAAGACTGTGATGCTGGGAGTGATTGGGGGCGGGAGGAGACGGGGACGACGGAGCATGAGATGGCTGGATGGCATCACCGACTGGATGGACATGAGTCTGAGTGAACTCTGGGAGTTGGTGGTGGACAGGGAGGCCTGGTGTGCTGTGATTCATGGGGTCGCAAAGAGTCGGACACGACTGAGCGACTGAACTGAACTGAATAGTGTGAAAAGGGCTTCCCAGGTGACTCAGTGGTGAAGAATCCACCTGCTAAGCAGAAGATACTGGTTCGATCTCTGGGTTGGGAAGATCCCCTGGAAAAGGAAATAGTATCCCACTCCAGTATTCTTGCTGGGAAATCCCATGGACTGAGGAGTCTGGAGGGCTTGAAAAAGTGTCGGATGTGACTTAGTAACAAAACAACAACAGTAGTATGAAAAAAACTCATATTCCTTGACTCAGAACTCCAGTTCTAGAAATTTATCCTAGATAAGTGTACAAATACATTCCTCTAGATATACATACATTCATATTACTATGTGTGTATCCTACATATACATATGTGTTACATGCATGAAAAAGTGATTCATGTACAAGGATAATTATTGTAGTAGTGTTCATAAAATGGCTAAAGATTAGAAACAACCAAGATGTTCATCCGTGGGAGACTGAGTTAATACACTGCATTAACAGCGGCTGTTAGAAAACTGTGCAGTTTACATTAGAAAACTGTGTTCAGTTCCGTTGCTCAGTCGAATCTGATTCTTTGCGATCCCATGAATCATAGCACGCCAGGCCTCCCTGTCCATCACCAAGGCCCGGAGTTCACTCAAACTCACCTCAGTTGAGTCGGTGATGCCATCCAGCCATCTCATTCTCTGTCATCCCCTTCTCCTCCTGCCCGCAATCCCTCCCAGCATCAGAGTCTTTTCCAGTGAGTCAACTCATCGCATGAGGTGGCCAAAGTATTGGAGTTTCAGCTTTAGCATCAGTCCTTCTAATGAACACCCAGGACTGGTCTCCTTTAGAATGGACTGGTTGGATCTCCTTGCAGTCCAAGGGACTCTCAAGAGTCTTCTCCAACACCACAGTTCAAAAGCATCAATTCTTCGGCGATCAGCTTTCTTCACAGTCCAATTCTCACATTCATACATGACCACTGGAAAAACTGTAGCCTTGACTAGACAGACCTTGGTTGGCAAAGTAGTGTCTCTGCTTTCTAATATGCTATCTAGGTTGGTCATAACTTTCCTTCCAAGGAGTAAGCGTCTTTTAATTTCATGGCTGCAGTCAGCATCCGCAGTGATCTTGGAGCCCAAAAAAATGAAATCTGACACTGTTTCCACTGTTTCCCCATCTATTTCCCATGAAGTGATGGGACCAGATGCCATGATCTTTGTTTTCTATATGTTGAGCTTCAAGCCAACCTTTTCACTCTCCTCTTTCACTTTCATCAAGAGGCTTTTGAGTTCCTCTTCACTTTCTGCCGTAAGGGTGGTGTCATCTGCATATCTGAGGTTATTGATATTTCTCCCGGCAATCTTGATTCCAGCTTGTGCTTCTTCCAGCCCAGCGTTCCTCATGATGTACTCTGCATATAAGTTAAATAAGCAGGGTGACAATATACAGCCTTGATGTACTCCTTTTCCAAAGTATTTGGAACCAGTCTGTTGTTCCATGTCTAGTTCTAACTGTAGCTTCCTGACCTGCATACAGGTTTCTCAAGAGGCAGGTCAGGTGGTCTGGTATTCCCATCTCTTTCAGAATGTTCCACAGTTTATTGTGATCCACACAGTCAAAGGCTTTGGCATAGTCAATGAAGCAGAAATAGATGTTTTTCTGGAACTCTCTTGCTTTCTCCATGATCCAGCGGATATTGGCAATTTGATCTCTGGTTCCTCTGCCTTTTCTAAAACCAGCTTGAACATCTGGAAGTTCATGGTTCACATACTGCTGAAGCCTGGCTTGGAGAATTTTGAACATGACTTTACTAGCGTGTGAGATGAGTGCAATTGTGCGGTAGTTTGAGCATTCTTTGGCATTCCCTTTCTTTGGGATTGGAATGAAAACTGACCTTTTCCAGTCCTGTGGCCACTGCTGAGTTTTCCAAATTTGCTGGCATATTGAGTGCAGCACTTTCACAGCATCATCTTTCAAGATTTGAAATAGCTCAACTGGAATTCCATCACCTCCAATAGCCTTGTTCGTAGTGATGCTTTTCTAAGACCCACTTGACTTCACATTCCAGGATGTCTGGCTCTAGGTGAGTTTTCACACCTTCGTGATTATCTTGGTCATGAAGATCTTTTTGTACAGTTCTTCTGTGTATTCTTGCCACCTCTTCTTAATATCTTCTGCTTCTGTTAGGTCCATACCATTTCTGTCCTTTATTGAGCCCATCTTTGCATGAAATGTTCCCTTGGTATCTCTAATCTTCTTGAAGAGATCTCTTGTTTTTCCCATTCTGTTGTTTTCCTCTATTTCTTTGCGTTGATCGCTGAGGAAGGCTTTCTTATCTCTCCTTGCTATTCTTTGGAACTCTGCATTCAGATGCTTATATCTTTCCTTTTCTCCTTTGCTTTTCGCTTTTCTTCTTTTCACAGCTATTTGTAAGTCTCAAATGGACTGGAATGGGTGAATTTAACTCAGGTGACCATTATGTCTACTACTTTGGGCAGGAATCCCTTAGAAGAAATGGAGTAGCCATCATGATCAACAAAAGAGTCCGAAATGCAGTACTTGGATGCAATCTCAAATATGAGAGAATGACCTTTGTTTGTTTCCAAGGCAAACCACTCAATATTACAGTAATCCAAGCCTACGCCCCAACCAGTAACTCTGAAGAAGCCAAAGTTGAACGGTTCTATGAAGACCTACAAGACCTTTTAGAACTAACACCCAAAAAAGATGTCCTTTTCATTATAGGGGACTGGAATGCAAAAGTAGGAAGTCAAGAAACACCTGGAGTAACAGGCAAATTTGGCCTTGGAGCTCGGAATGAAGCAGGGCAAAGGCTGATAGAGTTTTTCCAAGAGAACGCACTGGTCATAGCAAACACCCTCTTCCAACAACACAAGAGAAGACTCTACACATGGACATCACCAGATGGTCAACACCAAAATCAGATTGATTATATTCTTTGCAGCCCAAGATGTAGAAGCTCTATACAGTTAGCAAAAACAAGACCAGGAGCTGACTGTGGCTCAGATCATGAACTCCTTATTGCCAAATTCAGACTTAAATTGAAGAAAGTAGGGAAAACCACTAGACCGTTCAGATATGACCTCAATCAAATCCCTTATGATTATACAGTGGAAGTGAGAAATAGATTTAAGGGACTAGATCTGATAGGTAAGAGTGCCTGATGAACTCTGGACGGAGGTTCGTGACATTGTACAGGAGACAGGGACCAAGACCATCCCCATGGAAAAGAAAACTGTGTAGTCACATATAAAAATACCAGTGAATCTCTTTATGTATCATTTTGGAAACATTGCCAGTATATGTTGTTTGGTGAAAAATGCAAGGTGCAGGACCGTGTATGTGATATTTCATTTTTTTGTTAAAAATGTTTTGCTCATTTATGAATAGATACAGTCTCTGGGAGGTATAATTTGAATTTAAATATATCCTTCCCCTTCTCAAAAAAATTCTGTTTAGCACAGTGCCTTGCACTTGGTACTTCCTACTTGATGGTGGTAGTTATTTTCATTGTAGTCACAGCGTTCCTTTACCTCAAGAGTTGATTTTTCACCCTTGGGTCTGGAAGAACAAGCCATTCTCACTATCAGTTCAGTTCAGTTCAGTCGCTCAGTCGTGTCCGACTCTCTGCGACCCCATGAATCACAGCACGCGTGCTTAATGAGTGTCATTGTTATTCATCAGAAATGATCTGTGTGCTTCCTGAAGGATGCTTCTTCGAGGATGTCAGTACAGGATCTGCAAACCGAATATGGCAAATAAGTTTGGGAAGCGTATTAAACAAAACTAAGTGAGCTTCTTTTTTCAGGCCTTCTTAGAGCCTTAATAAACTTAACAATAATGCGCTTTGTGAATATTCAAGAGGGATATTTCAGAATGTAAGTGAAGCAAGTGAAGTGGAAGTCACTCCATCGTGCCTGACTCTTTGTGACCCCATGGACTGTAGCCCATGGACTGGGCTCCTCTGTCCATGAAATTCTCCAGGCAAGAATACTGGAGTGAGTCGCCATTCTGTTCTCCAGGGGATCTTCCTGGCCCAGGATTGAACTCAAGTCTTCCTCATTGCAGGCAGATTCTTTACTATGTGAATGCCATCAGGGAAGCCCAATATCAAGAGGGATATTTTAGAATGTAGCATTTTCCAAATCTGCTTGAATACAGCAACCACAGCTTTTCTCTTTCTTTAAGAAACAGGAGTAGTTGTTGCAGGAAATACCACTTTAACACTTAGATTAGGTTTTGTTCACCTTTGTTCTTGATTCGGACCATTCTTTGTTCATCTCTGAGAGGCCTGCCGCCTCGCTGTCTGCTTCTCCTCCTCTGTGATGTGCTGCGGTTCACGCATTTATTCTGTGATTGGGACCTTCCCAAGGCATTCAAGTAACACTGCGTTTCTTGAGTGGAGAAGAGAATCTATATAATTAGTGTAAAATCTCAGGAATCAATTGGATGGAAATTGAAGATTAAAGCTTCCTTTGATTGAGCTTTCCACAAAGCTTTAAAAATTTTGCTGTTTGGAGAGAGGAATGAAGTGGGAGGAACTGTGAGTTTAACAGAGAAGATATGGGTTCTACCTCTGTCTTCCCTGTTTACCAGCGTTTAATTTTGAACATGTCACCTACCTTGTGCATGCCAAGTCTCTTCAGTTGTGTCCGAGTCTTTGTGACGACATAGACTTGTAGCCCACAAGGCTCCTCTGTCCATGGAATGCTCCAGGCAGGAATATTCGAGTGGGTTGCCATGCCGTCCTCCAGGGGATCTTCCTGACTCAGGGATCGAACCTGCATCTCTTACGTCTCCTGCATTGTCTGACAGGTTCTTTACCACTAGAACCACCTGGGAAGCCCTGTCCCCTACCTTTACTGTGCTTTATTTTTGTCACCTATAAAATTCATGGATTGGGCTTGCTGCTGCTGCTGCTGCGTCACTTCAGTCGTGTCCGACTCTGTGTGACCCCATAGACGGAAGCCCACCAGGCTCCCCCGTCGCTGGGATTCTCCAGGCAAGAACACTGGAGTGGGTTGCCATTTCCTTCTCCAATGCATGAAAGTGAAAAGTGAAAGTGAAGTCGCTCAGTCGTGTCCGACCCTTAGCGACCCCACAGACTGCAGCCTACCAGGCTCCTCCATCCATGGGATTTTCTAGGCAATAGTACTGGAGTGGTTTGCCATTGCCTTCTCCGTGGATTGGGCTTAGGTCCACCCATTTTAAAACTCTTGAATTATTATTAACATGCTTGAGTGGAATCAGGGAAGATTGTGGGCCTCAGTAGAACATTTTGTTCTTATCTGCAAATTTTCACATAACCTGTCTCAGTTCAGCTCTTTTGGAGAATGAAATTATTCAATAATCAGCTCATCGTCAACACTACAAATTTGAAACCTTGAATTATTTGAGGCTTGTACTTGATTGATTGATTTGTTAATTACTCTCCAGGAAAGCACTTGATTATAGCACGGGTCAATTAATCCAGTGCTATGGAAAAATCCACACCTCCTATAAAAACGCCCCTCTGCATTCATTTTGCCGATACAGGGAGAAATCTGTGATGCGGCTGTTAATTATCTTCCCTTCTCCGCCCACAGCATGCACAGCATTCAATGGTGGTTTGCTGTGCTTTTTGTGCACTCCCCACCTATTAGCAGATTTCTGAACTCAGCACAGTAGAGGTCTGAATTCACTGAATATATGCCATTTGCAAATGAGGTTTAAATTTGTCCCTGTTTTGAAATTAGGGAAATGACATAGCCATTGCATCGAAGGATTGTGAACCTGAATTTGATTTTGTTAAGTGGAGGTAGAATGTTTTGTTAGAAGGAAAGCACTTGCCTGGGCAGAGATTTGGGTGTGACTCAATCGTGAACTGCCAACTCCTTACCCCCTTATTAGCAGGAGATGTATTTTGTTTTTAAGGGAAGTGACAAGGAGAGAATTATTAAGATCCAGTGAATTTTAAGAGAGTCCTTTCAGTTTACTTTAATTCCATTTAACCTTGCTTTCCATGTTATCCTGTGCATTACTCTCAAGGAAGTCAGCTTCCTTTGAAGTCTCAAAGCGTGACTGCTGGTGGAATCCTGCTGGTAAAATATAAGTGATTCTCAGTAAGCCCTTCCTGATACATAGGGATGCCTTGCTGCCCAGGTAAAAGCATATGTGTGTGAGTGCCTGTAAAGGAGTGAAAGGGCAGAGTGTATGGTAATGGATACTGCAGTGGGAGGAGTGTTTCTCGTGAATTGGAGATGCCCTTTCATCATTCAAGAGCCACAGAACGAGAAGAGGCTTCACATCGCCTAAGAAGCATCTGGAAGCGGTCTGTAATTCTTAGGAGGCAGCAGGAGAGCCTGTCTCTCTCCAGTACGTGATAATAAAACAGTTCATGTGGGATTATGGAAGAAGTAGAATTCTCTCTTACTTGTAAGTCATTGTAAAATTGCTTGAGATTAAATGTCCAGAGATTTGATTATGAATTATACTTTGAGGTCATAGGTGTTTAATATTGGAGTTGAGTGAAGAAGGCAGATTTGAAGGTACTGAAGAAATTTTAATGTGAAGAATTTGTTTATTTGCGTGTAAAGTGTTATCCCTTGCCTCTCAGGCCCCATACACACTTTTTCTGTGCCTAGGCATTACCACAACTTATCCAGTTTTAAAGACTTTGGTTACACTGAGGTCCCTCTCTTCATCTTTGTCCCTTTCATGAAACTTGTGGTATAAGAAATGACTTCCAAGCCTTTGAGGTCAAGCATACACACAAAACATCTTATAGTGACTTCTAAGGAATCATCTTTTAATATATCAGACTGTTACAGAAAAATTATGTTAATGAGTGGTGTGTCCTTATTACACAGAAATTTTGAAAATAGCTGGTATATTTGTTATACCAGTCAGTCCTAAAGGAAATCAACCCTGAATATTCATTGGAAGGACTGATGCTGAAGCTCCAGTACTTTGACCACCTGAAGCAAAGATCCCCGACTCATTGCAAAAAACCCTGATCCTGGGAAAGATTGAAGGCAGGAGGAGAAGGGGGATGATAGAGGACAAGATGGTTTGATGTCATCATCAACTCAATGGGCATGAGTTTGCACAAACTCTGGGAGATAATGATGAACAGGGAAGCCTGGTGTGCTGAAGTCCATGGGATCGCAAATAGTTGCAAACGATTTAGCGACTGAACAACATTTGTTGTACTGAAACTGTGTCATTTCAGGGGGGCCTCTGAAGGGCTGCAGTATTACAGTCCTTTATGTCTCGGTGTAGAAAAGAATTCAGCAAGAGACAAAGTGATAGATAAGGAAGTGATTTATTGGAATAGAACACTTGTGAGGTTTGCAAGCGTGTGGGAAAGAAGTGCCACACCCTGAGAACTTACTGGGCTAGTTTTATAATAAAGGAAAAGTAGGGAGGGGCAGAAGAGCTTCTTTGTCTCTCTTGGGTAGACATCATGCTTCCATCATCAGCTCCTCCTCCAGGCTGGGCAGGGGAGTTTTCTTGTCCCTACATGGTCAAGCTAGGGCCACAAATTATTGTTTTTTATGTGTGCAGAGAGTTTGTCCTAGGGATCATTAACTTAATGAGCTCACTGGGCAGGATGTGAGGTTTATGCCATCATTGTTATATTGTTTGGGGGCACGTCTCATGCTTCTGTTGCATGGTTGTGTGTTAATCTAGCCTGCTTGGTTTTGTGGGTAAGCAGACTTTCTCTCTTGAGTAATCATTAACTTTCAGGGGTCTCCCATATTTTTTCTACTTATAGTCCCCTAGTGGGATTAACTATTTAGTCACCTACCTTGTCCCTTTACTCTGTCCCTATCAGTACTAGATTCTGACCTGAATTGCTTACCTTAACCCATCTAAAGTTGGGGAAATACTTCTAATTATGTTAGAACAAATTGCTTCCTGTTTCTTGCTTTACTTGATGATTGTGATCATATGGAATTACAACATTGTATTCTGTGTTTTCTTTCTTCTTTATATGATAAATGATGTTTTCCCTACTTTATTAAAATTCAAATTTTTCTAATGGTTGACAAAATTGTGTAAAGTAAATTAGGTGATTTTGTCAAATTTACTTAACTCTTCTTTCCCAGTTATTGGGCACTTAATATGGTTCTTCTGCTTAAAATTTACATATAGTATCTATTGCTTTATTAAAATGTGTATTTTTTTTTCTTGGTCATTTTTCTCTGGCTTCCACCTGTTCTCATCTAGAATAGCATCCTCTTTCACTTTGTTTAGCATTTGCATTAGCTTCCCTGGTGGTTCAGACGGTAAAGCGTCAGCCTGCAATGTGGGAGACCTGGGTTCAATCCCTGGATTGGGAAGATCTCCTGGAGAAGGAAATGGCAACCCACTCCAGTGTTCTTGCCTGGAAAATCCCATGGATGGAGGAGCCTGGCAGGCTACAGTCCATGGGGTCGCAGAGAGTCGGACACGACTGAGCGACTTCACTTTCTTTCTGCCTTTTGAGGTCTCTGTGCTTGGGGTTAGTCTCTTTGCTGTGCTCTCTAGGTTATGTTCTCTGTACTGTTTGTCTCAGTTCAGTTCAGTTCAGTTCAGTCACTCAGTCGTGTCCGACTCTATGCGACCCTGTGAATCACAGCACGCCAGGCCTCCCTGTCCATCACCAACCCCCGGAGTTCACTCAAACTCATGTCCATTGAGTCGGTGATGCCATCCAGCCATCTCATTCTCCGTCGTCCCCTTCTCCTCCTGCCCCCAATCCCTCCCAGCATCAGAGTCTTTTCTCGTAAGTCAACTCGTCGCATGACGTGGCCAAAGTATTGGAGTTTCAGCTTTAGCATCAGTCCTTCCAATGAACACCCAGGACTGATCTCCTTTAGAATGGACTGGTTGGATCTCTTTGCAGTCCAAGGGACTCTCAAGAGTCTTCTCCAACACCACAGTTCAAAAGCATCAATTCTTCGGCGATCAGCTTTTTCACAGTCCAACTCTCACATCCATACATGACCACGGGAAAAACCATAGCCTTGACTAGGTTTGTCTCAGATGGGACAATTTCCAAGCTTCCTCTTCTTTGGGAACCTAGGACCCCTGTACTAGAAGCACTGTATCTTAGCCACTGTATCACCAGGGAAGTTCCTTCTCAGCCTTCTTCATGCTCATGTTTTTCTGAATGTATGGTCAGGAAGCCATGTAACTGTGCTGTGAAACATCTTCCCAGGTAGGCATGGTCACATGAGATCTGTGTCTAAAACCAAAGTAAACTTTGCCCATGGGATGGCAAAAAATTGAACTTTCAACTGTCAATATTTGAATAGGTCAGAGGTGTCAGGGAATATTTGGTGAATATCACACCTTTAAAGAGAAGCAGGCTATGAAGTTTCTTGCTATTTTATATTTTGTTCTCATTATAATGTTATGTTGCTGATGCATGGGTATGGGTTTATTTAATTTCACATTTGTTTTTCTCTTCTAAAAGAAGTGTGTAATTACTTACCATCTCTTGGAGGACAGAAGAATCCTTCTCTCCTTTCTGCTGCCCAGTGGGAGTCTGTCATATTTGGCTAGCATTCAGACTTCTAAATAAAGATTCAATTTTTGCTTATAACTTTTTAAAAAAAAAATAAGTGCAATCTGAGGCAGAGTCATTCAGTGCACGACAAATGGCGGTACGTGGGAGGGGAGAAAACCTAGAGAAAAATTGATTGGGTTTTTATAGTTTATTGATGATTGTGGGTCTCTCTCTCTTTCTTTTTTTTTAGCTGTTTTCTATAGATTTTGGAAATAGTCTTCTGGGAGTTGCCAGCAGTGCCAAGTGTTGGAAAAATCTTTTCTGCCCTTCCGATAGAGTGAAGTGAGCAAACATAATCTAGCAGAAGAGAGCAATCGCAGGTAATGTCTTTTCTTGTTACTATTGATGTGTGTTCGGTAATGTTCAGTAACAAATTAAAGAAAAATAAGCCTACTTGAATTTACACATCCAGGTGCTGACAGAAGAAAAACACACAACTTGAGGGTTTTGAATTAAGTTTTATTCCGGGACCTTACTGAAGACTATAGCCCGGGAGACAGCCTCTCAGATACCTCTGAGGAGCTGCTCCAGAGAGGTAAGGGAGGAGCCAGGATGTGTAGGCATGTTGAGCTTTAAAACAAAACAAAACATGTAGTCAAACATCAAAAGATAACTGCTAATCACAGAAATAAACATTGCAAGTTAATGGTTTTAGTGCCTTGTTGCTTACAGGAAGATACAAGGATCTGGGCTCAGTGAAATTATTCGTTAGATATGCATCTTAATTATCTAGGGCCAGTATCCAGAGCACAGGGTGCTTCCTGTTTTTCTCTATCCTGAATTCCCCTTGGGGCATACCATCAGTAGGAGTGGGGTGCTGCAGTGGCTGATGGCTTGGTCCTTGTTTACTGGAATGACAGGTAACATCCCTTGTCCACAGAGGTGAACATTATCTTGTTCAAAGCAGTCTTTCTGAGAGACTGCACTGTCGTCTCTACTCAAAACATTAAAAAAAATTATTTATTTGACTACGCTGGATCTTAGTTCCTGCATGTGAACTCTTGGTTACACCTGAGGGATCGAACCCAGCTCCCTGCATTAGGAGTGTGGCATCTTAGCCACTGGACCACCAGCGAAGTCCCAAAGATTTTTTTTCTTTGGGAACTGCATCTAAATCCTCTGGTGGCATTCTTTGAAGCATCCTGTTTTCTTTGGTGGCAAATGTAAACCCTCAGAGGGTGTTTTGGGAAGTAGTCTAAATTTCTTCAGAGCTATGGGATATTGGAAGTTCTAATTTTGATCAAAAAACCAGGAGGAATAATGTAATGAAACCAGTTTCTCTCTATATAATTTGTATGTGTGTTTGAAGTCTTATACACTGTATTGAAAGTTACTTCTACAAAGAGGTGACTCTGAGTTTCAAACAGTCGTATAATAATATTGTTATTAGACTTGTAGCTTACAGAGAAGCATATGCTGTTTATTTGTATGTAAATATTGCTATTCTTCCTTATTAAAATTGATCAATTTGTCAATTGTTTATCAGGTTGAATAAGATGAGATTTAATTTCCTTATGAGATATACTTCTAAGGCTCTGTAATTTGCATCTTATTAGAGGTGTGTTTTGCATTGTTTCTTAAAGTGTCGTTATAGTACTTGTTAAAAATGCACAATGAAAATTCAGATTAGCAAGACTAGCTGCAAAATCTAGTGTGTCACAATCTGAATCAGAGTGCTAGGGGGAAGGATTTGGGAATTTTACAAGTGACTACCACCCAAGATGGACACTGCCACTGCAATGAAAGCATACTTCCACCTAATCTTTGTGTTTTTGGATTTAAAGGTATTACAATCACCTTGATTTTTGCTTTGAATAAAACAATCCTAGTATTTTTAGTATACTATTTTGACACAGGATTATGTCCTTAAGTGGGCTTCCCTGGTGGCTTAGCTGGTAAAGAATCTGCCTGCAGTGCAGGAGACCTGGGTTCCATTCCTGGGTTGGGAAGATCCCCTGGAGGAAGGAACAGTTACCCACACCAGAATTCTTGCCTGGAGAATTCCACGGACTGTATAGTCTATGGGGTCGCAAAGAGCTGGACAACACTGAGCAGCTTTCACTCATGTTTTCAAGTTGCATGTTGTTAGATCAAATTACTGTTATTTGAACTTTATGTCTCAATTTAAAATGAGTATATTTTTCCTTGGATGCAAATGGATAAATTTGTTTTTGACAGCTAGATGCCAAATACTAAGTTTTATGAAATATCTTCTTGATTTGTTGGTAAGTTGTACCTCAGGTATCTTATTCAGCTGGTGGTAAAGAGTAATGGGGTAGGTCTTAGAGGCTCCTGGAGTCTGTGCTTTGCTGTTGTAGCATCCAGTCCAGCATTATTCAGTAAACATTGTGATGAAGGCTTTGCTGTGCAACTTATGGTTCAGACAGACCAAATCTTTTCTTTATAGTACTCAGAGATTTTATGAAGTACTTTGAATCCCCCAAATGAAAGAAAGTATTAATATTAAATACTAGACTTTGATAGGATATTTTCATTGCCATGTACATTCTTTAGTAATCCTTCCTATAAAGTTATTAATTTTACAGAAAGTAAGCTTTGTGTATAAAGTGCGTTATTTTTTAGATACTTGCAATCTAAAAAATTTATAAACATTATAAAAAGATCATTTCTTTGTAGTATTTATTTATAAATAGACATATTTTTTCTTTTTTTATAAATTTATTCATTTTAATTGGAGGCTAATTACTTTACAATATTGTAGTGGTTTTGCCATACATGGCCATGCATCAGCCACGGGTGTACATATGTTCCCCATCCTGAACACCCCTCCCACCTCCCTCCTCATCCCATCCCTCAGGGTCATCCCAGTGCACCAGCCCCAAGAACCCTGTATCATGCATCGAACCTGGACTGGTGATTTGTTTCACATATGATAATATACATGTTTCAATGCCATTCTCCCAAATCATCCCACCCTCACCCTAATAAATCATTTATTTGTAGTTCAGTTCAGTTTAGTCGCTCAGTTGTGTCCGACTCTTTGTGACCCCATGAATCACAGCATGCCAGGCCTCTCTGTCCATCACCAACTCCCAGAGTCCACCCAAACCCATGTCCATCGAGTCGGTGACGCCATCCAACCATCTCATTCTCTGTCGTCCCCTTCTCCTCCCGCCCCCAATCCTTCCCAGCATCAGAGTCTTTTCCAGTGAGTCAGTTCGTCGCATGAGGTGGCCAAAGTATTGGAGTTTCAGCTTTAGCATCAGTCCTTCCAATGAACACCCAGGATTGATCTCCTTTAGAATGGACTGGTTGGATCTCCTTGCAGTCCAAGGGACTCTCGAGAATCTTTTCCAACACCACAGTTCAAAAGCATCAGTTCTTTTTATTTATCAATTATTTGTAGTATTTATTTATAAATAGACATATTTCATAAATTTATTGATATTATAAATAAATATTGAAATATTTTAGGTATTTTATAATCAGATTATACCTTTACTTTAAAAGATACGTACAATATTATATCATTCTATGTATGTTAATATTAAGAGATAATATACTTTATGTAAGATAAAAATGACTATAGGTTTATAAGTTAAGGCCATTATAAGAAAATATTTCATTGTTTATACTTAAAAATTGTGTTAAAACACAGAACACAAAATTTACCATTTTAACGATTTTTAAGCATATAGTTCCAAGTGTTATAAATATAGTCACATTGTTGTGCAACCAGTTTCCATAATGAAACTGTAGCCATTAAATAGCTGTTCATTCTCCCCGCCCCCTGCACTGTGAATTTAACTGTTCTACGTACCTCATGGAAGTGGATTCATACGGTGTTTGTCTTCTTGTGACAGGCTCGTTTTACTTAGAGTGATGTTCTCACAGTTCATCCATTTGTTAGAATTTCCTTCCTTTTTAAGGGTGAATAATATTTCTTATACACACACACACACATTACATTTTGTTTATCCATTCATTCATTAATGGACATCTGGGTTGCTTCGACCTTTTGAATGTTATGAATAGGCTAGTTGTACATGAGTGTGTAAATAATCTATTTGCATTCCTGCTTTCAGCTGTTTTGGATATATATCTTAAAGTGAAATAGTGGGGTCACATATTAATTGTTTTTAATTTTTTGAAGGACCACCTTACTGTTTTCCACAGCAGCCAAGCCATTTTATATTTCTACCAGAAGTACACAGGCATTCCAGTTTCTCCATATCCTCACCAACACTGGGTTTTAGTATTTTTTTGTTTTTGTTTTTGATGATGATAGCCATCCTGATGTGTATGAAGTGATGTCTCATGGTTTTGATTTGCATTTTAATAATGATTAGTGATGTTAAACATCTTTTCATATGCTTGTTAGCCATTCATATATGGATAAATGTTTAGTCAAGTCTTTTGCCCATGTTATAATCAGGTTATTTGTCTTTCTGTTATTGAGTTATAGGAGTTGTTTACATGTTCTCTTTATCAGATATATGGTTTACAATTAAGATTTGGGGCTTCCCTAGTAGCTTAACTGGTGAAAAATCCACCTGCAAGACGGGAGACCCCAGTTTGATTCCTGCGTCAGGAAGATCCACTAGAGAAGGGATAGGCTACGTGCTCCAGGATTCTTGGGCTTCCCTGGTGGCTCAGCTGGTAAAGAATCCACCTGCAATATGAGAGACCTGGGTTCGATCGCTGGGTTGGGATGATCCCCTGGAGAAGGGAAAGGCTACCCACTCCAGTGTTCTGCCCTGAAGAATTCCATGGACTGTGTAGTCCATGGGGTCACAAAGAGTTGAATATGACTGAATGACTTTCACTTTCATTTTCTTTCGACTAAGATTCAATAATTGACGGTAAGCATAGAGCCTGTGTTTAAATTTTAAGTTAGTTGTTTGGTGGGCAATTACATTATATTTGGGATTTGATTGTGGTAAACTCTGAATTTTGGTCTTCAGGTAAATGGGTTAGTGTGTGTGGCTAACAGGGTTTGACAAAGGAGAGATCCTCTAATGTCTTAGGAAGCTTTAGTTTCAAGACCATAAGCAGAATCAACATTTTTATGATGAAGGATAGCTGGTAATGAATCCTGGGAAAAAACTTAATGACAGTTCAAATCATTCACCTGTCTGGGTAGCCTGATTTTGCCTCTAAGCTCTAAAAAGTGGTATGTTTGTTGACAGAATGGTACTTAGAATGACTTTGAAAAGTTCCAAACCCAGACCTTGCACCTTTAGAAGTAAGGTTACTTTGGGGAAGACAGGAGGGTGTTGGGAGTTGGGTGGGAGGAGTCCAAAAGCAAATATATGTAACAAAGATGCTCGGAAGGTAGGGGAGCAGCTTAGCTGGATGTAGGAGTCCCATGGGCATTGAAAGGCTCTAACCCTTGGGTGTATTACCTCCTTCGAAGGGAATGTCAGCAGGTACGAGAGGTAGCACAGCAGCAGCCACATGTGGGAAATGGGCTGGAGAAGGGGTGAAAATGATATGGCATAGAGTGTGTGCGGCAGCCCCGAGAGGGCGTTGCGAGTGGGGTGCATCGTTACTGATTTTGGAGGTGTGCTCAGAACTGTGAGGCAAGTAGCAGGTAGATGGAGACAATTACAGGGAGAGTGATATATTTGAATGTAGTGTTTCAGGGCTAGGCGCTGTCTGCATGCGCAGAGAGGAGCATTCAGATCGGCGTTAGAATGCTGTTCTTTCTAATGTAATACCGGAAGGTCTGAGTCATGCAGAGTTAAGGTGGCGGTGGTGAGGGGAGAATGTTTCTCTGTGGCTTCGCTGGCTTTGTGTGGAACCAATGGGAAACCATGTTTGAAAGTTGCTTTGAATAAAAATTTAGCCTCAAGACCGTTTGGGGATTAGATTTCCTGAGTAAATAACACAAAAAGATACTTAAAAGTGACTTCTTACAGTCAAATAATCAAAACAGCCGCCTAATGCTGTCATTCAGAACATACCTTTTCATAATTTTATAGATTTTAAAATTATGACCTGTCTCTACCCTGTTTTGTGAATTTAGTCTTTATTTATTCAGTCATTTTGGTCTCTTCTCCCTGACCCTTGTAATTTCATTCTAGCTTAGTTTAGTCTGGGTCTTTTCCAGCTTTCTGTGTTTTTCCCAATTGACCAGAAGGGCTTAGAATGCATGTGTAAAGTTTATATTTCATCATGTTTTCTGTTTCATTTTCAGCATCATTTCTGAAATGCGCTACCTTTTCTTTAAGGGTACAGGTCGCATTGAGTTGATGTCCATAGAGTGTTAGTCACTCAGTCGTGTCTGACTCTTTGCGACCCCATGGACTGTAGCCCCCCAGGCTCCTCTGTCCATGGAATTCTCCAGGCAAGAATACTGGAGTGGATTGCCATTCCCTTTACTGGGATCCCTTTTGATCCCGACTCAGGGATCAGACCCAAGTTTCCCTCATTGCAGGCAGATTCTTTACTGTCTGAGCCACCAGAGAAGCCCTTAGGAGACTCTCTAATGACTAGTCCACACCAGAGATTCTCAAAGTGTGATCCCTAGGTAAGTAGCAGCAGCCTCACCTCACATTTGTTAGAAATGTGAATTCTTGGGCTGAATCAGAAACTCCTAGAGTAGTCTCAAAAATTTGTGTTTAACAAGCTCTCTGGGTGATTCTGATACAAGTTAGAGTGTGAGGACTGCTGCTCCACATGTCTTGTTAGCTGTGCGCAGTTGTCCAGGCTTTTCATTTTCTCTATTCCTTGGTCTTCCGATCAGACAGATCAGGGCTTCCCAGATGTTGATGTGTGCATGAATGGTCTGGTAAGTGTCTTTAACATATTTCAGAGAGCAGTACACTTTCCCTAACCGTCTCCCCAGAGATTCGGATGCTGTGGTCTTAGATTCCAATGCAGTTACCGCTTTCCAGCAGACTTTCCAGAATACATCTCATATCTGGAATCTGGACCAATGGCTTTCTCTCTTTCCTCCAAGCCCCAAAGTGATGTGATTTAAAGTGGCTTTTCAGGTTCAGTAACTGAAAGCTGAGGGGCCAGTTGCACTTTATTTTCAAAATGCAGTTTGGGTTATTTTTTCAGTAAAGGCACTGTGTTCTGCTTTCTTTCCTTAAACAATGTGGTTCTTTCTTGGCCACTCAGGTTACTGTATGAGATTTTTCTCAGGCTTAGCCTCATTGATAAAGCAGTTTGCTTGGACAGTTTGCTTACTGAAAGAGCCCTCTGCCTCTTATCAAGTTGGAGATTTCACTCTGGGGCTCTTATGATAATTTACGAACAGTGTTAATAAATAAACGCTGTTTTTTATTTGGATCTTTCTGTCCCTACCCTTGATTTCCAGCCTCTGAGCTGGTGCTCTGTGCGTGATGGTGTCTCCCTCACCTCACCGTCCATGTTTCTGTTTCTTTAGTTGTTACGGTACACCTTTATTAGGGTTATTTTCTGTGAGTCTTCCTCTTGTCTCAGTGGCTGCTCCTTCCATCTTTTCCCCTCTGTCTGTCCCTTGAGTGTCCTTGTTCCCTGGGAGCTGCCTGAGTTCTTTTCTCCGCATCTTGCTCCATCCCCTCAGGGCTTGCTCCTTCCTGTCTGCTGGGCCCTTGCTCGGATGTCACCCTCACACCACCCTTGATACAGGGGCCTCTGACTCTCGCCGGACTCCTCTGAGCTGCAGCCCCGTATCCGCAGCTGCCTCCTGCACGTCCCACGGGCAGATCAGGTGAATGTATCCGAACTCGAACTTACCGTTCTTCTCCCCCAGAACTTGTGCTTCCTCTCGTGTCCCCTTTCTTGGCGAATGGCATCACCATCACTTTTCATGGGACTGGCATTTATTCAGCATCCTTTATATGCCATGTCCTGTTCTGAGAACTTCCATGTAACTCCTGGCAAATCCTTTGAGATTGTATTATTATTCCCATTATATAGATGCAGAAACCGCAACACATGGGGTTTAAGTGAAGGTCACAAAACCACTCACTGGTGGAGACGGAATCCTGGAGCATGGAGTCTTAATCGTGCTTCCCCTCCCAAGCCGGACGCCTCCCCGCGTCTTCTTGCCCCTGCATATCTCCGTCCTCTCCAGGTCACCTGCTGACCTCTCTTCAGAGCACACTTCCTGTCTGCATTCTGTTGTAAGAAGTCTAGTCGTGACCTCCTTCATCGCTTGTCCCCATATTATAGTAGCGTTCTCTTTCCATCCATTTCTTTATTATAATTGCCAGAGTGTTATTCTCCCTAGCAGTAAGTCTCATTGTGACACTTTCCTGCATCTGTCAGCCTGCTGCTGCTGCTGCTAAGTCACTTCAGTCGTGTCCAACTCTGCGCGACCCCATAGACCACAGCCCACCAGGCTTCCCCGGGATTCTCCAGGCAAGAACACTGGAGTGGGTTGCCATTTCCTTCTCCAACGCATGAAAGTGAAGTCGTGAGTACTGGAGTGGGGTGCATTGCCTTCTCCATCTGTCAGCCTAACCCTTCTCAATCCGTCGTTCAGTGTTGGGCAAAGCTTCTATTATCCTCCTCATTGTTGAGGAAGCCCCACCAATTTGGAGGAACAGGACGATTCTACCATTTAAAGAATCAAGGTAGAGAGCTGGGAGAGTCTTTGCCTCTTTTGGTCCTTAATTTCGGTTTGTTTTAATAAAGGAATAATTAGAAAACAACTCCAGAGTCTAGCCTGGCCAGAGAGGGACGGCCTCTGTGATGTCGGCGGTGGCCGAGAAGAGTGGCGCCGCGCTCCAGGTCTGTGTTCCAGCTGGTAAACCTCTTGCACTTCCCGTAATGGGTCACACGCTCTCTGCTTCCTCTGGGTCTTTGCACATACTGTTTCCTCTTCCGCAGCACTCCTCCTTCATCTCCTGTTGGGTAACGCTGGCTAATACTGCCATCTCCATTTTTGGGTCTCAAGTTAGATTTCATTTCACCTGGCAAGCTTTCTCAGATCCCGTTGGCCTTCCAACCAACAGCTTGGGTTAAATACTTCTGTTTGATGTCATAGCGTACCACCCTTTCCCTACCATGGTGTTAGTTGTCTCTGACTCTTGGCTACCAGGTGGACTGTAGTCCACCAGGCTCCTCTGTCCATGGAGTTCGCCAGGCAAGAATACTGCAGTGGGTAGCCATTCCCTTATGACGCATCAAACTTTGTTTTAATTGTTGGTTTGGTTGCTTCATTTTAACTGTAAGCTGCATCTTATGTGCTTCTACCTCCAAGCATAGATGTTCAACAGAGTTGATTGCATAGAATAATAAATGAGTATTTTAATGAGCTAATTGACTTTAGCCAATTCCACCTGCTTCTTACCTTTGTGAAATAACTCTGGCAGGTTATAATAACCTTTGTATAATAACTCCAGCAGATCAGTTCAGTTCAGTTCAGTCAGGGTTCAGTTTATGCAAAAGTAACTACAGGAATCAATGGTTTAAACACATTTGGGGATTTTTTTTCTTCACATAAAATAAATCTGGGACTAAGCTATCCAGGCTTAGTAGACTGGTCCCTTGACTGTCAGGGACCCCAGGTTCCTTCTGTCTTTATGCTCCACTCTCCTGAGTGGGATCCTTGCCCTCGTGTTCTTATCTCAAATGTGTGCCAGGAGTCTGGCATCTGCAGGCCCTCATTCCAGGAAAGAGAGGAAGGTCAAAAAAGCAAAAAGGAGCTAGCCAGCACTCTGTCTCTGGCCTTTACAGCTTTTAGGGACTTTCCCGAAAGGCCTTGCAAGGATATTACTTTCTACCCCTTGATGAGACAGTATCACAGCATCACTTCTGCTGCAGGGGAGACTGGAAGATACTGTTTTTTTGCTTTTGGTCTTTGCTTCTTGCTACTCAATTGAGGTTCTGTTAATAAATAAGGAGAGGATAGATACTGAGTGGTAGCCAGAAGCTTCTACATAGGTTAGGATAATTTCCTCTTTAGTGGTCACAGACAGTTTAGTAAGAAATTGGCAGAACAGTATGTCAGCATTTTTAAAAAAGTATGTATATAATGTAGCTTTGAAAAGAACCATACCTCTTTGTGCTCCTAGCTATTTTATATAAAATCAGCAACTTTTTTGGGTATTTTAAGGAGATTTAATTGCAGCACCTGAAAAATCTAAATAATTACTTTCATGAATCATTTTTTCTAGATATTTGCCCTTGTTGATTTAAGAGTGTACCTTCTTAGTATATGGATGTTAATTGTACTACTTCATCTTTTACTGTTGTCTTGGAATTCTTCAAGATTTAAAAAGTGGTGAAATGTTAAAAATAATAACAAAATAAGTAATTGTCTCAAAAGGTAAAAATAAATGCATTAAAAAAGAGTATACTCGACTTCCCTGATGGTCCAGCGTTGGGAATCTGCCTGCCAGTGCAGGGGATGCAGGTCTGACCCCTGATCTGGGAAGACCCCATGTGCTGCAGGGCAGCTGAACCCACGTGGTACTTACCTTCTTTTAGTTTTGCTTCCTTTTGGTCTTTACCCTACTGGGGTCTTTGGGAATTGGTGTATGTGTAACAGCATCTACCATACCTCTTCATTTTAGCTTAGGCTGGATTTGAAGAGCCAAAGCAGGAAAACACTATAGGAGACCTGAGACTCTCACAGAGAAATAAATTATAGCTGCTGTTTCTTTTAGCTCTGCTTTCCTGTTCTTTATTATTTATTTTTTTTTCAAAAATGTAATCTCTCCTTTTATCAAGCTTTATCATTTCATACTGTAAGAAAGTGAAATCACCTAAAGGCAGATAACCCTTATGAATCTGCTGAGTGTTAGACCTTGCTTAATGGAATCTAGTAAACCAAAATAAAAATTCTGGGTCTTTTTTCCCCCCAGTGGTATTTATCGTAACTGTTAAAAACAAGAGCAGCACATCGCTTCAGTTCTCACATTCAATAGCTGGATTGTAGTATTAATATAACCGTTAGATGGTTCTAGGGTCATTTTTATCTTGTCATCGTTTCCAGGGTAATCCTCTTAAAATATGATGAGTACATATTTGTTTCTAGAGGCAAAAGTTGAAATGATTGTGGAGTGCATGGATGGGTTCTTGAAACTGACCCTTGATCAGTATAAGGTGTCCCAGTAACCTATTTCGTATTCATAGACTCTGTAGCCTGGGATAGATTAATTTCAGAGATGCATTGCAGAATGTTAGATAAGGAGAGAGAGCATGGAAAACATGTTCTATAAACCAAAGTAGTGTCGGTTACGAAACACCAACAAAAGCAAACTCCTAAGTCAGCGATATACAGTTGGAGATTTGGAGACGTAGGGATGGGAATGAAGGGTTTGGGCTGCGTTTAGAAGCGAAAGGGCAGATTGGTGGGGGCACTTTGAGCTGTTTTCCCCAGGCTCTTGTGAATTAGTATACTTTTCAAACGTAAAAACAAATGTGGTCTGCCACGGGATTCTGCCTCTGATTCTGTTCTTACTCATTTGAGGGAATAATATTGTTAGACAGTTACCCATGACCCAAATCATAGTTTTAAGTAAATCTGTATTTTGTTAAATATCTATCTGTGTACCGTCTGCATCTACTTGAAAAGTGTCTAATTACCCCTGGCTTGTGTTCAGCAAGTTAGGTCAGTCTAGTAAGAATCCCCCTACCCTTTAAGAAATTAAAAATTTTTTTTTAATTTATTTGGCTGCCTTGGGCTTGGTTGTGATGTGCGGGCTTCTCTCTGTTTGTGGCCCTCGGGCTCCAGAGCATCTGGGCTCAGGAGTTGTGGCATGTAGCTTAGTTGCCCCCAGCAACGTGTGGGATCTTAGTTCTTCAACCAGGGATGAAGCCTTTATTCCCTGCATTGGAAGGCAGATTTTTAACCGCTGGACTACCAGGAAAGTCCCAAGAATCCCCGACCCTGGATGTCTTAGTAATTTTCCATCTCCTGACTCCCTCATGCTTTTTATTAGTGTAAATTCCCAGCTCTTTGCTGTGTTTAGAGTTGAACCTAATCTCTCTCTCCTTTTTTCAATAGTCTACATCTATTGCAATAATCCTGACTAAAATCTTCCTTATCGGTTTAACAAGTGTTGGAATAGTTTTCCTTTCGTAATATCAGTAGTATAGAGGTTGAGAAACCCTGAGCTAAAACAGTATTGGGTAACATTTGGTACATATACAAATTCAGGGGCCACCTCTGCAAATGGACTCTGCAGCAGTCCCCTTCCCCTTGTGTTTGGCCCTGGCTCTGTTCCTTTATGAGTGAAATAAGGTTGACTCTGTCTAGGGGAATTTCATTTCAGTCTTCCTTCCTTTCCAATATTTTAAACATTGAATTATAGTTGACAAACAATATTAGTTTCAGGTGTACAACATAGTGACTTGGTACTTTTATACCTTGCAAAATGACCAATAGGATTAGTGTAGTTACCATCTGTCAGATACAGAGTTATTACAAAGTACTATTGACTATATTCCCTGTGCTTTACCTTATATTCCTGTGGCTCCCCAGTATTTTTCTATTAGAATCTTCATTAAAAAATGAAACCTTGCAATCTTCAAAGTAAAACAGTGAAAGGCAAATTGTATGAACTTGTTGAAATAGCTCAGGCCACACTGTAACTGCTGTACAAGTAATAGCTGTTAATAATAGTGTATGTTTTGGTCTTGGAGTTAATAACCTAGTCTAGTCAAATATATTTTTCAGGAATTCAAGAAAATATGTGCAGGCATTTCAGAAAGAAAAGTTTAGGCATGATTTTTTGAAATGTCTTAAATCAGAGAAGGCTAGATGATACCCACCATAGATAGCCACCACATCCCTTTATGGTTAAGTATTTTTCGTTGACAAAAGTTGCCTTCGCACTGAACAGTACTGCTGCTTGAAGCCTTAAAACGGCACTTGGTTAAGTAAGTTTCACTGTGGAAATACTGAATTGTCGAGGAGCATAAGAATGAAGCTCCCTATGGAGTTTAGTTTTGGAGAGGACAGCAAAATACATGGTGCTTGAAGTTTGGTGATACTAGCTCTAATAAAGGTAGTATGAACACCCACATTTAGATAAGTTGGTTGAATAACTTGGCCGTTTATGGAGGGGGCACTTTCCCTTCATTTTGTTCAACAGACATGAGTTCAGGGGATCAGACACGTTTTTTAAGTACAGTTACGCTATATAGGTGTATACAAACGTTTCTAAATGAACTTTGCTTTCCTAAATTATCAAAGGAAATTCCTAAAGCTGTATCTTCATGTTTTTTTTGTGTGTGTGCTGAGTCGTGTCTGACTCTTTGCAACCCCAAGGGCTGTAGCCCACCAGGCTCCTCTGTGCATGGGATTTTCCTGGCAAGAATACTGGAGTGGGTTGCCATTTACTCCTCCAGGGGATCTTCCCCACCCAGGGATCAGCCTGAGTTTTTCCACATTGCAGGCAGATTCTTTTCCCACTGAGCCATTGGGGAAGCCCTTGTGTTTTGATACTGAACTAAGTTTTTTATGTGGGTGTTTCTGATCAAGTGCACTTGTGTTAATATGTGAGTACACACATGAAAGAATGTAATTATGGTATAGAAAACACATCGAGGAAAGAGATTATGGATTTCTCTTTCCAAATAAAAATACCTCTCCTTTCTCTGAAAATAGTTTTCTTTAAGCACAGCAGAAAATCTGAGCAGCATTCTGCCAGTAGCTTTTTTTAAAGGGTTGAGATACATGGCTTCATTGATCCCTGATACGGTTATTTATGTGGCTGGTTTTCTACGTGAGGGGAAGAAAGTTTGATTAATTACCATTAACTGTGACATATCTCATGGGTAATGATTTTTTTTGTGTTTTCTCCCCTTTTCAAATAAATTGGTGGCTATGTAATAGGTTCTGGTAAAACAGTCTGCCGGAACACTTAGTGGAAAATAAATGCAGCCTCTGCAAGAGCATCGGATGGCAGTGTTGTCAAGTACTTAGGTGGTGCCTGAGAGATGGGGTGTCCTGGCACTGTCTGCAGGATCTGAACCTAAATGTCATTTTCTTGGGGGAGTGTGTATGGGTCCTGATGGTGTCTTTGCATTCCAGAGGTGGCTACTTAGGCTTGGAGCCACACTCTATTGCCATGAGTATACTGTGCTGTGCTTAGTCGCTCAGTCGTGTCCGACTCTTTGTGACCCTATGGACTGTAACACGCCAGGCTCCTCTGTCCGTGGGGATTCTCCAGACAAGAATACTGGAGTGGATTGCCATGCCCTCCTCCAGGGGATCTTCCCAACCCAGGGATCAAACCCAGGTCTGCCCCACTGCAGGCAGATTCTTTACCATCTGAACCACCAGGGAATCCCATGAATACCAGTGTGAATTTTAAGCCCATCCAAGATTAAACCTGCGGCTATGATTTTATTAATTCCCTCTCTTGATTCTCATCACTCAAGGTAGCATTGCTGCTGTTCATTAAATTAGTGCTTCCTTATTTGGAGTAACAATATAATTTGATGTACTTCTGCACATTTTTTTTTTCTCATTTGATTCCTTTAAATCAGTAGGTAAATGAAAGTGAAAGTTTCTCAGTCGGGTCTGACTCTGCTACTCTATGGACATGGACTCTCCAGACAAGAATATTGGAGTGGGTAGCCATTCACTTCTCCAGGGCATCTTCTTGACCCAGGGATCAAACCCAGGTCTCCTGCATTACTTTACCATCTGAGCCACCAGGGAAGCCCCATACAGTAGGCAGGCAGGTGTCAATTAGGATAAAATAGTTTTTAGTGACTTCAAGGCCACTAAATAGTATATAACAGCCTGAAGCTCAGACCCAGGCCTTTTCAGCCCATGCTGTTGCTCATCCTCTGTACCACATGCTTTTTTATACATTGTTGGATTTGATTTCCTAATATTTTATTAAGGACTTTTTTGTCTATGTCCATGAAGACGTTGGTCTATAGCTTTTCTTTCTTACAGTGTCTTTGTATGGTTTTAATATTAGTGTAATGATGGCTCTATGGAATAAGTTAGAAAGTTTTCTCTCTGCTTTTGTCTTCTGGAAGAGATGGCAGAGAATTGGTGTAGTTTCCTCCTTAAATGTTTGATTGACTCTACCAATGAACCCATTTGGGCCTGGTATTTCTGTTTTGGAAGGTAATTCATTATTAATTCATTGCTGATTTCTTTAATGGATATATGCCTATTTTTCCTTGTATGAGTTTTGGTAGATTGTGTCTTTCAAGATAGTGGTCCCTTTTGTCTAGTTTATCAAATTTGTGGGCTTTGAGTTGTCCATAATATTCCTTTCTTATCCATTTAAGTTCATGGGATCAGTAGTAATGGCCCCATTTTCATTTCTAATATTGTTAATTTGTGTCTTCTATCTTTTTTTATCTGGCTAAGAGTTCCTCAATTTTAGAGATATTTTCAAAGACAGCTTTTGGTTTCATTGATTTTTCTTTATTGATTTTCTGTTTTCAATTTAATTGATTTTCACTCTAATTTTTATTATTTTTTGCCACTGCTTATTTTGGATTTAATTTGCTCTTCTTTTTCTAGTTTCCCAAGGTGGAAGCTTATATTATTGATTTTAGATCTTTCTTTTCTAATATATGCATTCAGTGCTATCAATTTTTCTCTAATCACTGCATTCTCTGCATCTCGCAAATTTTGTTAAGTTCTATTTTTGTTTTCATTTAAAGTATTTTAAAGTTTCTCTTGAGATTTCTTCTTTGACTTAGGTTTTACTTAGAAGTGTTTAATTGATATTATTATTCTTTGTTCATAAGTACTATTGTACATTTTTTTCAAGATACTACTAGAGAGGTTTGTGTTCACTGATAAAAATTGTATACATTGGGCTTCTAATGGTAGAGGAAGGTGGAATGGGAGAAAGAAAGGAAGCAGTGATCATTGAGTTATTTTTTCATCCTCTGGTTAACTTTGCTTATTTTCAAAATGGATTTGAAGCTGATAATAAAGCATATGTATACAGTTGAACCATTGTTAAAAGGATAAAAGGAAAGAGGAGAGTGAAGAAAAACTGCCTTACAACTCAACATTTAGAAAACTAGGATAATGGCCATCACCTTGTGGCAAATAGAAAGGGAAAAAGTGGAAACAGTGACAGGTTTTATTTTTCTAAGCTCCAAAATCAGTGTGGGTGGTGACTGCAGCTGTGAAGTTAAAAGATGCTTGCTCCTTGGAAGGAAAGCCATGACAAACCTCAACAGCATACTAAAAAGCAGAGATATCACTTTGCCAACAAAGGTCATTATAGTCAAAGCTATGGTTTTTTCTGTAGTCTTGTGTGGATATGATAGTTGGATCATAAAGAAGGCTGAGCCCTAAAGAAGTGGTGCTTTCAAATTGTGGAGAAGACTCTTGAAAGTCCCTTGGACTGCAAGGATATCCTAAAAGAAATCAACTCTGAATGTTCATTGGAAGGACTGATGCTGAAGGTGAAGCTCCAATACTTTGGCCACCTGATGCAAAGAGCCGACTCACTGGAAAAGACCCTGATGCTGGGCAAGATTGAGGGCAGAAGGTTGGATGGCATCTCTGATTCAGTGGACATGAGTTTGAGCAAACTCTGGGAGATAGTGAAGGACAGGGAAACCTGGCGTGCTGCAGTCCATGGGGTCACAAAGAGTCAGACACGTCTTAGTGGCTGAACAAAAACAAATACGATAAAATGGAGGAAACAATTTCACCAAAAACTAGTTCTCTCAAGTATTAGTAATTTTCCCTGATCCAAGAAAGGAACTGAACAGCGGACAACTTTAGATTAAGGTTTCTTTTAAGTGCCATGATTTCAAATCATTGATTGAAAGCTGAGCTGATGATTTTGTAATGAAAGCATTGCACAGAGGTGGACAGCAGTTGTGTTTGTAGACAGGTTGCTTATTTTCCATACAGATTGGTAATATGATACTTGTTTTTATTTTCCTGTTATTTATATTCCATCTTGTCCTAAAGAAAATGAGAGGTTAATAGAAATACAGGGGAAAAAATAAACTTGTGAAGGTGAAACTAAGGGGGTAGAATAAGTTAAAGGCTGCAGAAATGAGTTAACAAGGTTTGTCCCTGTTATTGAATATGGGCCATAAATTTGCACCTGAGCTTCAGAGGATCAACTGGCTCAAATTAAGGGGTGCCACAGATTGAACCATCACACTGATCTAAGAGCAGGTCTCCTGAGGGAGAGCCTCCAAGAAACTGGAGTTGGGGTCTGGGTTCATGGTGTTTGCAGACCTCAACTGCAGGAGTCTTAAGAACTTTACCTCAGTCTTCTGCCATCAGTGTGACTCAGTTTTGTTTACTTTTTCTTACTTCTCTGTTTTTTCTCCCAGATCAGGTGCTTGAGAAAGTCTAAAGACTCACTGCTCACACTGGAGATTTGGGAGAAGGTGGTGTGGGTTGAACATGTATGTGTGTGTTCAGTCACTCAGTCGTGTCTGACTCTTTTTACCACGTGGACTGCAGCCCACCAGGATCCTCGTTCCATGATTCTCTAGGCAAGAATACTGGAGTGGGCAGTCATTCCCTTCTCCAGGGGATCTTTCCTACCCAGGGATCAAGCTGACATCTCCCTCATTGGTAGGAGGATTCTTTACCACTACTGCCACCTGGTTAGCCCATGCTGCTGCTGCTGCACTTCAGTCGTGTCCGACTCTGTGCGACCCCATAGACAGCAGCCCACCAGGCTCCCCCGTCCCTGGGATTCTCCAGGCAAGAACACTGGAGTGGGTTGCCATCTCCTTCTCCAATGTGTGAAAGTGAAAAGTGAAAGCGAAGTCTCTCAGTCATGTCCGACCCTTAGCCCCCTAAACACCTCAGTGCAATCATTTGAAGTTATGTAGTGTCTTTAAGGTTTAAAAACATACTGTTTAGGGAATTCCCTGGTGGTCCAGTGGTTAGGACTCTCTGCTTTCAGTGCTGAGGGTCCTGATTCAATCACGGGTTGGTAAACTCAGATCCCACAAGCCATGCAGTGTGGCCAAAAAAAGTACTGTTTATCTCGGAAGCTTTTTAGTAAATGAGGCCTGAGAGGAATTACTCCTACAGGTCCTTGTGAAGAGTGCACTGGGTAACAGGGAAGACCGCATTCTTTCAGTAACAGCCTTTTGATAGCTACAATAGTGATTTTCTTATGGCTGATACTTGTAATGCTACTCGGTTCAAGCCAAGTACATGATGCCAGAATATAGTTTAGTAGAAGTGATTTTTTTTCAGGAGATAAAGCAGTGAAGATGAAGTATGAAGCTCTAAGGCTTAGGGTTGATTTAGAGGCATAATGTAAGCCACAGTAGAAGTTTTTTCTTTTTTAAATTGAGGTGAAATTTGCACAACATACAGTTAACCATTTAAAAATGTCCAATTCAGTGGCATTTAGGATATTCACAGTGTGTGCAATTGCCATCTCTTTTTAGTTTCAAAACTTTATCACTCCAAAACACCTCATATCTATTACATAATCACACTCCATTTCCCTTTTCTCCTTTTCCCCTGGTAACCATAAATCTGCCTACTGTCTCTGTGGATTTACCTCTTCTGGCTATTGCAGGTAAAAAGCATACAATAAGGAGCTTTTTATTTCTTGCTTCTTTCACTTAACGAAATGTTTTCAAAGTGCATCCAAATGATCAATATTTCTTTCCTTTTTATGGCTGAATAATAGTCCATGTATGTACATATCACAATTTGTTTATCCATTCCTCTGTTGGTAGACATTTGGAGTGTTCATGGCTTTTGGCTATTGTGAATTATGCTGCTGTAAAGATTTGCGAACAAAGTATTTGAGTATTCTTTTTTCAGTTCTTTTGGATATATACCTAGTAGTGGAATTACTGGGCTATATGGTAATTCCATGTATTACTTTTTGAGGAACAAGCCTTTTTCAGAGTGGTTACACTGTTTAATATTTCCAATGGAGTATATGAGAATTCCTACTTCCCCACATCTTAAACAACATTTGTTACTTTCTGTTTTCTTAAAAAAAATTTATTTTCATTTTTTTATTATAACCATCCTACTGGTTAGAGAGTGGTATCTCACTGTGATTTTCATTTGTATTTCCTTGATAACTAACGATGTTAGATACCTTTTCTGCCTTTCTGTTAGCCAATTGAATACCTATTCTGAAGAAATGTCTATTCTAGGTTCTTTCCCCATTTTGCAAAATTGGGTTGTTTATTTTGTTGTTGAATTGTAGGATCTCCTTATATTTTTGGAATGTGAAACCATTATTAGATTGTCCAGTTCTCAATAAAAAAATTTACAAAGCATACAAAGAAAGAGGAAAGTCTAACCCACCGATAAAGAAAGAAACTGATAGCCATCCATGAAGAAGCCCAGAGATTAGACTTCGTAGGTAAGTCTCTACATTTACTGTCTTAAATATTCTAAAAGAGCTAAATGAAACCATGAATAAACAACTAAAGGTTATCAGGAGAATGATGTAAAATCAAGTAGGGAATATCGGTACAGAGATAGGAACTGTAACAGGAACCAAGTTGCTGTGCTGGAGCTGAAAGTTACAGTAGCTGAGATTAAAAACAAGCGAATGCAAAGCTAAAAGGCTTCAGCAGGTGACTTTAGTAGGCAGAAGAGAGAATCAACAGCTGTGAAGCTAGGACAGTTATAATTACTCAGTCTGAGGTGTGGAAAGAAAAAAGAGGGAAGTAAAAGGGGCAGAGCCTGAGTGACCTGTCGGACACCATCAAGTTTCACAGTGTATACATTACGGGAGTCTCAGAAGGAGAAGAGAGAAAGAAAAGGGTTTGAAAGGTTATTTGAAGAAACAGGTCTGTTAACTTCCCAGACTTTATGGAAGATATTAATTTATATAACCGAGAAGCCTAATGAACTCCAAGTAGAATAAACGCAAAGAAATCTACACCTAGATACATTATAATTAAGTTGTTGGAAGCCAAAGAGAGAGCTTTGTAAATATCAAGAGAGAATCAACTTGTCACATCCAAGGGCTTCTCAGTAAGATAAATTGCCAGTTTCTCATCAAGACTATGGAGGCCAGAAGTCAGCACGATGATATATTTGAAATGCTGAAAGAAAAGAGTTGTCAGTCAAGGATTACATATTTGGCAAAACTATACTTCAAAAATAAGGGAGGAATAAAGATGTTTTTAGATAAATGAAAGCTAAGGGAGTTCATTGCTAGACTTGCTAGACTTGCTAGACTTGCCCCACAAGAAATGCTAAAGAGAGTCCTTCAGCCTGAAACAAAGGAACACTATGCAATAACTCAAAGCCATATGAAGAAATAAAGATCACTGGTAGGGACTTTGCTGATGGTCCAGTGGTTAAGAATATACCTTGCAATGCAGGGGACGTGGGTTCAATCCTGGGTTGGGAAACTAAGATCCTACATGGCACAGAGCAAGTGTGTCACAACTAATGAGCCTACGTGCCACAACTAGAGTGTGTGCAGCAGCGAAAGATCCCACATGATGCAACGAAGATCCTGTATGCCACAGCGAAGACCTGATGCAGCCAGTAAAGTAAAATAAGTTAATTAAAAAAGGATAACTGATAAAGGTAACTGTAGATAAATAAAAAATCAATGCCATTGTAATTTTGGTTTGTAACTCTTCTTTGTCTTTCTTACATGGTTTAAAAGACAAATTTCTAAAACAATTTTAAGTATATATTAATGTGTACACAATGTATAAAATGTCATTTTTTTTACAATAACAACATAAACTGGAATACAGAGCTGGGTAGGGACAGATTTATTGCAGGCTACTGAAGCTAAGTTGGTGTCAGTTCAAACTAGTTTGTTATAAACTTATACTATTAACTGTAACTCTGATGGAAACCACTACAAAAATCAGTATAATATACCACATTAATAGAACAAAGGGTGTAAAAATCCATATGATTGTCTCAATATATGTAGAAAGAACATTAGATAAAATTCAACACCATTCACAGCACAGAGACTCAGAAGACTTAGAAGGGCAAAAAGCATTTATGAAGAACCTACAACTAACATCATTTCCATGGTAAAAGACTGGAAACTTTCTCTTTAAGATCAGGAGTAAGACAAGGACGTCTGCTTTCATCATTACTATTCAACATTGTACTGAAAGTCCTATCCAGAGCAATTAGGCTAGGAAGAGAAATGAAAGGCTTTCAAATTGGAAAGGAAGAAGTAAAGCTATCTCTGTTGTAAATAACATAATTCTATATGTTAAAAAATTCCTCAACTTTTTGCATACATGCAAAAACTACTAGAGTTAATTAAGGAAATGCAGCCAAGTTGCAGGGTGCAAGATCAAAACACACAAAAAATCAGTTATGTTCCTATATACTAGCAATGAAATTAAGAAAGTATTCAAAGAAATAAAATATCTAGAAGCACATTTAAGGGTGTGAAAGACTTATGCACTGGAAACTACATTGATGAAAGAAATTAAATGAGACCTAAATAAATGGAAAGAAATCTGTATTCTTTGACTGGAAGACTTAATATTGTTAAAATGGCAATATTCCTCAAAGCAATCTACAGATTCAGTGTAATACCTATTCAATTTCCCGTGGCCCCCTCCCCCCAAAATGGAAAAGCCAATCCTCAAATTCATGTAGGACAAGAGGCCTTGATTAGTTAAAACAGTTTTGAAAAAGAAGAGCAAATTTTGAGGACTTACACTTCCTGACTGAAAAAGTTACCACAAAGCCACAGTAATCAAAACAATGTGGTACTACATAAGGATAGACATATAGACAGATGGAATAGAATTAAAGAACCAGAAATAAACCCAGACATCTCTGGCTAATTAATTTTCAACATGGGTCAAAAGACCATTTAATGGGGAAAGAAAAGTTTCTTCAGCAAGTGATGCTGAGACAACTGGATAACCATATGCAAAGACTGATTAATAAGCTTAGTATACAAAAATCAAAAGGGATTGGACTAAAAGATAAGAATGAGAACTCTATACTTTAAGAAGCCATAGATCTGGGTTTTGCAATGGCTTCTTAGAATTGACATAGAAAGCATAAGCAACAAAAGGAAAAAAATAGATAAATTAGACTTCAAAACAATTTTTAAAAATGTCTGTTAAAGAATATTGTTAAGAAAGTGAAAATACAACCTACATAATGGAAGAAAACATTCCGAAGTCATATACCTGATAAGATACAAATGTGTAATTTTGTAAATTGACGTTCGCATCACCAAATTTCCTGATTAATCCAGCTTCCATTTTCTCTGCAAAGTGTAGTGACTGCTGTCCACAGTGTGCTGAGTTGTAGTAGCAGCTGTTGGCTACTTATAAATAGTCTGTGCTTTTGTGTTTCCTTCAGTTGAATTTAACGTTTACCTTCAGTTAGCTATGTGTATGTTTGTTTCTGCAAATTTTACTTAATATTGTAATTAATTTAGTTAGGTATTATATGGGCTTCCCTGGTGGCTCAGCTGGTAAAGAATCCGTCTGCAATGTGGGAGACCTGGGTTCGATCCCTGGGTTGGAAAGATACCCTGGAGAAGGGAATGGCTACCCACTCCAGTATTCTGGCCTGGAGGATTCCATGGACAGAGGAGCCTGACAGGCTACAGTCCATGGGGTCACCAAGAGTCGGACAGGACTGAGCGACCTTCACGTCACTTCACTGAGTTATATAAAGCAGTTAAATACGGGTGAAAAGATATTTTTGAGAAAATAAATCTTAATACTTAGGAAAAACTTGAGAATGAATCAACATTTAACCTACATTAAAGAAACCCAAACTGGAGAAGTATAACAATGCACTGTGGGGGTGTTTTATGTGAGAAACAAGGTTGATAATACCAATCAACAGAGTCCTATATACAGAGAAACACCTTGGTTTTACATCAAAAAATTGGTTTACTTGAAAGTGTTTATTTAGTTTAGATGATTCTTTTTGTTGGACAACTCTTTCATAATTAACTGTCTAGTTCGGGGTAAAGAGAAGTTTTTGCTGTATCTCTTACTCCAGAGAGAGCACACTGCAACTCTAAATCAGTTTAACTGCAAGGCATTTTGTTATATTTCTGTGATAGATTTCAGGACTTGTTGACTTTGGTAGCTCTACAGTGTTATCAACGAGCTCTCTCTTTTCCACCATCTTTAATGTGTTTGCTTTTAGGCTGGCCCCTCTCTAAATTGCAGGGTAGCTACAATAATTGCCCATAAGTAGAGAGTTCCAGTCATTATTCTGCCTTCTTTGTAAGAACAAGGAAGCCTACCCCAGAAATCTCCAGAGCAGATTTCCCCCACGTCTCACTGGTTAATGATGGGTCACCTACCTACCCTTAAACCAGTGCTAGCAAGGAGCATGGGACCATCATGACTGGCTTTGACCCCGAGAGGGTGTTAGCCCTGAGAACATAGCACCAGGGGAGATACTCAAAATCAAGTTCTGCCCACAAAAATTACGGGCATAGTGGTGTTGGAAAGGAACTAATAGTTTTAGAGGGACAGCAAATCTTTCGTGTAATCTTCCTTAAATATTATTGCCCCAAACTAAGCTTTTTGTAACAACCAAGCAGTAGAGAATTCAAGGTTATTCTCTTTGTGGTCATCCACAGTTCAGCTGTTCAAAACTATTGGTCAGGAATGTATGCAACATATCATCTGAGTAGATGGCAGTTTGCTCTCCCTTTCTCAAAGCTTGTAAGAAGTCTGGGAATCACACCTGAAAAGATGCCCACCGCATCTTTGTGTGAAAGAGGTAAACTCTACTAGCTAAAGATACGGTTGCCCTGGATGTTTTTCTCTCGTTTTGATAATAGCAGTGCCTTGTCTTTGGAGATTTCTTTCCTATTTCATGTGATTTTGGTAAGGACAGTAGTCATGTTGATCTATGATCTCCTTGTTCCCTGCCTCCTACTCCTCGCTCCAGAAGGACACATATGACTGAGGCTGACTAGGAGAGATCCTTGTCTCCTAGGCTACCCCATCTTCCTGGGGATGGTGATGGGTTCAGGAGAAGGTGGAGGTAGAATCAAACCAACAAGACTCCTCCCCAGGACTTTTATGTTACAACTTGTGGACAAGACATTCATGCTTTTGGGAGATAAGTGCAGGACAAACAGCCTGGAGTTTATTTCCTGGGTCACTTGAAAGACGCACGTGGAGTAGAGAGAGGGAGGCCAGGAGGCAAAGAGACTCGGTAAGGTGGGTGATGAGCGGGAGCAAACAAGTTTCCTGACAGTATTGAGTATTAGTTTTGTTTCTGGCTGTGCAAGATCTTTGTTGTTGTGTGGGCTCTTCTCTAGTTGTGGCTAGTGGGGGCCAGTCTTCAGTTGTGGGTGTATAGGCTTCTCATTACAGCAACTTCTCCTGTTGCAGACCCTGGGCTCTAGGGCACGGGGCTTCAGTCGCCGGGGCACGCAGGCTCAGTAGCTGCAGCTCCTGGGCTCTAGAGCACATGCTCAGTAGCTGTGGCTCTGGGGCTTAGTTGCTCTTCGGCGTGTAGGATCTTCCCAGGCCAAATATCGAACCCATGCCTGCTGCATTAGCAGGTGGATTCTTTACGAATGAGCCACCAGGGAAGGCTGGTATTGAATCTTGACTAGTTTTTTCTGTTCTGAGTGCTGTTCATCTGTATGAGCTAATATATTATCTGTTTTGCCTAAGCAGATTCGAATTGGGTTTCTAGCACCTGTAACTTCAAACATCCTGATTTAATATACTGTTTGAAGAGGTATCTAAGGATAGAGACATGCTTTTTGTTTTGTTTGGTTTTAAAGTCACTTTAATATTTGCTTAATGAACTGCTGAGGCCCCAGTGTTCCATGCTGAAGGGCACACTCACATTAACTCAAACCCAGCTTTGGAAAAGATAACTAATTGCTAATCATGACCCTGGAGGGAAAAATCTTACCTCGGAAGTGGCCACTGGCCAATTTTAAATACTGTAGCTTGTTCCTGATAAATGTTTCAGAGTAAGTGAGTTGCAAAGATTTTCCCTAAGAGATCTTACTCCAATTAAACGTGGGAGGGTATATACTTAAAAAATACTTGGGCAGAAGCACTGAACTAAATGGAATAGTCTTAGAATAGTTGATACTGAGATGCGGGGGACGCCCGGCTCTGGCGGCGCAGACGCGGGGGACGCCCGGCTCCGGCGGCGCAGACGCGGGGGACGCCCGGCTCCGGCGGCGCAGACGCGGGGGACGCCCAGCTCCGGCGCAACCGACCACGTGCAGAATCGTGGCTGAGATGAGCTACCCCGCGCCCAGGGTTAGGGCGGTGCCGAGAGGAGCTGTACCACGTTCAGGAGGCGGTGGCTGCTTGGGCACCGGAGGGCCGAGAGGAGCTGATCCACATTCAAAGCAGGAGGGGCGGCCTTGAGGAGATACCCCTCGTCCAAGGTAAGGTACAGCAGCTGCGCCTTGCTGGAGCAGCTGGGAAGAGATACTCCAGGACTAAGTGGAATATAAGAATCCAGTGTTCTGGGGAGGAAGGAACAAGATGGCGGAGGGATAAGATGGCAAGACCACTTTCTCCCCCACAAATTCATCAAAAGAACATTTGAACGCGGAGTAAAGTCCACAAAACAACTTCTGAATACTGGCAGAGGACATCAGGCTCCCAGAAAAGCAGCCCATTGTCTTCTAAAGGAGAGAGAAGAAATCCAGCTCCACCCACCAGAATACCGAAACATGCTTCCCTAACCAGGGAACCCGGACAATCACCCGTCCAACCCCACACACAGTGAAGAAACTACATAATAAAGAGAACTCCACAAACTGCAAGAAGAGGGAAAGGCTACCCCAAGCAAAGCAATATAAGCAAGATGAAGAGGCAGAGTAATACCCAGCAAGTAAAGGAACAAGATAATTGCCCACCAACACAAACAAAAGAAGAAGATATAGGGAATTTATCTGATAAAGAATTTCAAATTTTGATGGTGAAAATGATTCAAAATCTTCAATGCAAAATGGAGTTACAGATAAATAACCTGGAGAAAAGGATTGAGAAGACGGAAGAAAGATTTAATGAGGACTTAGAAGAAATAAAAAAGAGTCAATATACAATGAATAATGCAATAGATGAGATCAGAAACACTCTGGAGAGAACAAACAGTAGAATAACAGAAGCAGAAGACAGGATAAGAGAACTAGAAGATAGAATTGTAGAAATAAATGAAACAGAGAGGAAAAAAGAAAAACAAATTAAAAGAAATGAGGACAATATTAGAGACCTCTGGGACAATGTTAAACGCTCCAACATTCGAATCATAGGAGTCCCAGAAGAAGAAGACAAAAAGAAAGACCATGAGAGAATACTTGAGGAGATAATAGTTGAAAACTTCCCTAAAATGGGGAAAGAAATAATCACCCAAGTCCAAGAAACCCAGAGAGTCCCCAACAGGATAAACCCAAGGCGAAATACTCCAAGACACATATTAATCAAATTAACAAAGAACAAATATTAAAAGCAGCAAGGGAAAAGCAGCATAACACATAAGGGGATTCCCATAAGGATAACAGCTGATCTTTCAACAGAAACTCTTCAGGCCGGAAGGGAGTGGCAAGACATACTTAAAGTGATGAAAGAAAATACCCTACAGCCCAGATTACTATACCCAGCAAGGATCTCATTCAAATATGAAGGAGAAATCAAAAGCTTTACAGACAAGCAAAAGCTGAGGGAATTCAGCATCACCAAACCAGTTCTCCAACAAATGCTAAAGGATCTTCTATAGACAGGATACACAGAAAGAGTGTATAAACTTGAACCCAAAGCAATAAAGAAAATGGCTACGGGATCGTACTTATCAATAATTACCTTAAACGTAAATGGGTTGAAATTTTCAAAAAGGCTAGGAAACAATTCTCATAGCCATCAATAGTTCAGTGTTGAGTTCATGAATAGTTTTTAAAGTTTGGGACAAACTGTAGTATTTGCTATTTGAAGTACTATTTGTAATTGGCATATTACGATGTAACATTGGTCTTCATTTCCAACTTAAAACGCCTAAAAATGCCTAACAGGTTTTTAGATTTGTGAATTTTAGTTGAAGTGTATTTTACAATGTTACTAAACCTGCAGAAATATTGAAATATTTCAGAGAACTTATTCACTGTACATTTAATTTATTTTATTTATAAAAGTTATGAACTGTAGAAAGTTTTACTTGTTGGGTCAAATGCTTGTTGCTTCAAATGCTTGTTGCAGTTGAAGTGCTAGTTACAAGAAAATCGAATACCTTCAATGTATAAATGCTATTAAGTTTTTAAAGGAAAAAAAAATGCTTGCTTGCTAAAAAAAAAAAAAAATAGAATAGTTGATACTGAGTTGCTTTTGATGAGGCTGATTTGACACCAGAAGTTGGGTCTTCCCATCTGTTCAGTTTCTGAAAACATAACCGCAAAACAGATGCGGGGAGTACTTCCCTTTAGCTTCTCAAGAGTTGGGATTGATGCACCCAGGGGGCATTCCTGTTGTTTCACCTTCAAAGCAGACCTGAGCGGACTTCTAATTAGTAAGGATAAAGGATGGGACCTGAATTGATTGTACATCTGAAGACAAAGGTCTGAGGTTATGATCTGTCTACCCAGTGGTAGGAAAGGATGTGGAGAAAGTGTGGTGAACTTCCAGAGAATCCTAATACACTTGGGGAGAAGCTTGGAGCCTGGAAAGATCGAGGATGCCAGAAGGATCTAGCATTTTTCTAGCTGTGGAATTGCACTGGAGTTCTAACTTCTACTTATTTCCTCAAAGACAAATAAGGGACAAGTACAGAGAAACTAAATGGTTGAAGTTAATGTAGTAAAACGAATGTCTCAGTGTAGCAGTCATTTAAATTCTTTAACGGTATTGAAAATGTGGGCTGACACCATCCTTGAAATGACTGTGGGAGACAGGGAGATGACACGCCTCCAGCACCACCTGATGCACACCCAGCAGTGTTTTTTGTTGTCCTCGTGAGCTGTGACACACAACAAAATTGTGTGTTGTTCAAAGCCACAAACATAAATCTTCTTCTGTACTTAATGGCTGGCTAGCAATGAATAATTTGGGGTTTCTAAAAATGTAGAACAGTTTAATAATCTTTTGAGCTCTGGACCACCTGCAAACCAATTCTGTTTACCTAGAGCTAGATGTTGAGAGAATCACTTGTCAGACTTGAAGATTTCTTTCTTGCTTAAAATTGGAATGTAATTGGTTTACAATGTTGTATTAGTTTCTGCTGTGTGTGCATGAGTGTGTAGTTAGTTGCTTCACTCATGTCCAACTCTTTGCAACTTCATGGACTGTAGCCCGCCAGGCTCCTCTGTCCTTGGGATTCTCCAGGCAAAAATACCAGAGTGGATTGCCATGCCCTCCTCCAGGGGATTTTCCCCACCCAGGGATCTTCCCCACGTCTCCTGCATCTCCTGCATTATCAGATGGATTCTTTACCACTAGCGCTGCCTGGGAAGCCCTAGTTTCTGCTCTATGGTGCAGTAAATCAGTTATATGCATACATATATTCCTTCTCTCTTGGACCTCCCTCCCACACCTCTAGGTCAGCACAGAGCACTGAACTGAGCTTCCTGTAATATAGCAGCTGCCCACTAGCTGTCTATACACGGCACTGTATGTATGTCAATCCCACACTCCCAGTTCGTCCCCGCCTCCCCTTCCCCAACCCACATCTGTGTCCCCGTGTCCATTCTCTCTGTCTGTATCTCGATTCCTGCTTTGGAAACAGGTTCATCTGTAAAATTTGACTAGATTCTGCATATATGTGACTGGAAAAGGTCACTTTTCATTCCACTTCCAAACAAAGACAACGCCAAAGAATGCTCAAACTACCAAACAACTGCACTCATCTCACACGCTAGTAAAGTCATGCTCAAAATTCTCCAAACCAGGCTTCAGCAATACGTGAACCGTGAACTTCCAGATGTTCAAGCTGGTTTTAGAAAAGGCAGAGGAACCAGAGATCAAATTGCCAACGTCCGCTGGATCATCAAAAAAGCAAGAGAGTTCCAGAAAAACATCTATTTCTGCTTTATTGACTATGCCAAAGCCTTTGACTGTGTGGATCACAACAAACTGTGGAAAATTCTGAAAGAGTTGGGAATACCAGACCACCTGACCTGCCTCTTGAGAAACCTGTATGCAGGTCAGAAAGCAACAGTTAGAACTAGACATGGGACAACAGACTGGTTCCAAATAGGAAAAGGAGTATGTCAAGGCTGTATATTGTCACCTTGCTTATTTAACTTATATCAGAGTACATCATGAGGAACGCTGGGCTGGAAGAAGCACAAGATTGCCGGGAGAAATATCAATAACCTCAGATATGCAGATGATACCACCCTAATGGCAGAAAGTGAAGAAGAACTAAAGAGCCTTTTGATGAAAGTGAAGAGGAGAGTGAAAAAGTTGGCTTAAAGCTCAACATTCAGAAAACTAAGATTATGGCATCTGGTCCCATCACTTCATGGGAAATAGATGGGAAAACAGTGGAAACAGTGTCAGACTTTATTTTTTTGGGCTCCAAAATCACTGCAGATGGTGATTGCAGCCATGAAATTAAAAGACGCTTACTCCCTGGAAGGAAAGTTATGACCAACCTGGACAGCATATTAAAAAGCAGAGACATTACTTTGCCAACAGAGGTCCATCTAGTCAAGTCTGTGGTTTTTCCAGTGGTCATGTATGGCTGTGAGAGTTGGACTATAAAGAAAGCTGAGTGCGAAAAATTGATGCTTTTGAACTGTGGTGTTGGAGAAGACTCTTGAGAGTCCCTTGGACTGCAGGGAGATAAAACCAGTCCATCCTAAAGGAGATCAGTCCTGAGTGTTCATTGGAAGGACTGATGTTGAAGCTGAAACTCCAATACTTTGACCACCTGATGCAAAGAGCTGACTCATTTGAAAAATGCTGGGAAAGATTGAGGGCAGGAGAAGAAGGGGACGACGGAGGATGAGATGGTTGGATGGCATCACTGACTCAATGGACATGGGTTTGGGTGGACTACGGGAGTTGGTGATGGACAGGGAGGCCTGGCATGCTGCGGTTCATGGGATCGCAGAGTTGGACACGGCTGAGCAACTGAATTGAACTGATAAGGTACTTCTTTCTTTTCTTTATGATTTACTTCATTTTGTGTGACAGATTCTAGGTCTACCATGTCTCTACATATGACTATATTTCATTCCTTTTAGTGGCTGAGTAATATTCCATTGTGTATATGTACCTCATCTTCTTTGTCCATGCATCTGTCATTGGGCATTTAGGTTGTTTCCATGTCCTGGCTATTTTAAATAGTACTGCAGTGAACATTGGGGTACGTGTGCCCTTTCAAATTAAGGTTTTCTCAGGGCATATGCCCAGTTTGATATTTCTGGATCATATAGTAGTTCTCTCTTTAGTTTTTTAAGGAACCACCATACTATTCTCCATAGTGAATATATCAGTTTACATTCCCACCAATTGTGTAAGAGGGCTCCCTTTTCTCCGTACCCTCTGCAAACCAGTTTCATTTACCTAGAGTGAAATGTTGAGAGAATCAGTAGTCAGATTTGAAGAAGCTTTCTTAATAAAGTAGGACAGATTATGCTATGCCCAAGAGACTGACAGTCTGCCAAGATTTGGTCAGTGACTTTTATTTAAAGGTGTTTTTCCATATGGCTTCTGAAGAAAGCCAAAGATCAGGTCTCAGATTCTAGCACATTTGCATTAATAAGTCATCTTCTTGAACTAGAGCGGGTACCACCTGTGTTTTCAGGGTGGAAGTCGAATGGGCTTATGGGAAATAGGGAAAAGAACCGACCTGGGCATTGAGTATGTAGAGAGGGATGATTTTTTGGACAGGATAGTTGATAAAATATTTACTGTGACTGCAGGGCTCTGCTGTGTTTTCTCTGGCCTTTGCCAAGGAAGTATTTCCACTAAATTAAAAAAAAGAGAAACCCTAAAAGAGTGCTGAGTTTCAGAACATAAAAGTATGAATCCAGTTATGTAATATGGGAAGAGATTTAGAACTGTGATAGTTATTTCTTTAATTTGTTTACACACCAATTTGATACCAGGACAGAGGACAGATCCTCCCACTTCATCTTAAAAGAGAAATCAAACACGACATTCCTTGGCGAAAACAAGATTCTCATAATCTCCAACAGGAAGTACTTGATTCTAGTGAGATTTCCTACCCAGAGGAGCCCTGCTTAATTCAGTGCCTTGTACCACTGTCTCTGTTTATGCTGTGAGAGCTGTATCTCATTTTTAAAATGAGTGAGATAGCAACTAGAAAATAAGAAAAAGTGTTTTTTTAAAATTCAAACACATTAACTATTATTTTTAACCCAAATTCTTCACTTACTACTTCCTTCTAGTCAATATATGCATTCTTTAGTATTTGATAATTAGAGTAATCTAATGTATTTTTATTTTCATATCATTGTACTGTTAAATGGCATGACAGGTAATCTTAGATCCATGTGATATTTTGTAGGAAATGTTTTCCTGGACTGTGAAATGTACAAGGAACATTTATGATCTTTTTATTATTTATTGTCAAAATTATAGTGACCTAGAGAAAAGTCCTCTGGTTCTCTCCACCCCTCCCCCCCTGCCGTGATTTTAAACACCTTGAGAACCACAGTTTTGACTCTGAGAGAGAGATAGAGAATCTCTCTCTCAGGAAAAGGAAAAGGGTGGTATGGGATGGTGGTTACCAGAGAGATGGTGTTATGTATTATTTAAACAGTGAAGGCAGATGTTGCTCCTGGAAGCCAAAGTATCACTGAATTAAGAGTCTGTTTCCTGAGGCACTTTTTGAGTCTGAAACATTCAGAAGGAGAAGACAGAGAATATAGAATGAAAGCTGAAGGGACTATTTCAGGGCAAAGGCAAGAGGGGGTGCCAGAGGAATGCTGAGCAGTCAGGCAGGCTTTACCAGGCAGGTTTATGAACAGGTTTGGGAGAGGCACAGAGAGGGAACTAGGAAGAGAGAATAGGGATTATATAACAGGATTGCCTAATTTATATGGTTCCGTGCTGTGGAGTAACTCACTTGTTATTTCATCTTTGACTATCTCAGAAGGTGCAACATTTATAATGAAAAACATCCTCTTAGGAACTTAAGATCCAGGAAAGACCAAGAGAGGCATAGTAATAGAAGGGAGAAAGACTCTGCAGACCCGCCTTCACGCACAGGATGGCAACATTAAGTGTGCTGAGGACTGATCACTGGCCAGGATTGTCTCCTTAGGTTACTGGCTCAGAAATTGTTAGCCTTTTGCCTTGGGTGGGATCAGGAACCAGAAATAAACGAATGACTGGGTGTGGCCCCAGTTAGAGCTATGGGTCGAAGAATGAGGAAATAGAACTGCCATACCACCCAGCAATCCCACTGCTGGGCATTCACACCGAGGAAACCAGAATTGAGAGAGACACGTGTACCCCAGTGTTCATCACAGTACTGTTTATAATAGCCAGGACATGGAAGCAACCTAGATATCCATTTGCAGACGAATGGATAAGAAAGCTGTGGTACACATACACAGAATGGAACATTACTCAGCTACTAAAAAGAATGCATTTGAATCAGTTCTAATGAGGTGGATGAAACTGGAGCCTATTATACAGAGTGAAATAAGCCAGAAAGAAAAATACCAATACGGTATATTAACACATATATAGGGAATTTAGAAAGATTGTAATGAAGACCCTATATGCGAGACAGCAAAAGAGACACAGGTGTAAAGAAGAGTCTTTTGGACTCTGTGGGAGAAGGCGTGGGTGGATGTGAGAGAATAGCATTGAAACATGTATATTATCATATGTGAAACAGATCACCAGCCCAGGTTTGATGCATGAGACAGGGTGCTCGGGGCTGGTGCACTGGGATGACCATGAGAGATGGAATGGGGAGGGAGGTGGGAGGGGGGTTTAGGATGGGAACACATGTACATTCATGGCTGATTCATGTCAATGTATGGCAGAAACCACTTCAGTATTGTAAAGTAACTAGCCTCCAATTTAAATAAATAAATTAATTTAGAAAATAAAAATAAGAAACGAAAGTTAGGTCATTTGGAATTGGAACCTACTTTGAGTCTTGAAACCGTGTGACATCAGTCTCTCATATTGTCTGGACCAGGCAGAGATAGAGTGAAATAAACAGGGAGCTCAAAAGCTGGAAAAGCCTATTTCCCCACTGTCAGCTGTTTCACACTTTCCCCTTCCCCAGGCAGCCTTCTTTAAAAACTGCCTGTAACTTTGAAGGAACACTTGTTTCAAAACTTCTGTCCCAAGGTAAACCACGGGAACCTCAAGCAACAGCTTTTCTTACTTTTGGGTTTGGTTGTAATTCCTCCCTGTGGGCAGTGTCAGGCTTTCTTTGGGAGGCAATACAAAATAGCACCTAGCATAAGGTTTAGTTCAGTTCAGTCGCTGAGTTGTGTCTGACTCTATGTGACCCCATGAACTGCACATGCCAGGACTCCCTGTCCATCACCAACTCCTGGAGTTTGCTCAAATTCATGTCCATTGAGTCGGTGACGCCATCCAACCATCTCATCCTCTGTCATCCCCTTCCCTTCCCGTCTTCAATCTTTCCCAGCATCAGGGTCTTTTCAAATGAGTCAGTTCTTCATATCAGGTGGCCAAAGTATTGGAGTTTCAGCTTCAACATCGGTCCTTCCAATGAACATTCAGGAGTGGTCTCCTTAGGATGGACTGGTTGGATCTCCTGGTTGTATCAAGAGTCTTCTCCATCACCACAGTTCAAAAGCATCAATTCTTGGGCACTCAGCTTTCTTTATAGTCCAACTCTCACATCTATACATGACCACTGGAAAAACCACAGCCTTGACTAGACAGATCTTTGTTGACAAAGTAACGTCTCTGCTTTTTAATATGCTGTCCAGGTTGGTCATAACTTTCCTTCCAGGGAGTAAGCATCTTTTAATTTCATGGCTGCAGTCAGCATCTGCACTGATTTTGGAGCCCAGAAAAATAAAGTCTGACACTGTTTCCCCTGTTTCCCCATCTATTTGCCATGAAGTGATGGGAATATATACCATGATCTGAGTTTTTTGAATGTTGAGCTTTAAGCCAACTTTTTCACTCTCCTCTTTTACTTTCATCAAGAGGCTTTTGAGTTCCTCTTCGCTTTCTGCCATTAGGGTGCTGTCATCTCCATATCTGAGGTTATTGATATTTCTCCCGGCAATCTTGATTCCAGCTTGTGCTTCTTCCAGCCCAGCATTTCTCATGATGTTCTCTGCATGCAAGTTAAATAAGCAAGGTGACAGTATACAACCTTGCCATACCCCTTTTCCTATTTGGAACCAGTCTGTTGTTCCATGTCCAGTTCTGACTGTTGCTTCCTGACCTGCATACAGGTTTCTCAAGAGGCAGGTCAGGTGGTCTGGGATTCCCATCTCTTGAAGAGTTTTCTACAGTTTGTTGTGACCCACAGAGTCAAAGGCTTTGGCATAGTCAATAAAGCAGAAATAGATGTTTTTCTGGAACTCTTCCTTTTTCGATGATCCAGTGGATGTTGGCAGTTTGATCTCTGGTTCTTCTCCCTTTTCTAAAACCAGCTTAAACATATGGAATTTCATGGTTCACTTACAGTTGAAACCTGGCTTGGAGAACTTTGAGCATTACTTTACCAGCGTGTGAGATGAGTGCACTTGTGTGGTAGTTTGAATGATTCTTTGGCATTACCTTTCTTTGGGATTGAAATGAAAACTGACCTTTTCCAGTCCTGTGGCCACTGCTGAGTTTTCCAAATTTGCTGGCATATTGAGTGCAGCACTTGCACAGCATCATCTTTTAGGATTTGAAATAGTTCAACTGGAATTCCATCACCTCCACTAGCTTTGTTTGTAGTGATGCTTCCTAAGGCCCACTTCATTTCACATTCCAGGATGTCTGACTCTGGGTGAGTTATCACACCACTGTGATTATCTGGGTTGTGACACTGTTTTGTACAGTTCTTCTGTGTATTCTTGCGACCTCTTCTTAATATCTTCTGCTTCTGTTAGGTCCATACCTTTTCTGTCCTTTATCGAGCCCATCTTTGCGTGAAATGTTCCCTTTGTATCTCTAATTTTCTTGAAGAGGTGTCTAGTCTTTCCATTCGATCGTTTTCCTCTATTTCCTTGCATTGATTGCTGAGGAAGGCTTTCTTATCTCTCCTTGCTATTCTTTGGAACTCTGCATTCAGATTCTTATATCTTTCCTTTTCTCCTTTGTTTTTCACTTCTCTTCTTTTCACAGCTATTTGTAAGGCCTCCTCAGACAGCCATTTTGCTTTTCTGCATTTCTTTTCCATGGGGATGGTCTTGGTCCCTGTCTCCTGTACAGTGTCACGAACCTCCGTCCATAGTTCATCAGGCACTCTGTCTCTCAGATCTAGTCCTTTGAATCTATTTCTCACTTCTACTGTATAATTGTAAGGGATTTAATTTAGGTCATGCCTGAATGATCTAGTGATTTTCCCTATTTTCTTCAGTGTAAGTCTGAATTTGGCAATAAGGAGTTCATGATCTGAGCCACAGTCAGTTCCCTGTCTTGTTTTTGCTGACTGTATAGAGCTTCTCCATCTTTGGCTGCAAAGAATATAATCAGTCTGATTTTGGTTTTACCATCTGGTGATGTCCATGTGTAGAGTCTTCTCTTGTATTGTTGGAAGAGGGTGTTTGCTATGACTAGTACATTCTCTTGGAAGAACTCTGTTAGCCTTTGCCCTGCTTCGTTCCATACTCCAAGGCCAAATTTGCCTGTTACTCCAGGTGTTTCTTGACTCCTACTTTTGCATTCCAGTCCCCTGTAATGAAATCTTTTTTGGGTGTTAGTTCTAAGAGGTCTTGTAGGTATTCATAGAACTGTTCGACTTCAGCTTCTTCAGTGTTACTGGTTGAGGCCCAGACTTTGATTACTGTGATATTGAATGGTTTGCCTTGGAAACGAACAGAGATCATTCTGTCTTTTTTGAGATTGCATCCAAGTACTGTATTTTGGACTTTTCATTTATTGCCTTTGAAGGCTACTCCATTTCTTCTAATGGATTCTTGGCCATAGAGGTAGATATAATGGCCATCTGAGTTAAATTCACCCATTCCAGTCCATTTTAGTTCGCTGATTCCTAAAATGCCTCAGTGAGTGGCTGAAAGGAGATACCCCATGTCCAAGGTCAGCAGCGGCAGCCATGAGGAGATACCCTGTGTCCAAGGACAGAGAAACCACAGGAAGACAGTAGGCACTGAGAGGGCATCAGAGGGCAGACAGACTGAAACCACAGTCACAGAAAACTAATCGCGTGGACCACAGCCTTGTCTAACTCAATGAAACTGTGAACCATTTCACGTAGGGCCATCCAAGACCGACAGGTCATGGTGGAGAGTTCTGACAAAATGTCGTCCACTGGAGAAGGGAATGGCAAACCACTTCACTATTCTTGCCTTGAGAACCCCATGAACAGTATGAAAAGGCAAAAAGATAGGACACTGAAAGATGAACTCCCCAGTCGGTAGGTGCCCAATATGCTGCTGGAGAAGAGTGGAGAAATAACTCTGGAAAGAATGAAGAGACAGAGTCAAAGCAAAAAACTACACCCAGTTGTGGATGTGACTAGTGATGGAAGCAAGGTCCGATGCTGTAAAGAGCAATATTGCATAGGAACCTGGAATATTAGGTCCATGAATCAAGGCAAATTGGAAGTGATCAAACAGGAGATGGCAACAGTGAATGTCGACATTTTAGGAATCAGCGAACTAAACTGAACTGGAATGGGCGAATTTAACTCAGCTGAGCATAGGGTTTTCCTTGTCCAAATGAATATTTAATAAATATTACTTCAGCAGGGTAAATGAGATGGGAGGCAAAATCTCTCAGCCATTGGCACCACTGAAAGCATTTGTTAAAGTCTTTACCTCCATGGGGCACCGAGCCAGGGACAGTGCAGAATACATTAACCGATGTAACTTCTGCCCTTGGAGACCAAGAGCACCATTTGTGAGCTTATTCATGTGTGAAATTTACCTCTGTGGTCATTCTCAGCTGATAAAGGAGTAAACAGTGGTTGGGGGAAGGAATTAATAGTGGTGGCCAGTAGGAGGCCAGGGCTTCACCTTTGTTCTTGCCCTGCTTCTTTCTCATTGAGCTGCTGGAAGTGCTTTTTAAATACTGTGCTTAGTACCGTTGCTCCTCGTGTTTTGTGGAGGTATAAATACATTTAAAGAGATTTTTTTTTTTTTCTCCCTCCTTTACCTCTCAGGGTTGACATACTGTGATCTGGATTGGAACTCAGTTTGGTCAAGGATTGATTCATCTTCCTTTTGGGGCCAGGTACCTTTTAGGAGGCCTATAACTGGAAGTATGAAAGTGTGGCTGGTCCTGGACAAGGTTGGGAAGCGGAAGGAGAGGTTTCCTTTTCTGTGCCCTGCACACCTCCTCCTTCCTTAGCTGTCTCGCTCAACGTGCTGCAGTCCACTCCCCCACCCCTGTCAACATTTTATTCATTTTGAAATAATTTTGGATTTACAGAAAAGCTGCAGAAGTCATATGGAGCATTTTCACATAACCTTCAGCCAGCTTCCCCTAGTGTTTAACGACTTATTTAACCCATCAGCTCATTGACATGTGATTTCTATTGAGCATGTTTTTTTAATCTCTCCTGTCCTAGAGACCTTGCCATTCTTCGGATCCAGCCATGGCATAATTTCTTGCTCTTACCGTGGAGAATCTGGCAATCTATGAGTGGATTTTAGTGATTTGAAGGTTTTTTTTAAAGATTTTTTAAAAATTAAAAATTCTTTTATTTATAATTGAAGGATAATTGCTTTACTATGTTATATTGGTTTCTACTGTACAGCAATGTGGCTGATTTAAAGTTTTATCTGCTTATAAGAATTTTAACATTCTAAGACATTTTTTCCTGGTAACAGTAGTCGTGAATCCAACGGTAACAGTTTCTAGTGACCTGTTCACATTTCAGAGTCAGTAGAATCTAGGTGAAGGAGTCTTTCTGAATTGAGAGACTCTTGAAACTGCTGTTTGTTCATTTATTGATTCTTCCATTCTGTTAGCATTTATTGGCTGTCCCATATATGCTAAATACTGTCCTAATCTCTGGAGATACTTGAACTTCAAGATGTAGCTCTTGCCTTTAAGGAATTTTTGATCTAGTGGAAAAATACACGGTTGTAAAAAAATACACAGTGGTAGAGAATCTGCCTGCAATACAGGAGACCCTGGTTTGATCCCTGGGTCAGGAAGATGCCTTGGAAGGAAATGGCAACCCACTCCAGTATTCTTGCCTGGAGAATCCCATGAACAGAGGAGCCTGGCAGGCTATGGTCCATAGTGTTGGAAGAACTGGACGTGACATGTCTCTGTGGCAGAGATATATTCAGGGTGCCTGGAAACACATGAAAAGAGACCCAGAAACCTAGCGTGATCTGACAGATCCTCACTGGCTGCCGCATCTGGAAGGAGCACTTCATTCACTATGAAATACATGTGTGCTGTTCAGTTCAGCATTATAAATAAGGTGGCTTGTGTGAATCTGGGGGACTATCTATGCTTTGGTATCTTACAGGTGGAGAATACATCGTCTCTGTGTGAAGTAGAGTTAGAATATAGTTACCAGATGCACCAACCTGCAAATTGTGGTCATCTTTCCAGCCCTTTTTCTGTGCATATGTTTACCTTTAAAAAAACTAGAATACAGTAATTTTATAGATGCTGTTTTATATCTCCTGGTTTATATTTAAGTATACATGTGTGTGTGTGTATACACACAAATAATCTTTCCATGTTGATAAATATACTTTTCAGTAGATCGCTGTAAGAAGTTGTTATAAATCACAGGGAGCCCGGCCTGGTGCTTTGCAATGACCCAGAGGGATGGGAAGGGGTGGGGAGACTCAAGAGGGAGGTGATATATGTATAATTATGGCTGATTTGTGTTGTTGTATGACAAAAACCAGCACACCATTGTAAAGCAATTTTCCCCCAATTAAAAATCAAAGCAAAAAACATAAAAAAAACTTTTAACATCATGTTTTTCAATATTTTATTATGAAAAATTTTATCATGAAAAATTTATAGCATAGCTGAAGTAATTTAACAGTTAGAACCTATGCATATTATTTAGGTTCTACTATTAACTGATAGGGAGAGTGCCTGATGAACTCTGGACAGAGGTTCGTGACATTGCGCAGGAGACAGGGACCAAGACCATCCCTAAGGAAAAAAAAGCAAAAAAGCAAAATGGCTGTCTGAGGAGGCCTTACAAATAGCTGTGAAAAGAAGAGAAGCAAAAAGCAAAGGAGAAAAGGAAAGATATACACATTTGAATGCAGAGTTCCAAAGAATAGCAAGGAGAGATTAAGAAAGCCTTCCTCAGTGATCAATGCAAAGAAATAATCGAATGGGAAAGACTAGAGATCTCTTCAAGAAAATTAGAGATACCATGGGAACATTTCATGCAAAGATGGGCTTGATAAAGGACAGAAATGGTATGGATCTAACAGAAGCAGAAGATATTAAGAACAGGTGGCAAGAATACACAGAAGAACTGCATAAAAAAGATCTTCACAATCCAGATAATCACGATGGTGTGATCACTCACATAAGAGTCAGACATCCTGGAATGTGAAGCCAAGTGGGCCTTAGAAAGCATCACTACGAACAAAGCTAGTGGAGGTGATGGAATTCCAGTTGAGCTATTTCAAATCTTGAAAGATGATGCTGTGCAAGTGCTGCACTCAATATGCCAGCAAATTTGGAAAACTCAGCAGTGGCCACAGGACTGGAAAAGGTCAGTTTCATTCCAATCCCAAAGAAAGGCAATACCAAAGAATGCTCAAACTATCGCACAATTGCACTCGTGTCACCCGCTAGCAAAGTAATGCTCAAAATTCTCCAAGCTGGGCTTCAACAGTACGTGAACCGTGAACTTCCAGATATTCAAGCTGGTTTTAGAAAAAGCAGAGGAACCAGAGATCAAATTGCCAACATCCACTGGATCATGGAGAAAGCAAGAGAGTTCCAGAAAAACATCTATTTCTGCTTCATTGACTATGCCAAAGCCTTTGACTGTGGATCACAATAAACTGTGGAACATTCTGAAAGAGATGGGAATCCCAGACCACCTGACCTGCCTCTTGAGAAACCTGTATGCAGGTCAGGAAGCAACAGTTAGAACTGGACATGGAACAACAGACTGGTTCCAAATAGGGAATTAAGTACGTCAAAGCTGTATATTGTCACCCTGCTTATTTAACTTCTATGCAGAGTACATCATGAGGAACGCTGGGCTGGAAGAAGCACAAGCTGGAATCAAGATTGCCGGGAGAAATGTCAATAACCTCAGATATGCAGATGACAACACCCTTATGGCAGAAAGTGAAGAGGAACTCAAAAGCCTCTTGATGAAAGTGAAAGAGGAGAGTGAAAAGGTTGGCTTGAAGCTCAACATATAGAAAACAAAGATCATGGCATCTGGTCCCATCACTTCATGGCAAATAGATGGGGAAACAATGGAAACAGTGACAGATTTTATTTTTTGGCCTCCAAAATGGCTGGAGATGGTGACGGCAGCCATGAAATGAAAAAAAAAAAAACACACTTGCTGCTTGGTAGGAAAGCTACAAAAAATCTAGACCCTGTATTAAAAAGCAGAGAGATCACTTTGCCAACCAAAGTCCGTATAGTCAAAGCTATGATTTTTCCAGTAGTCGTGTTCAGATGTGAGAGTTGGACCATAAAGAAGTCTGAGTGCCACAGAATTGGTGCTTTTGAATTGTGCTGGAGAAGACTCTTGAGAGTCTCTTGGACTTCAAGGAGATCAAAGCAGTCGATCGTAAAGGAGATCAACCCTGAATATTCCTGGGGAGGACTGATGCTGAGACTGAAGCTCCAATATTTTGGCCTCTTGATACGAAGAGCTGACTCATTGGAAAAGATTGAAGGTAGGAGGAGAAGGGGGTGGCAGATGATGAGGTCGTTGGATAGCTTCACTGACTCAATGGACATGAATCTGAGCAAACTGTGGGAGACAGTGAAGGAAAAGGGAACCTGGTGTGCTGTAGTCCATGGAGTCCCAGAGTGGGACATGACTGAACAACAGCTGGATTGCCTTGGTGTGTTTGTTGACAGTCTTGACTGTATTGTGGGGGTGTGCTTCTCAGACTCCCCTTCTGTTCCATTAATCTACTTTGATTACTCTTGTCTTGTACCACTTTTAATAGTTGTATATTGTATGGATGTCCATAATTATGTAGAAGCAGTTTGCTTTTGTTGGGCATTTTGAAGTTTATAATTTTTTGCTGTTTAAAATCATTTTCTTGCGAAGTGAAAGAAGCCAGAGAAAGACAAATTCCATATGATATTCCTTATATGTTGAGTCTAAAAAAATAAAACAAGCTAGTAAATATAAGAGAAAAGAAACGGAATCACGGAACAAACTAGTAGTTACTGGTGGGGAGAGAGAAGGGTGAGGGACTATCTAGGGGTAGTGGGGTCAGATGTACAAACTGTTACATGTAAGGTGAGCTACAAAGACATATTATACAACACAGGGACTATAGACAATATTTTAAATAACTATAGAGTATAACCTTTAAAAATTATGACTCATTATACACCTGTAACTTATGTAATATTGTACATCAGCGAAACTTCACTTAAAAACGTGATGTGTATTACTTCTGTTGTTTAATCTTTGATTATTTAAGTTGCAGAAATAATTTATAAACAAAGCTGAAGGCAAATATGCTCAAGTTCAGCATTATTGTTAGCTTTCCATAGTGTATTCTGCTTTTTCGTCCTGTGACAAGTGCGAGTGCCTGCTGTTGGCAAGAAGGTAGATGCTTACTGTGACCAACAGCTGTGAAGCCCTCATAGCTGTGAGAAGAATGTCCACTTTGCTTCTAAATGTCATTTATGGGTCATCTCTCTTATGTTGTCAACCAAAAATTAGAGTAGAGAAGCAGAAAGACTAAAAGCTTAAAAAGGACTTTCTTAAAACGTCCTGTTCTCCATGGGTCCCATAATATGTTGTAAACGTGAATTTGCATGCATGTCAAGTTACTGAAAATGAGAGGCAGACATTTGATCAGTTGTCTAAAGGCATTCACTCAATTACAGAGACGGAACAGCGGTCATAACTCATGCCCTGTGTACTGTCAGATGTCAGAGGTTATCCATCTTAAGTTTTTTTATACGGTAAGCAGCAAGACATTTAGTTGTGTAAATGATCCTCAGTGCCCGTGTTCTTATTTTATGTAGGTATATAAATAAAATTGGACTGCTGTGTAAAGTGTCTCTAAATTCCTTGCTCTTTTACTTGATAATTTAGTCACTTACAGCAATTTGTGGGGAATAGGCCACCCTAGACATCATTTTCAGTATTTGTGATGCTTTTCTTGGGGAAGATAGATTTTAAAGGGAAAAACAGTTATTTGGGGTGAATATTTGATTTTTTTCCATGTTTTCAAAATTTTAGTTTTTTTTTCTGCAAGTGGACAGAGAAGTGATTGTACATGATAATGTTTTAAGCGGTTTTCTTGTGTTTACAGTAATAAAAGTTAATATCTGTGGTGGAAAGACTAATGTACTAGAAAACTAGAGTCTTCATAAATTGTTAAGTCATCTCTGTAGTCTAGGATAAAAGTTTGCTAGCTGCAGCTCTCGGCAAGCTAGATCTTGGCAAAGCAGAAAAATAGCGACTCTATCTAGGAGAGCATCATAGGAACTCTCTGTACGAATGGGTTCTTCAGACTTTTATATACGTTTTTTCATCTGTCAGGTATCAGAGATTTCCTTCCTGAGTCGTGTCAGTTATTTTTAGCCAAATGTGAACTCTTGTTTGTGTGAAATTTTCATTATCAGAAAGTGAAGCTTCCCTGATAGCTCAGTTGGTAAAGAATCTGCCTGCAAAGCAGGAGACCCCGGTTTGATTTATGGTCGGGAAGATCCGCTGGAGAAGGGAGAGGCTACCCACTCCAGTGTTCTGGCCTGGAGAATTCCATGGACTGTATAGTCCATGGGTTTGCAAAGTGTCGGACACGACTGAGCGACGTTCACTTCATTATCAGACTGTGGTTTAATATAAATATGTTAGAATCTTCTCTTTCCTCTTCTTTCCAAGGGGTGATAAGAGAGACCATAACATAGTCAGTCAAAGCCAATTATCCTCCGTTCCAGCTGCAACGCGAATTCTAGCTCTCAAGGACAGCCTTGTTCCCAGGGCATTGTGGACACAGGCGCAGGGGCCACCCTAACCCAGCCTTTGTCTGGGTGAAACCCACAGGTTGGTGTGAGGTAGACTGTTAGGTGTGGCTGTATTGGCCTTGAGGTTTTGGCGTGTGAATTGCAGGAGTGCTGCATGAACTTAATCTCTGGTTATTCTTGATGAGAGACACATTCATTTCCCACCGAGTCAGGTGGATGTGCTCAGTTTTCTGTTCAGGAATCTCCCTGGGAGCAGTCAGTAGAGGTTTCCCCAGGCTGGGTGAGAGGATGGTCCCAGCTGTCTTCTGGCTGCTGTGCACACCCTCCTTCAGTATCCAATTTTCCAGTCCCCTGCCTGTTTGCCTAACGAGAGATGAGCCAGAACCTGGGACAGAACAAAAACCAAAGCCAGAACCATACAAGTGTAAGATAAATCTCATCCTTTGGCTGTCTTATCCTCTCATCTAATCATTCTGTTTTCAGCAGCTTTTGATAACATTGTTATAGTCATTTTATTTATAAAATCATTTTATGCCTTTCTCCTTTTTAAGAAAAAAAAAAAGAACTGGGGGATTTGGTGCTCATATCTTTCTAAAGTGGAAGCCAAAATTTAAGAACATTTAGTTCTCCCTCTTCCCTTTGCACTGTGATCTCTGGCATCACCATCAAGGTGGGTTTGTGTGTGTGCATGTGTTTGGTTTGTGAGCAGTTTAGCTGTCTGATGTTTGTGGTTTTCCCCAGAGCTGACTCTTGCTGCTAACGAGCACGATCGTTTTACACAGTGTCACTGTAGTGTGGGCATGTTAAATAATTGATCGGGTGTGACAGGTAGAGAACAGCAATTGTGGTCCCTTTGTTGCTATGGTAATACATTTGGTTTAAGAGAACTGTTTGTCGTTTGGACTGCACGGATCTGGTGCCCATGACAGTTGCCTATAGTTGAGGCAGTTGGAGAGGAAAATCAACTTAAGAGGAAGTGGCATTTTGAAACAAATGAGTATATACAGCTGTCTCTCAGTATCATGAGGGACTGGTTCCATGACCCCCCGCTGATACAAAAGCCCACAGATGCTTCAGTCCCTTTAATAAAATGGCCATTGTATAGTCCACCCTCCGAACCAGGGTTCCAGCACAGATTCGAGCAACTGCAAACTGATGATGCGAAGGGCCACCTGTGTATCAGGAGATTTGGGCTTCCCACTGTGGAGGGACTTATTCTTTTCTATTAAAAGGCTTATCCTTGGCTAATGTAGACAATGAGACAGGTGACAGATTTGCTTACTTGTTAACATGGTGGGATTTAATCGTTTATTATATAAAATGGTTATTGTGTGAGGTTTACGTTCTTTTCTCTGTTATCTCTAGGAGGACTGTCTTTAAATGAATTTGATTCCATGTTTGTTAGGAATCCTGGGGAGGAAGGAGAACACAGTCTCTTTCTTTTATTCTCCATTAAAAAAACCATAAGCCCTTAAAGGTGTGGGGGTTTATTTGTGTATTCTCTCGAGAGTTATTTGTTGAGTATATTCAGCAAGGGGCCCTTAGGGTTTGGGAGTGCAGTGTGAGCAAAGCACCTGTGGTCTCTGGTCTCAGAGGTTAGACGCCATGGACTGCTTCCGCTCACCTCTGGGTTCCGCCTTTAACACTGTCTTTTGCCTTTTAGACACCTTTCTCAATAAGTGTCTGATAGATTTTTAAAATAGTTCCTTTTTTCCTCCTTCCCAGTACAGTCTCTTCATATGAGTTTTTCCTGAAGGTCAACACCATTTGTCAACAGCCGATACAAATGTAAGTGAAAGCTGAAGTGATGTAAGCACACGTCCTTCTGTTGATCCGGGACCTTCCTCACCTCATGGCTGAGCTCGTGTCCTCCCTCTGCCACGGCGCCAGCCAAGCCAATAGCAATCTCTTTCTGGGTATTCGATTCAGTTAGTATGGCATAGTTTATCTTGTTTTCATATGTTATAATGTAACATTTTTGTATTCTTGTGACATATCTTATAAGAGTTAAGAAAAAAAACTAAAGCCAGTGGTCAAGTCCCAGCCTCCTTATTATATAGAGAAGGAATCCAACCTACAGAAATTAAAAGATAACTGGTGTAAAGTGTTGTTTCTGAGAGGAAGCCCTGGCAAGTGCCATGCTCTCAACTTGGAGTGACCGTGGGGTGATGAACACGAGAGCTGACTCTAGCATCGGCTGTGAGTTGAGGTGTAATGGGTTCTGACAGCGGTTGGATAATGCAGAACTAATGGGTGCAGCACTTTATTGGGTGTTTTAATTTGACACGTAAGTTGGAAGCCACTGCAGGCTTTTGAGGAAAAGCTTAACGTGAGCAAATTAACACTCAAGGGAAGACTGAAGAGATCCCGGCCGCTGCTGTGTGTCAATGTGGTTGGGGACAGGGAGGACAGCAAGGATTGACCTTGGAAGGGAAGTGTTTCCCATGGAAACTTGAGGCTCTTTGATTTTGAACCGAGATGCTATAATAAATACATGACAGAATTAGGAATCAAATTCTCAAATGACTTGTCAGCTCCATCTTTTTTGATCAGAGTCAGTTTTTGGGCTCTGAATTTTGATGATTATCTTATTTTATTTTCACTTGCTGAAGGATGATTCTAGTATTAACTTATCCTATGCTTATGCTGCTATAGCCCTAGCCCCGACTGAAATAGTTCACAATCAAGAGAAACCTCTGCGTGCGAAGTTGTTTCAGTCGTGTCTGACTCTTTACAGCCCCATGAACTGTAACCCACCAAGCTCTTCTATCCATGGGAATTCTCAGGCAAGAATACTGGAGTGGGTTGTCATTTCCTCCTCCATGGGATCTTCCCAACCCAGGGATCGAACCTGGGTCTCTTATGTCTCTTGCATTGGCAGGCGGATTCTTTACCACGTGTGCCACTTGGGAAGCCAGAATAAATAAAAGGGGAAATTTATCTAAAGGTATCTGGTACCTTAAGGAACTTCAGCTGAGCCTGCCCTCAGACCAGGAACTGGAATGCCTGCTCAGCACTTTTTTTCTTTCTCTTCCTGAACTGTCTTTTGTTCCTTGTACTAAACTGGGATGCTTTATACCTCTTGAGTTTGTGTCCCAGTGATGGAAGCAACTAGTCCTGATTTAAATTCCTAAAGGAGAAAATGTGATGGGCTCAAACCAGTCAGCAAAGGTGAGCAGGGCAGCCAGGCTCACCTAAACACCAGCTTGGCTGCAGGTCTCACCCTTGAGCTGGAGGATTTGGGGTCAGAGCAGAGGGCCTAGGCAGATACTCCAACAAATTGATAACCCCTCCCTCCTTAAAGTGACCCAGATCCCTGAAATGTTATGTACCATTTGTTGTGTAAATGTTTTGAAGTTTCTTTGTGGCATAATGAGGAATTTGATCTCTTCAACCCATTTTATCCACTTAATCATTTAAAAATAATTCAGAACCCAAGGTTTTCCTTGCAGCTGCGGTTTTGTTGCTCACTTCTGTTACTTTCCAAACCCTGCTGGAAAAAGGACCTTTGGGAGTAAAAAGTTGAAGGTCTACAGTACTTGAGTATAATGTCCCTGAGAATTAAAATGGGAATTTTTAGGCATTAAGATATTTTGTTCATCATAAACCACCTGTTTTTTGACTGTATGTTTATCCTTCCCAGAGTGGTTTAGAAATGAATAACCTTGAGATGTTCAGACCTCAGAGACTCTGATTTTATTTATAGGCTGCAAGAAAACACTCAGTGAGGTTTGTTGTGATTCACTGCTCATCACCTTGAGCTGCTGCCTTTCAGTGCCAGGAAGGCATTGAATCTTGTGCACTGAGAGTATAGGCTGAAATCCATGGAGCTCGAAACAGAGGCCTAAGTGTTATCCCAGGGATTTCTCAGAACGTATCGGATGGACCCTTGCCAGTGGCTTCAGAGCTGGGTTTTTCTGTTCATTCCCACCCATGAGAAGTGAATACTTTGTCAGAGCAGCAGCTGCTTTGAACCTTGGTCTTTGGGTGGCTAAAAGAAAAGCTCCCAGGAACAACAGTTTTCAAGCTGAGCTGAGTAGTGGTCTGAGGAAAAGTGTGCTAGTCACTCAGTTGTGTCCAACTCTTTGTGTAGCCTGCCAGCCTCCTCTGTCCATGGGGTTTCCCAGGCAAGAACACTGCCGTGGGCAGCCACTCCCTTCTCCAGGGGTTCTTCCCGACCCAAGGGTTGAACCTGGGTCTCCCGCATTACAGGCAGATTCTTTACCATCTGAGCCACCAGGAACTGAGGAAAAGTAAATCTGGATGAATTACACGTTGACCTGCTGGTGTACCCCTCTCTCCCTCCCCAAGTTTGATTTGTCAGACGTGTTTGTCTGCTGCCTCTCTTAAATATACAGCAAACAACTCTGCTCTGTTACATGTGGATTGGAGAGAGGCCCTGTAGTGGGTCGCTGTGAAATGTACATCAGGGTGTCTGCTGCAGCCCCTTGTCCATGCTGTTGAAATGTACAACTCACATATTTAAAACAGAAACATGAAATGGAACAGATTGACTTGCAAGCCAGATAATAAAATAAATTATAAATGGAAAAGGACCCCAGAGGTGCTCCAGAAGGGCTGGCATGGGGTTGGAGGCCAGGCTGGAGGAGGCGGGTATCGGGAAAGCCTTCGTGCAATGGCTCCTGTGTGATCGATGCAGCAAGTTATGTGGAATGTCATTTTCTAAATTATGTATTTGGATGGAGAGAGGAGGGAGGCTTTGCTTTAAGATTTTTTGGTCTTGTTTTGGTTTTTGTCTTGAAGGGGCTTGGGCAGTCTGCTTTGTGTTTTTCAATGCCATAATAAAAATTTATTCCAAGCAGAAAACCAGCAGCCTTGCTCTTCATTTCAGCCCTAAGAAGCATTGAAAGTATTATTTTCCCCCTCAATGGTGGCAGAGGTATGAGGGCTTTGGGGCATGACTTGGTGTTTCACTTCACGGAACTTCTTGAAGACCTCATATACCTATCCTAACGGGGGCCCCCTCCCCAGGGTTGTTTCCTTGTCTAGCCTGTATCTCTGAAAGACATCTCAAAACCTTTCTTTGTCAGATGAATTGTGTCCTTTCTCCCAGTCTGCTCAGCGAGGCCCTGTGAAGCTGTCTGGTGACTGGTTCTCCTTCTCTCTCTCAGATGGATACAGGCTGTTACCTCTGCTCACAAGGAACTTCAGGTCATAGAAAGTTTGTTGTTAGAGCCGAGGAAGAAAGGGAACAGCCCGCTGCAGGAAGGGCAGGGAACTGGGCACCTGGAGGCTGGAATTAGAAGGTGTTTGGATCCCCTCTGGTTCTGGAAGCCTCTGATGAGGGGCTATGTTCTGTCATTCTGGATGTCTGCCCTCACTGTTAACCCTGCCGCTCTCCAACTTACTCTTCTGTCTTGGGGTCTGTCTGCTTTACTCTGTGCTGACAGCAAGCTCGACTTTCAAGTTCAACTCTCCAAGAGAATTGGAGTGGCTGAACTAATTAACCATCATCTCTGAGATTAAATTATAGTTGAAGGCCAGCATGGGGATTAGTTGTGTTTAGATCAAGTTCCCGCTCCTGGTCCCATCAGTCTCAGAGTTTGGTGGATGGAGTTTGTGTGTGTGTGTGTGTGTGTGTGCGTGCACGTGCAGAAAATCATTGCCAAGGGCAGTCCTCAAACACTGGCTGGGAATATTCCCAGTTTCCTTTAGAAGGAGCTGTAGACAGGGCAAGCACCCAATGGGGTGAAAAGTCTGCTCTCACGTAACACCCACAAGATTCTGTTAAGTTGGGAGTTTATTATCCCTGTTTAGAAACTGAGAAAATTGGGGCCACAAGAGGTTAAGTACTACGCTTAAAGTCATTGACTTTGTAGGTGGCAGAGCTGGGATTTGAAGCTAGATTTATAAGACTCCACTAGGCCATGACGTGTTTTTTTACTTCTGAGTTCTTCAAAGATGAGGCAAGGCCCTGTTGAAACTCAATGAATTTTATCGGCCTTTTCTTGTTCTTGGAGGTACTGGAGCCATGAGATTTTTTCCTCTCGAGGAAAAGAGCTGCTGAGAAAGGTTGTGAGTTTTCTGTATTGGAAAGAAATATTTCAAACTCACTGTTTTGAAGCTGGTGCTGTTCCCACTGTATCAGGCAGGAGGAGAAGGGGACAACAGAGGATGAGATGGTTGGATGGTGTCACCGACTCAATGGACATGAGTTTGAACAAACTCTGGGAGACAGTGAAGGATGGGAAAGCCTGACATGCTGCCGTCCATGGGGTCGCAAAGAGTTGGACACGACCGAGCTAGCCAAGAGTCAGACACGGCTGAGTGAGCAGAGTCAGATGTGACCGAGCGAGTGAACAGAAGTAACTTCCCACTGTAATCCAGCTGAACCAGGGGCTGGGATGGGAGGGCTCTCACACGGAACAGTCTTACTGAGTTGAGGAACCCTGGAGGCAGATGTTCCTGGAGAAGATCCTGTCAGTCCTGCTCGTTTCCCCTTCACAGCTTCTGTGTGCAGGTTCTTGTCCTTGTTTAGGGGTTTGCCACTTATCTCTAGCATGTGGAGGAACCTGGAGCCTGTGACCAGGGCAGTAGCTTGGTGACAGCACACAGCAGGCACACCGTCTGTGTTTACTGGACAACTCATGGCTCTCCCTTAGGGAGATACCTCCTCATGTGTGTGTGTGTATGTGTGTACACAGCCCGTGTTCTCTGGACAACCCGTGACTCTACCTTAGGGAGACACCTCCTCATGTGTGTGTGTACACAGCCCATGTTCTCTGGACAACCCATGGCTCTACCTCAGGGAGACACCTCCTCTTATATGTGTGTGTGTGTGTGTGTGTGTACACAGTCTGTGTTCACTGGACAACTCATGGCTCTACCTCAGGGAGACACCTCCTCATATGTGTGTGTGTGTTTGTGTGTGTGTGTATTTATTTGGCTGCATCGGGTCTTAGTTTTGGCACACAGGCTCTAGTTGTGGTTCCTGGGCTCCAGAGTGCGCAGGCTCAGTAGTTGTGTGTGTGTGTATATGTGTGTGTGTGTGTATTTATTTGGCTGCATTGGGTCTTAGTTGGGGCATACAGGCTCTAGTTGTGGTTCCTGGGCTCCAGAGTGCGCAGGCTCAGTAGTTGTGTGTTTGTGTATGTGTGTGTGTGTGTATGTGTGTGTGTGTATTTATTTGGCTGCATCGGGTCTTAGTTGGGGCACACAAGTTCTCTAGTTGTGGTTCCTGGGCTCCAGAGTGCGCAGGCTCAGTAGTTGCGCTGCAGGCTTAGTGGCCCCAAAGCTTGTGGCATCTTAGTTTCCTGACCAGGGATCAAACTTGCATCCCCTGCATTGCAAGGTGGATTCTTAACCACTGGACTACCAGGGAAGTCCCTCAGAGACATCTTTTTGATGAATCACTTTTTTCTCATGCCATTTCTCTTTATTCACATTTTACCAGCCTTGGATGAGAAGGCAGGTTTTCTGATATTTGTTTGGGGAATTCTGTAGAATTCTGTTTGGGCTTCTCTTGTGGTTGAGCCTTCAACTTCTGTGGCTCTAATGATATTTAACCTTGTAAACTGTGCTTTGGAAAAAGAAGGATGTTTGCAGTCGCCAGCTCCTTCTCTCTCCTGCCCTGTCCCTTCCTTCAGCGTTACTCTTTGGTGGCAGCGCAGTGATGAATGGTATGAAATTTGGAGCCGGGGAGACCGGGGTTTGGTTCCAAACTCTGACACATCCTGTCTGGGTGACCTTTGATGAGATACTCAGTCTCTCTGAGCTCAGGTCATGTAACAAAGCACTTAGTACAGGCATGGCACATAGGAATGACTCAAAAAAAATGAGGTGCTGCTAATATTATTGTAATGATAACCATGGGTTTTCTTCTGGGGACTGTTAATGCTCCCTGTTCCCAAAGGGGGGAGCTCTTAACTCTGCGCTGCATCAGCAGAGCCACAGACAGAGAAGCCTTATTATTAATCTGTGGTCTTTTTGTTTATATTCTGTTGTCATCCTAGGATTTGAAGCATTTCAAGCGTTATGAAGCAAATTTCGCATGAGGATAATTACCATGTTTCTAATGCAGTTGGGAACTGAGGTGTTTTAATTACTGGTGTGCCAGGAACCCTTTCAGTGAGGTGAAGTGTGATTTTTTTTTTAAGGCCTTCATCTGCTTGGTCATAATTAGGGACACTTGTAATGCTCAGGCATAATATCTGCTGATGTGTACACTTTCATTAAGCAATCAGGATCGAATGGCCAGACTTTCAGGGGTCGGTTCCTGTCTGTGAAGAGGAGGAGCTTCTCTCACTGCTTCTCGGCTGCTTGTCCTTGCCCCCCATCCCCACCCGTAACCTTTGCTCAGATCCTGGGTTCATCTAAGACAGAGCCAAAGGCGCTACCGTCTTTTGAGGCCCTGATTTTTATAGAACCCCTCTGCTGCATTTTCCTCCTTGCATTGTGAACCCATCTGGCTAAATCTCTGTGTCAGAAAATAAATTTTTCACATGGCAATGACTGTTGTACCAGGCGCCATTAAAGGTCATGAATAATGGAAATGAAAAAGTTGAAGTTAGTGCCTTGGGAATCAGAAGACAGAGGGAGAAGAGGAGAGTCAAAAGTGTGAGAACTTAGAGTGTTATTTCATATCTAAGCCTCATCTTTAACGACTCCGCACACCTTAGGAACAGGGCCCATGCTTGACTTGTTCTGTATTGTGTGCCTTGCACTTAGCATTGAACCTGGTGCAGAGTCGAATTTGTTGAGTATATTGAATTGATGCTTTTGAACTGTGGCGCTGGAGAAGACTCTTTGAGAGTCCCATGGACTGTAAGGAGATCAAACCAATCAATCCTAAAGGAAATCAGTCCTGAATATTCATTGGAAGGACTGATGCTGAAGCTGAATGAAGCTCCAGTACTTCAGCCACCTGATGCGAAGAACCGACTCACCGGAAAAGGCCCTGATGCTGGGAAAGACTGAGGGCAGGAGGAGAAGGGGGCGACAGAGGATGAGATGCTGGATGACATCACTGACTCAATGCACATGAGTTTGAGAAAGCTTCAGGAGATGGTGAAGGACAGGGAAGCCTGGCGTGCTGCAGTCTACGGGATCACAAAGAATCTGGCATGACTTGGCTACTGTACAACAGCAGCGGGAAAACAGAAGCCCACTGATACTTATGTAAATTACACTGATACCTACAGGGACCAAGCTTAGGAATGAATCTGGATCGCCAGGGCCTAGTGAGAGATGGGTAAAGAAGGGAATGAAGCAAAACAGGCAGGAATTTAAACAAAAGTCATCCTAGGAGTCCATGTAGGAGTGTGTGAGGAAGTTACAAAACAGGAAGTGTGAGCCTTACTTGCTGGTGTCTCACAGGGAGGGAGCACAGGGTCCGTGGCTGTGTGCCACTGGCTTCTTCATGCTGACTTGTGTTTGTTTTTCAGAAGCAGAGCTTGACCAGCCGCACAGTAATCTTGGTACTGTTCGGTCTGTATCTTTTCTTGGTTTTGTTCTTTTATTGCTTAACCTGGGATGACTTTGCAAGCTCAGAGTCTCATTATTTATTCCCTTTTCCACCCTAGGTTTATGGTTGCTGTGTTGAATTACCATTAATTTCAAAAGTCTTTCCCTTGCTATTAATGCAGATTGTATAATTTTAAACCCATTTACCTTTTTCCGATTCATTGTACTTCAAACAGATCAAAAGCTAGTATGACAGATGTCTTCATCCAACAGGAGTTTGGATTTTAAGCCAGTTCTCCACACATGCTCTCCTTGGTGCAGGTTCCATGGACGAGGTACCGTTCCTTCTTGTACTCCCCTGGCTGCTCCCACTGCAGACGTGCAGAGGTGACCAGGGGCCTCCTGGAGGAAGATGGGTGAATGTTCCTTAAGTGCTTGGGGGTGTTTAGGTAGCATAATGGGTAGATTCTTGTGCCCTCACATCCTGGAGCTTGGTAAGGATTCTAGCTCCTGAATCAGGTCAGAGAGGAAACTGGTGGCTTTCCTAGACAGGATGGAGAGAGAGAGAGTGTGTGCACACATGCGTGCACGCGGTAGGGTAGGGGATGCTTGCTGAGGGCGGAGAGGGCACGTTGGCCATCAGCCTCCTTCCTTCCTTCCCTTTTCAGCTCAGGGGCGCGATTGGCACGTGTGATGTGTTGTGAGTGAAGGTTTCCTTCTAGGACAGAACCACCCACCTTGCCTTGCTATTAGAAAGCATCTGTTAGTGTTCCGCCTCGGTGACGTTTCTCTGGGTGACTGCAGCACTGCTGACTTGCAGAGGATAATTGTGGCCCTGACGGACTGGGGAGAGACCAGTCCAAGCTCCTCAGTGTAGGGCTGGAGAGCATATAAGAGGGAACCAGGGTCTGGAGTGCACAGAAGGGCTGTTTTTTGTGACATATAGGATGCATTTCCTTTAGCTCACTGGAGCACACACTGTGACTTCCAATTATGTAGGCGTCTAGAAAAATTAGTTTTGAAAATCCCTAAAGTATGCCCATAGACCTGTTTACCAATCTATCTGTAATTATTTATTGATCATGTGCCATGTGATCAGACCTGTCCAGCCCCTGCTCAGATAGAATAGTAAAATTTGGTCCAGGGATTTCAGACTCATTCTGTTTGTGATTTAGGTTTTTAGGGAAAGCCCATTTACCCTGAAATCGAGACAAATAGCCTCTGGGAGTTCTGAGTGGAAATTCATCTGTTTCCTCTGTCATCTTAGAGAAGGCAGCATGCTCATACATCCAGCCGTGGATTATGCGTAATCAGCGGTGATGAATGCAGGAGCATTTTTAATTAGTCTTCATGCCCTCTGTCTAATGCAATCAGAAACCCTCGATCAGACTAGAGATTTATAATCAATCATTCAGCATTTTCCGAGGTGGGTATAAACCTATTTGCTTTTAGCCTGTAACTTAAAATACCTGTGTTAGAGAATTATTATTTAACCGGGCAGATATCTATAAGCCGAGTATATTTTGAGCATGTAGACTTAAATCTCAAATTGCTGATTGCTCTGATTAAGGGTAACTGTGTGAATTAAGGTATCTCTAACCTCATGCGACGAGTTGACTCACTGGAAAAGACTCTGATGCTGGGAAGGGTTGGGGGCCGGAGGAGAAGGGGACGACCGAGAATGAGATGGCTGGATGGCATCACCAACTCTGTGGACGTGAGTTTGAGTGAACTCCGGGGGTTGGTGATGGACAGGGAGGCCTGGCGTGCTGTGATTCATGGGGTCACGGAGAGTCGGGCACGACTGAGCGACTGAAAGAAAGAAGAAAGAACCTTCACTGGAGAAAACCTGCCAACAGACAAAATAGTTTCAGAGAAAAATATCAGATTGGCATCCAGGAGGCCTGAGTTCTAAGTCTAGCTTTGCGAACCCCAGTTTTTTCATCTGTAAAAATAAGGATGAAAATAGTTGGAATATAAGTCTTCATTATGTCATGTTGAGTTGAGTTACTTATGATAGAATCCTAATAGTAAACATTTTTGGACAATTTAATATGTGATGGGCACTGGGCTACAGCATTGTGCCTTAAGCAGGTGCAAGAACTCAGCATGATCTCATTTATTCCCACGTTATCCCTTGAGGTAGTTAGTATGAAATGACCACCTCTGTCTTAGTCTGTGAGTTCCTGGTGGGGAGGCTTATCTCTGTAGGGTATAGATTTAGGAATGTCAGATAAGAATTCACAGTGGTAAATAAAGATCATTGAATTGAATACAGAGCCCTACAAAAACGATCTTACATTTGCCTTAGTGGGTCTAAAAAAATTCTGCAAGTAAAGTGAAACTGACAAAATAAAATTTCTAATTTAACTGACAATCAGATAATTCCTCTGTTTTGATCTTCTGTTTAAACGATTTTCTTCCCCCAAAGTGAAATTCTAGAGGAGTCCAAAAACAAGTTGATCTTCGCTGTTGGTCCACAGAATTAGTGAGCATGTACGTGCTCAGTCGTGTTGACTCTTTGTGTCTCCTTGGGCTCTAGTGCACCAGACTCCTGTGTCCACGCGATTTTTCAGGCAAGAATACTGGGGTGGGTTGGCATTTCCTTCTCCAGGGGATCTTCCGGAACCAGGAATCGGATCTGTGTCTCTTCCGTCTCCTGCATTGGCCACTGCACCACCTGGGAAGCCCCATTAGTGAACACATGAACTAGCAAATATGCATATAAGTATATTCGTTTTAAGTAGTAAATCTGGGGCTTAAAATGGTTATTTTCGTCTGGTTGAGTGATACTACATTTTTTTAAACATCTGTATTTAAAATATTTTTCTGACGGAATCTGTATTATTTTAAGAAAGAGAAATGAGCAAAAGCAAACAGTACAAACTTCCTGAAATAGAAACAAAGGGCTCGAAACTGCTTACAAATCTGAATGTGTGAGGAAATGTAATTGCTACAAACAAACACAGTTTTTATCCTGAGGTGATCCAGTTTGGTTAACTTGCCTTTATTCACACTGATAATTGAAGAGGTCTTTGAGTTCTTTGAATCAGGATTTAGAAAAATTTCACTCTGATTATGTCTTATTAGAAATCAAAAGAAACAAACAAACAAAAAACAAAGCACTCTGGGAACCAGCCTTTTTCCTCCTAGTGGTTAAAATTAATACCAGTGAAACTTGTTAATTGTAGAATTTTAGAATACATAGAGGTTCAGTTCAGTCACTCAGTCGTGTCCGACTCTTTGCGACCCCCTGAACCGCAGCATGCCATGCCTCCCTGTTCATCACCAACTCCCGGAGTCTACCCAAACCCATGTCCATTGAGTCAGTGATGCTATCCAACCATCTCATCCTCTGTCGTCCCCTTCTCCTCCTGCCCTCAATCTTTCCCAGCATCAGAGTCTTTTCAAATGAGTCAGCTCTTTGCATCAGGTGGCCAAACTATTGGAGTTTCAGCTTCAACATCAGTCCCTCCAATGAACACCCAGGACTGATCTCCTTTAGGATGGACTGGTTAGATCTCCCTGCAGTCCAAGGGACTCTCAAGAGTCTTCTCCAACACCACAGTTCAAAAGCATCAATTCTTGGGCACTCAGCTTTCTTTGTAGTCCAACTCTTACATCCATACATGACCACTGGAAAAACCATAGCCTTGACTAGATGGACCTTTGATTCCAAAGTAATGTCTCTGCTTTTTAATATCCTGTCTAGACTGTTCATAATTTTCCTTCCAAGGAGTAAGCGTCTTGTAATTTCATGACTGCAATCACCATCTGCAGCAATCGTGGAGCCCAGAAAAATAAAGTCAGCCACTCTTTCCACTGTTTCCCCATCTATTTCCCATAAAGTAATGGGACCAGATGCCGTGATCTTAGTTTTCTGAATGTTGAGCTTCAAGCCAACTTTTTCACTCTCCTCTTCACTTTCATCAAGAGGCTCTTTAGTTCTTCTTTGCTTTCTGAATAAGGGTGGTGTTATCTGCATATCTGAGGTTATTGATATTTCTCCCGGCAATCTTGATTCCAGCTTGTGCTTCTTCCAGCCCAGCGCTCCTCATGATGTACTCTGCATTTAAGTTAAATAAGCAGGTTGACAATACACAACCTTGACGTACTCCTTTTCCTGTTTGGAACCAGTCTTTTGTTCCATGTTCAGTTCTAACTGTTGCTTCCTGACCTGCATACAGGTTTCTCAAGAGGCCGGTCAGGTGGTCTGGTATTCCCATCTCTTTCAGAATGTTCCACAGTTTGTTGTGATCCACACAGTCAAAGGCTTTGGCATAGTCAATAAAGCAGAAGTAGATGTTTTTCTGGAACTCTTTTGCTTTTCCCATGATCCAGCGGATGTTGGCAATTTGATCTCTGGTTCCTCTGCCTTTTCTAAAACCTGCTTGAACATCTGGAAATTCATGGTTCATGTATTGCTGAAGCCTGGCTTAGAGAATTTTGAGCATTACTTTGCTAGCATGTGAGATGAGTGCAATTGTGCGGTACTTTGAGCCGTGGGGTTGCTAAGGGTCAGACACGACTGAGCGACTTCACTTTCACTTTCACACATTGGAGAAGGAAATGGCAACCCACTCCAGTGTGCTTGCCTGGAGAATCCCAGGGACGGGGGAGCCTGTTGGGCTTCCGTTAGGGGGTCACACAGAGTCGGACATGACTGAAGTGACTTAGCAGCAGCAGCAGCAGCCTTTCTTAAACAAATTAAATAAAACATATACACACAATCCCACTTGCCAGTAATAACCACTATTGATATTTTAAGTTATATCCTTCCAAAATTTATATTATATATACACGTATGTGCATGCATATGTATGCATGTATGTATTTGTAATCACCACAGAGATATATGTATAGTGCTTTGTCACCTGTTTACTTATAATAGAGGACAGTCCTTCAGACTGTATAGTTTAATGAATACAGGGACCGTGCCATTGGGCATATCTGCATTCCCAGTATAACAACAGTGCCTGACACAGAGCAGGAATTGAATAAATATTCATAGAGCATCAACATCTATCTTGCCTGTCTTTCCAGGTCAGCTGTTTTACTCCCAAGGATTATTTTTTGACTTGATAGAATTTCATGGTATGGACATACCACATTTACTTGTTTCTAGTCTTTAACTATTAAAAATGCACTGCTGAAACGAAGTGTTCTTGTAGCCAAATGTTGACATGTCATAAATTATTTATTACAGTTAATAACCTAAAAACTGAATTATTAGATCAAAGGATATGTATGCATTTCTCACTTTTGATAGCATTTCCCAAAGTCCCCGAGAGAGGTGGTGCCATTTTGTATTCTTAGTGGAAGAATTCAGTGCCTGATTTCACCTAACACTTGGGAGCATGGCATGGACCCTTTTTTTAATTGAAAATTTTATTGAGATCATTGTAAATTCTTATGCTGTTGGAAGAAATAATAGTGCCATTCCTTGTACAGTTTATCCACTTTCTCCTGTTGGAAACATTCTTGCAAAAGTGTACTATAGCATCATAACCAGAATGTTGACATTGATAGAATCCTCAGATCCTCCCTGGTTTACTTGTGCTCATTCCTGTGTCCCCGTATTACTGTATTGAGTTTTGTCCGCGTTTACCACCAGTATGGGTTTGTGGGTCCACCAGCACAGTCAAGACCCCGAGCAGTTCCAGCACCACAAGGGTTCCTCCCATTGCCCTTTTATAACCATGCCGCCTCCCGTGGCCCTCCCAGCCCCCATCTTCCCATACCTAACTGTTGCCCACTAATTAATTTTCCATTCGTAAATATTGTCATTTTATTGTGCCCATCAAGGGCTTAATTTCAAAATACACAAACAGTTCATAAAACTCAATAACAAAAGAAACAACCCAGTCAAAAAATGGGCAGAAGACCTAAATAAATATTTCTCCAAAGAAGGTATACAGATGTCCAGCAGGCGCATGAAGAGATGCTCAGTGTCTTTAATTATTAGAGAAATGCAAATCAAAACTACAGTGAGGTACCACCTCACTCCAGTCAAAATGGCCATCTTCAAAAAGTCTACAAATAACAAATGCTGAAGAGGGTGTGGCACACTGCTGTGGGAATGTGAAGTGGTATAGTCACTATGGAAAAAAGTATGGAGGTTCCTCAAAAAACTGAAATCAAAGTTGTCATATGATCCAGCAGTCCTGCTCCTGGGCATGTATCTGGAGCAAACCGTAATTCAAAAGATACACGCACCCCATTGTTCATCGCAGCACTGTTTCAAATAGCCACGACAGGGAAGCAGCCTAAATGTCCATCAGCAGTTGAATGGATAAAGAAGATGTGGTCCGTATCTTAATGGAATACTGCTTGCCATGAAAAGAATGAAATAATGCCATTTGCAGTGACATGGAAATTCAGTGAAAATTCTTAGAGATGGGAATACCAGACCACCTCACCTGCCTCCTGAGAAATCTGTATGCAGGTTAAGAAGCAACAGTTAGAACTGGACATGAAACAATGGACTGTTTCGTATTTGGAAAAGGAGTACATCAAAGGTGAATATCATCATCCTGCTTATTTAACTTATATGCAGAGTACATCTTGGCAAATGCTGGGCTGATGAAGCCCAAGCTGGAATCAAGATTGCCGGGAGAAATATCAATAACCTCAGATATGCAGATGACACCACCCTTATGGCAGAAAGTGAAGAGGAACTAAAGAGCATCTTGATGAAGGTGAAAGAGGAGAGTGAAAAGGTTGGCTTAAAACTCATCATTCAATAATCAAAGATCATGGCATCTGGTTCCATTATTTCATGGCAAATAGATGCAGAAACACGGGAAACAGTGAGACACTTTATTTTCTTTGGCTCCAAAATCACTGCAGATGGTGACTGAAGCCATGAAATTAAAAGACACTTGCTCCTTGGGAAGGAGGGAAGGGTGGGAAGGAAGGACTGGGAATTTGGGATTGGGAGCTGCAAACTATTATATATAGAATGGGTGAACAGTAACATCCTACTGTATAGCATAAGGAACTGCATTCAGTATCATGTGATAAGCCATAATGGAATGGAATATGAAAAAAATGAAAATGGAATATGAAAAACTATGATAAACCTTGACAGTATATTAAAAAGCAGAGACATTACTTTGTCAACAAAGGTCCACCTAGCCAATGCTATGTTTTTTCCAGTGGTCATGTATGGATGTGAGAGTTGGACCATAGAGAAGGCTGAGCACCAACGAATTGATGCTTTTGAACTGTGGTGCTGGAGAAGAGTCTTGAGAGTCCCTTGGACTGCAAGGAGATCCAACCAGTCCATCCTAAAGGAAATCAGTCCTGAATGTTCATTGGAGGGGCTGATGCTGAAGTTGAAGTTCCAGTATTTTGGCCACCTCATGTGAAGAGCTGACTCATTGGAAAAGACCCTGATGCTGGGAAAGATTTTAGGTGGGAGGAGAAGGGGACGACAGAGGATGAGATGGTTGGATGGCATCACCGACTCAATGGACATGAGTTTGAGCAAGCTCTGGGAGATGGTGAAGGACTGGGAAGCCTGGTGTGCTGCAGTCCATGGGGTTGCAAAGAGTCAGACACGACTGAGTGACTGAACAAGTGACATGGATGGATGTCTAGATTATCATACTAAGTGAAGTAAGTCAGAGAAATGCAAATGCCACATGCCATCACTTACGTGTGAAATCTAAAACATGACACAAATGGACTTATCTACGAAACAGACTCACAGACACAGAGTTGTGCTTGCCAAGAGGGTGGGAGGGTGGGAAGGAAGGACTGGGAATTTGGGATTGGGAGCTGCAAACTATTATATATAGAATGGGTGAACAGTAACATCCTACTGTATAGCATAAGGAACTGCATTCAGTATCATGTGATAAGCCATAATGGAATGGAATATGAAAAAAATGTGTGTGTGTATATATATGTATAACTGAATCACTTTGCTGTATAGCAAATATTAATCAACATTGTGAATCAACTGTACTTCAATAAAATAAAAAATAAAATTTTGTCACTTCAAAAATATTTTGTAAGAGAAACCATCCAGTATATAACCATTTGGAATTGTTTTTTTTCAGTCAGCATAATTCCCTGGTCATTTATCCAAGTTGTTGGTATCAATAGTTCATTCCTTTTTATAGCCGAGTAATACTCTATGGTATGGATGGACCACAGCTTGTTTAAACATTTGCCTATTAAAGGAAATATGGGCTGACTCCAGTTTTTGGCTGTTACAGATAAAGCTGCCGTGAGCATTTGTGTATGAGTTTTTGTGTGAAAGTAAGTTTCATTTCTCTGAGACCAGTTCCTAATAGGTCACTTGCTGGATTGTGTGGTAATTCAGTGTGTAGTCTTACAGAACCTGCCAAAGTATTCTCCAGAGAGGCAGTACCATTTTACATTCTCACAGCAGTGGATGGATGAGCCAGTTTCTCTCTGCATTCCATAAACATTTAACCTTGTTACTGTTTTATTTTAGTTTATTCTAATAGGTGTGTGATGATGTGTCATTGTGGTTTTCATTTATATTTCCCTAATAACTAATGATGTTGAACATCTTTTCATGTGCTTGTTTGCCTTTTGTATTTCCTTTTAGGTGAAATCTCTGCTTGTGTCCTTTACCATTTTCTAATTGAACTATTTGATTTTGTTACTGTTGAGTTTCTGAGTGTTAGGGCTTCTGCTGTGGCTCAGCTGGTAAAGAATCCGCCTGTAGTGCAGGAGACCTGGGTTTGATCCCTGGGTTGGGAAGATCCCCTGGAGAAGGGAAAGGCTACCCACTCCAGTATTCTGGCCTGGAGAATTCCATGGACTCTGTAGTCCATGCGATTGCAAAGAGTCGGACACAACTGAGCAACTTTCACTTTCACTTTAATAGTCTAGATCAGATACGTAGTTTGCAGATACTATGGAGGCAGTCTTTAATTTGTCTTTTCATCTTCTTCATATAGTCTTTTATAGAGCAAAAGTTTTAAAAATTTTGATGAGGTTCAGTTTGTCAGTTTTTCCTTTTATGGACTGTGCCTTTGGTATCAAGTCTCAGGTCCCTTTTGCCTAGCTGCCATGGACTTGTTCCTCAGAGACCTTCTCATCCTGATTCTTCCCCTTACTAGCTGAGTAAGCAGACACGTGTTTCTTAATCTCTCTCTTCTTCGGTTTTCTCGTTCATGAAATGGAGATAAGAATAGTGTGTTCCTCACATGGCTGTTTCCAGGATTAAGCCGTTCTATGTAAGGTGCTTGGAGTAGGGCCTGCTTGTTGCTAATATTTTTATTCTCACACCTCTTGCACCGTATCGCCTTGGGTGCTTGCTGGGGTTAGGGCTCTCGGAGTCTGCAGCGCGAGTCCCACCTGGTTCTTAAGAACATTTCTGTTTCCTGTGGGAAGTGAACTCCCTGGTCTTTCTTTGATAGTGTGGTTGGGTACTTCTGCCATTGCCTTTTCTCTAAGATGCCTTTTCTAAGAAAACGCCTTCCTCTAAGAGCACGCCGAGTGTTGCCAGAGACTAACCAAGGTTTCTGTCGAGTCGCGTTTTGGTGGAACTCTGTAGCCAACTTACTTCCGTGGCACCACGGGGGTGAGGCAGGAGAGACCACAGGGAGTGTGGGGGTCTGTGGCAAACTGGGGACCTGAAGGTCGCTGGATGAAGACAGTAGGAATAAGAAGAATCAGTCTGCGGACGGGACTCAGCATTCTGACTGCTTGTTTTAATGGCCTCTTGCAGGAACAATGTCTCCTGTGGCAGTGGGGGCAGTGGAGAGACTTTGTTCGCTAATGTGTGTGTCAGTTTTCTTGTAAATGGGCTGTTCAAGGCCAGCAATTTTTCTACCAGCTTGTCTATTACGGATTATCATCCAGTATAAATACTGGAAATTAAACTTGGGAGATAACCTTAGGCTATAGAGATAGCTGTATGTACTTCCTTTCTCACAAAGGATGACTCTATAGGATTTTTCCCATAAGGGATGTCGCAGAAAGTGAAGTTCTTCCCGGGGAGACTTCACTGACATTTCCTCTAAACAAGATATAATGTTGCCTGGAGATAACTGTTTTAAGGTAGAAGCCAGCTCTTAACAACACAACTGGCTTCTTACTGTAATGCAACGGGCATTCTCTCCAGCAGTCGGAGGGGTGCTGTGGCTTGTCAGTTCTTTCCCCTCTCTCTCTCTGATTTCTGCCTGCACCCTGCTGAGTGCTCTGTCTGGCTGGCTAATTCCAGGATGTTTGGAAGGCCAGACTTTGCCCACTGCTTAGTGTGTGTGCTGTTAGAGTAATTCCATACTTTGATCAAGTAACATACAGTCTGATGAGAATGTGCCTGTGAAAAGAAAGCTGTTTGTTTCTACCAACTTGAATTCTTTACAAAGACTACATAAAGGCAACTTGTTACCAGACACTGCTGTCAAATTGCATGTGGAAGAGGTAACTAGAAGATTGGGAAGATGTTTAAAATAGGCAGTGATCCTACTCAGAGATTGATGCACATCTTCTCAGCTTCAAGTAGGCAAACCGGAAATTTTATATTATACATCATGAGTGGTTTGTGTAGGAAAGGCAGCTTTGAACTTCAGTCAGTAGACTTGTACTTGAAGAAGTAGCTTTGGCCTGTGTGAAAATGTTGGCAAATGAATTTGCTTTTTTATGGTTCATGATGAAATAAGGTATTTAAAATGTGTGTAGCTGACATTTTTAGTGATTCCCTGCCTTCAATGACATTTTCTATTAATCTGCCAACCACTGCCTCGTTGCAACCGGGATTTCTGCGGTCATTGGTCCCACAGGGCTATATTCTGACTACTGAGTAGCTGAAAACTGAGACTAGTCTATAGTCAAGGGGTGGAGGAGGTTCTCTTTTCAGAGAAAACAGGGCTCCAAAAGCAACGTAGTTATAAAATACTTAAAAAAATTCTTACTGAAATTTAAAGTTTGACTCTTTTTTATTTTATCCTGTAGCTCTGTCTAGCTTTAGTCTTTAGAATACTTATCAGTAATTATACATTTGGTAAAAATCAACATTTTGTTTTCTCTTCCTGTGAAAAATTTATCATATAAAGGATGCTCATGGTTTAATACAAGGTGATATAAAGTGATTCATTTGTCAAGTTCAAGGGTGTTTGAAATACTTTATGGCAGTGAAATTGGGTATAATAAATTATCTTTACTTCGGGCATGAGCTGACTCATTGTTTTCCATAAGATCTTAAAAATAAGTCTACGAAGTAAAAAGTATCCCTCATCTGCTTATGCAGGGACTCAGTTCTGCTTCCCCTGGGCCCCTCTGGGTGTGTCCAGCTGTCCCATGCCAGGCTGGCCGCTCAGCTACCAGAGTCAGCTCACCCACAGCTCTAGGAGCGTCGCCTGTGGTGGCTTTCTGGGCCAGGGATCCTTCTAAGCAGTGCTTTTGAAGGGAAAAGAGGCAACACAAGTTGGATAAACAACTACTTAAATTTTTCCTCATACAGACTGACTTTAGTCTGAGTCCATGAGAGAGAGACTATTGAACATCACCCTCCTTGAAGAAGAAGGTTTGCTTTTTGGATATCTACGTAGCCCCTAACGGGAACCAGTGAGGCAGCTGCTCTGGTGATCTGCAGACCATTAGACGAAGCGAATGTTGTCATCTTTCTTTTCTCTAGGTTATTCCTCTCTAACCTCTAAGGGATTTTTAGGGCACCAAACTGGTATTTAGACTCTTTCTTGCCTTAGCAGCAAAAGACTGGACAAAGATAATCACATATTAACCTGCACATGGTGCGGGCTCAAGAATATTTGTTGAATGGATGGATGACTTTGCCGGTCTCAACAGACATGACTCGTACTTGCTAATCACCCCAAGTGAAGACGGGCATTGTCAATCCGGCTGTTACAGCATTAAGCTGAGAGTCGGAATGTTAATGCAGGCATAATGTGGTCCAGTTGCTCAGCCTGAGCTGGTAATTGGACTTTCACCACAGCGCATACCTTTTTGCAGTCCTTTATGATCCTTCCTCTTTTCCACCACGAGGTCATTCTTTTGAGGCTCATGTCTGTGTCATCACCATCCAATAGCATTCATTAAGCTCCTCCACGCTGAGTACTGCCGGGTTCGTCCCTGTTAATGAGCATGAGTGTTTAAGTTGAAGGATAGGATTTTATGCGACATGGCTTTGTCCTGGGAGGGCTAATCTGCGAGTACATATGATTTTGGCACGCCGTTTCCTCAGTTCAGTAAGCTAATTAGATTAATCACATATTTTTGTTGGCACACTCTGGCTGCCACTTTAAAACAAGGGGGTAAATCAGCTTGTCTTCGTGCCGGGAGATGTTATCAGTCCTGGGCTCCTTGTCAGTATTAGGCATTAGCGGGCTCTTTATCTTGAGTTTCTAAATAGCCACTTTGGTAACACAAAAGATGTTCACGCTCTGTGGTTTCTTGCTAAGCACTTCTGTCATTTGCTGCAGTAGACCTTTTCAGTCAGCGTTGCTTGTAGAGAGTATAGTGTTGTATGATGCTTTATTTTGTGCTACTGTTGGCTAGGCTTTTTTAAAAAATGCGTTATGAATATGTAATTACCCTAAACATTTTGCAGAATTTATAGACATCAAAAGGAAACATTTCTGGTCCGGCCCTCAACAGGTTGTGAGATAATGGCGTTTCTGCCTTTTTTTGCCTCCAGTGTTCAGTGTTTCTGAGTTCTCTCCTAACTTTCACTTCAGGCCATCCTTTTGGTCTCCAGCCCTTCTGTGTCGGGTGCTGCCGCCTGGTCCAGTCCTCCCGCGCCGCCCCGCCTGCTCTGTCTGCAGCCTCTCATTCTCCCTGTGTGTCAGCAGCCTCCTTGTGCCCTTGCTCTGTTTAGCTGCTGCACAAAATTCCTTGCATCCCTCTTTTGTCCTCTGACCAGTTTGCTCGGAAATCTTTCTCACAATTGCCCAGGGCTCTGGAGCTTGACTCCTTGCCTGGTTTCATTATGGGGTTCCACACCCGCTTTCAGGGGCCATTCCTGTGCTTTTGGGGGCTTCCCTGGTAGCTCAGCTGGTAAAGAGTCCACCTGCAATGCAGGAGACCTCGGTTCGATTCCTGGGTTGGGAAGTTCTGTTGGAGAAGGGAACAGCTACCCACTCCAGTATTCTAGCCTGGAGGATTCCATGGACTGTACAGTCCATGGTGTCACAGTCAGATGCAAAACTTTCCTGTGCTTTTTGGAAGTAGTCATTTGTCTGTCCAGGGTAAGCTTGTTTTCCCTCCTGGATGGTGCCATGGTTAAGAGCCTGAGCGCTGGGGTCAGATTAGTCTGGGGTTAGATGCTGGTTCCACCACTTGCCTTGGGCTGTCAACCTCTCAGTGCCCCAGATTTCTCATCTATAAACTGGGCATAATGATGTTCCTTTCTTCGTAGAGGTGTGAAGTGTGACTTGTGTGTGTGTGATGTGTAATAAGGATTCAGCAAAAGGGTGAACTATTGGGACTTCTGTGGTGGTTCAGTGATTAGGACTTTGAGCTTCCAAAGGAGAGGGAGTCCCTGTGTTGGATCCTTCGTCAAGGAACCAAGATCCCACATGCCACAAAGTATGGCCAAAATAAAAAAAAGGAAGAAAAGATAAAGGGTGAACTATTAATGTATCATGCTCTTGTAGTATAAAATGCCCTTCTAATAATTGTGTCAGTTCTTGTATAGTGCTTGCAATGTATCAGGCACTGTCCTAAAGCACCTACTTACATGAATTTGTTTAATCCTCACTAGATGTCTGTGAGGAAAGAACTGGTACCAGTCCCATCTTATAGATGAGAAAACTGAGGCCGAGAGAGTTTTGAGTGACTTTCCTAAACTCACAGTTGGCTGGGACTTGAACTTGAGAATACCAGCTCTAGAATCAGTGCTATTAAGCACTATTCTGTAAATTTAAATTCTCCTTGTGAGTCCCCTCCAGGAATCTCTTCAGCCTTGCAGCCTATAGTAATGCCTCTCTGCTGAATTCCTAATGCATGTAATCGGCAAAATAAGTTAGTTAACGGCTTAAGTCCTCATTGTTTTATATTTTGCAGTCCTGTATATATTCTAGAAATTCCTTTGACTGCAAAGTTCAGTTCAGTCACTCAGTCGTGTCCGACTCTTTGCGACCCCATGAATCGCAGCACGCCAGGCCTCCCTGTCCATCACCAACTCCTGGAGTTTACCCAAACTCATGTCCATCAAGTCAGTGATGCCATCCAGCCATCTCATCCTCTGTTGTCCCCTTCTCCTCCTGCCCCCAATCCCTCCCAGCATCAGAGTCTTTTCCAATGAGTCAGCTCTTCACATGAGGTGGCCAAAGTATTGGAGTTTCAGCTTTAGCACCAGTCCTTCCAATGAACACCCAGGATTGATCTCCTTTAGAATGGACTGGCTGGATCTCCTTGCAGTCCAAGGGACTCTCAAAAGCCTTCTCCAACACCACAGTTCAAAAGCGTCAGTTCTTCGGTGCTCAACTTTCTTTGTTGTCCAACTCTCACATCCATACATGACCACTGGTAAAACCATAGCCTTGACTAGACGGACCTTTGTTGGCAAAGTAATGTCTCTGCTTTTTAATATTCTGTCTAGGTTGGTCATAACTTTCCTTCCAAGGAGTAAGCGTCTTTTAATTTCATGGCTGCAATCACCATCTGCAGTGATTTTGGAGCCCAGAAAAATATAGTCTGACACTGTTTCCACTGTTTCCCCATCTATTTCCCATGAAGTGATGGGACCAGATGCCGTGATCTTTGTTTTCTATATGTTGAGCTTCAAGCCAACTTTTTCACTCTCCTCTTTCACTTTCATCAAGAGGCTTTTGAGTTCCTCTTCACATTCTGCCATAAGGGTGGTGTCATCTGCATATCTGAGGTTATTGATATTTCTCCTGGCAATCTTGATTCCAGCTTGTGCTTCTTCCAGCCCAGCGTTCCTCATGATGTACTCTGCATATAAGTTAAATAAGCAGGGTGACAATATACAACCTTGACGTACACCTTTTCCTATTTGGAACCAGTCTGTTGTTCCATGTCCAGTTCTGACTGTTGCTTCCTGACCTGCATACAGGTTTCTCAAGAGGCATTACTACATGTTAAAATGGGGAATCTGGAATACGGAAGCATCAAAGAAGAAAATAAACCTGGAGATAACTACTATTCACATGTTATCTGTCCTTCTAGTGTTATTTATAAATATTATACATATACACATGACAATGTAGGACATAAATACACATTAAATATTATAATAGCCATGTCATATATATAATTTTATGTCCTGCTTTTCTTGCTTAACATTATGGTGTGACCATTTGCCTGTATCATTAAATATTATTCTAAGTCACCAGAGTGCAAACAGCTTAATTGTGTGGTTAGTTTGTCTGTGGTGGACATATTTTTTACTCTTTTTTTCAATGACTAATAAACATTTTCACTATTAGATGGGTCATAGGTCATGGCTTTAAAAAAGATTTCTGGTATGCATGCAAAATTGCCTTTCAAAGATTGCACCAGGTTATTACCTCCACTGTAATAAAACAGTTTTATTAAAACTCCAGGTGTTTCACAGCCCTCGTTGACTACTTGTTCACTGTTCTTATTGACCAATAACGTTTTGATTCGTCATTGCTGAATTGATAGATGATTAGGGTGAGGGTTATGATTCAAGTTTCACTGAACACAAAGCACTTTCAGTAACAAGCACTTGGTGTTCCGTGAATACTGACTTGGTTGACTTTTCAGGAGAGATGTGATAGGCTTTGTAGAATTGTAGGATTTAGGAACTGGAGGAGACGGTACAAACCCTTTAATATAGCCTGTGTTTTGAAGATAAAGTAAGACACAGGTTAAGTAACCTGTCCAAGTTCTTAAAACTGGTTAGGAGCAGAAGCTTTCTGGTTTTCAAGCTCATTGATTTTTCAGTGTCACCCTGATTATTCATCGCACATCTCACCATCTGGCTTCCCTGACATGCCTGACCAAATGTGAGAGTACTGTGTGTGACCATAGAACAAGGAAATCAATGCTTGCCACTCTGGGACTGGGGTAAAGGATTCTGATTAGCCTCATCAGACACTCCAGCCTTGTCACCATTTAATTCCTCCTTCCCCACTTAGAATGCATTTCCCTGGTGGCTCAGATGGTAAAGAATCTGTCTGCAGCGCAGGAGCCCCAGGTTCGATCCCTGGTTGGGGAAGGTCCCCTGTAGAAGGAAATGGCAACCCACTCCAGTATTCTTGCCGGGAGAATTCCATGGACAGAGGAGCCTGGCGGGTTACAGTCCATGGGGTCGCAAAGAGTCCGACACGACTGAGTGACTAACACTTTCACTTTTCTTTTCCCCACTTAGGGCTTCTCAGATGCCAATGTTTAACTCAGATAAAATGGAAGGGGTGTGAAGAAGATAGGGACCAGAAATGTGGCCGGACTGTGACAGACAGAGGCCTCAGAATCTGTGAGGTTATTTAGAGTGCTTGGTGCTTGGAAACAGCTTTCCTTAGGGGTTATGGACTCTGATGGTGGCTGCAGTGTCTGGCTGTGTGGCCCTTCTCATCTTCTTCCATGGTGTTAAGAAAAGCTGGGTGTGTAGCCGACCCATGGAAGCTGGCTCAGCCGGACTGGTCCTCGCCTTGGAAACTGGTCCTGGGAGCCTTCATCTTAACACAGTTTTATTCTGTAGGTTTGGAAGCGTGGAAGTCTCTCCTGCCCTCAGTATTTTTGCATTTCTCGTAAGAGCACTTGGTTCCCCAGGAGGATCTGGATAGCATGGATTACTCTCTGTATATTGATGCTTTGGGGTGAAAAGTAAATGCAACGAATTTTTGCAGTTCACATCTTTTTTTTTTTTTTTATTGTGATAAGCTGTAAAAAGGTTAGGAAATTCAAGGCTGGAAACACACGTTAAATACTTCTCTCACCTTTATTACTGATCGTATTGACTAAAATTACCAAGGCAAAATGTTTTCTCACTTTCTTAGTCTCAGAACAACCTACCTTTATCACCTTGTCCTTAACAAAGAACGAAAGATGTTATCGACATATTATAAGAATTTATCTTGATAGGTTAAAATTTTCATATAAAAACAATAAAAAAAGAATCCTGATTTGAAAGCCTCCAGCCTTTAGGGGAAGGTGTATGTCTTAATTCTATTTAATATGCTTGTGGATGAGATGCACAGAAAAGGAACTTTTAAAAGATGATTCTGTCCCATTTATCTTTTAGGAATGTATTTTGATTTTTTAAACATCATTGAAATGACAGTAAATGTGGACTTAAATTTTTGACACAAGAACCCACTTTCCCTTTCTTTTGCTTGTTCTTTCACTTACTCATTATTTCATCCAACAAATATTTCTTACAGGCCTACTATGTGACAGGCACTGTGAAAGGCGCGGGGGATAAAGCAGTAAACAAAACGTAGATTTTGCTTTCACGGTGTTTATAAAAGCCTTGTGGGCAAAAGGTCAAGTCTTTCTGGGACGACTTCCTGGTAGTGGAGCCATGTAGGCTGAGACCTGAGGAGTGAGAAGAAGTCTGAAGACAGTGCGTACTATGAATAGGTCTGGAGGTGCGAGGGGAGGTGGGGCTGCACAGACACTGCTGAGGAAGGGGGCCGTGGAAGTATTCAGGTTTTGTTACAGTCTTCATCTCAGAAACAAAACCTGTCTGCTATTACTGGGTTAATCGAAAAGTTCATTGGGGGTTTTTTGGTTAGATGTCATGGAAAAACCCAAACAAACTTTTTGGCCAACCCAATATTTTAAAACTTATGCATTGTTTAAAGCTTAAGTTGTGGCCGGACTTCACTGGCCTGGGGGAGTAGATTCCAAGGCTTGGCTTCGGTCACAAAAATATTCTTTTTGTTCCCCTCTTCATCAGCTCTGGAGGCTCCAGCTGCCCTGTTTCTTGCCAGTTGTCCCTTTAGTTAGAAAACTGCATGGCGATTCTTTCTGTAGGTTGGCAGTTCTGATTAGAGCGGATTATGTCAACTAAAAAACCGGGAGGAAATAATCGAGACCTGCTTTGTGGCACAGTGAGTGCCATAGACTGGCTGTGTCTTGTCCCCTGGAGGGACTCCAGGCCACCGATTGCATCCTACGTGGCGTGAGAAGTGGCAGAACTGCCTGCAGATGGATTGGAAAGAAGGGCTTCTGACACAGGATGTCTTCTTTACTGTTGTGTGATAATAGCTCTCAGAGAAAAGCCACCCGCTGGAGCAGGGTGTGGACTCACAGAAAGAAAAGGTAAAGTTCAAGGTCATCGAGTCAGTGTTCTCTGAACTTTCTTAGAGACTTTTTTTTCCCTCCCAACAAAATCTTCTTTGGAAATCTAGGCTGTAAATCTGATAAAAGCAATGAATTGACACCTTAGAGAGTTTTAATATTCATTATTTTCAAATGCCTGAAGCAGTGCCTTTTCCTAAAGCTCTTGGGTTCTGGACAAGCAGAGCCTAAAGAAGAGCTGATAGTAACAGCTTGCTGTTGTTAGTGTTTGCAGCAAGAGACACTGCAGTAGGTACCATGTCTCATCTCCCTTGTAGCCTTATGAGGTAGGCATGGTATTGGTCATCTCTGTCTTACAGATGAGGCATTAGACTTGATCGCCCAAGGTCACATAGCTTGTAAGTGATGGGAGCTGGACTTGAACCCAGGTCTTCCTGATCTCCTTCAACCTTAAGGTCTTCTTAAACCAGGCAGGTTTAAGCTGGCTTAAAACTCAGCATTCAGAAAACTAAGATAATGGCATGAGATCCCATCACTTCAAAGTGACAGACTTTGTCTTCTTGGGCTGCAAAATCACTCAGATGGTGACTGCAGCTGTGAAATTAAAAGACACTTGCTCCTTGGGGGAAAAGCTATGACAGTGTATTAAAAAGCAGAGACATCACTTTGCCACCAAAGTTCGATATAGTCAAAGGCTATGGTGTTTCCAGTAGTCATCTATGGATGTGAGAGTTGGACCGTAAAGAAAGCTGAGTGCCGAAGAATTGATGCTTTTGAACTGTGGTGTTGAAGACTCTTGGGAATCCCTGAGACAGCCAGGAGATCCATTCAGTCAATCCTAAAAGAAATCAACCCTCAATATTCATTAGAACGACTGATGCTGAAGCTCCAATACTTTGGCCACCTGATGGACTGTTTGGAAAGGACCCTGATGCTGTGAAGGATTGAGGCAGGTGGAGAAGGGAGTGACAGATGGTTCGATGGCATCATCAACTCAGTGGAGATGAGTTTGAGCAAACTTTCTGTTCCATTCCGTTCTGTCACTCAGTCATGTCCAACTCTTTGCGACCCCGTGGACGGTAGCCTACCAGGCTTCTCCGTCCATGGGATTCTCCAGGCAAGAATACTGGAGTAGGTTACCGTTTCCTTCCGCAGGGGATCTTCCTGACCCAGGGATCGAACCTGGGTCTCCCGCATTGGAGGCAGACGCGTTAACCTTCTGGGAGATAGTAAAGGACAGGGAAGCCTGGCGTACTGCAGTCCATGGGGTCGCGAAGAGTTGGACATGACTGAGCGACTGAACAACAACTCCGTGGCTAACTAGCCAAGACCCTTAATCGCAAATCTAATGGGATCTCAGCACTCGATGCTAAAAATATAGTCTTAACCTTACTGAGATCACATTTGTGGTCAGTGCCCGTACTGGGCTTGGGACCAGGAATCCTGACCCCTGGCCTGGTGTTCTCGGTGTGTACCGTCGTGACAACTGCTCTGGAAATACCAGAGTGATAGTTGATGGATGAGCTAGTTTCCTGGAAACACAGTTCCTTTAAAACAAAAGGTATTAGTTCTAGGACCCACATCCTTCTTTTCATGTGGCTTAAGAAGAGTGGTTTTGAAAGGGAGATGAGCCTGCATTAAAGCAGAGGGGGGAAATCTCTACTTCTCTCTCCTCCCTTACTCTTTTGCTACAATCAGACAACTCAAAAACTCTTTGAAAAGGGTTTATTTTCAAAATGAAAAAGTTAGTAGCTAGGTTAATTTGTTTTATTCTGCAGGCTGTTGGTATGTGTGTATGTATATGTTATTTAAAATTACCCAAATTTATTTTTATGTAATATTTTATATAATTTTAAATATATAATAATATATAATATTTTAGATAATAAATTACCTAAGTTTATTAAGTAGTGTCAAGCTAAGCACGTTGATTTGCTGGTGGCACAGTGGTAAAAAAATCCACTTGCCAACACAGGAGACACAGGTTTGATCCCTAGGTTGGGAAGATCCCCTGGAGGAGGGCATGGCAACCCACTCCAGAATTCTTGCCAGAGAATCCCATGGATCAGAGGAGCCTGGTGGGCTACAGTACTTGGGATTGCTGAAGGGTCAGATGCGACTTAGTGACTAAACAGCAACAATCTAAGCACATAAAGTAAAAGCCAGTTTTGTATTAATTCCTTTTTTAAAGATTTTTTTTTGACACGGACTATTTTTAAAGTCTATATTGAATGTGTTACAGTATTACTTCTGTTTTATGTTTTGTTTTTTTTGGCAGCGAGGCATGTGGGATCTTAACTCCCCCACCCAGGGATCAAACCTATACCCCCTGCATTAGAAAGCAAAGTCTTAAACCAGATCACCAGGGAAGTCCCTAAGTTAATTATCAATATTCATTTGGGAGTCATTTAGAACTATAAAAGACTGAATATTGTAAAACATTGCTTTAAATAATTGAACATTTTTTTGTTAGTTTGCCTAGCTTACAAAAGTGATGTTCGTTCTCTGTTCGAAGGCTTGTAACATCTTAAAATTGTTTTATTTTATAAAAATCTTTTTTTCTAAGTGTCTTTAGTAACCCTAGGTAGGTAGTTTGCTGTAGTTGACTGACAGTGGTGGCGTTTGCTGCAGGTCATCCTGGGGTGCATGCTCTGACATGGAGCAGTTTGTTGGGCTGTGCTCTACACCCTGGGGAGGGGAGGAGGCGATGCCAGGCAGAGGGAGATGGCAGGAGGAAGGCTGCTGTGACGTCTGCACAAAGGCCTGGGCTCACCCTGCAGAGTCCTCTGGAGCTGTCCTGATTTGGGGGCAAAGGGGTTGCACCCTCTCTAAGTCCAGGTGTGAATGTGGGCTGCCTTCAAGGGGAGGGCATAACCTTGGGCAAAGTGGCTGTCTTCAGCAGAGAACAATTTCTGGAGAGGGCTGACAGCCAGCAACACTCCTAGCAGATGAAAGAACAAATCTTTCAGGCCTGGAGAGCCTGGGTGGACGTCACGGCATCTAGCGCCGTGCTGTTAACTGTTCAAATTCACTAAAAGGGCAGGGAAGGCAGAGCAAAGCTCATCAGATAATCTCTGTGTGACGAATATGGATTTAAGGTAGATGGGTAGTTGTACGAGATGTAAGCTGTTAGCAAATCCAGTTTTCCCCTCTGTGCTTGTGTGTGTGTGTGTGTGTGTGTGTGTGTGTGTGAAGAAAGTGTGATACTTAAGCCTGTGAAAATAGAACCGCTTTAAAAATATAATTTACCTAATTCATGGTGTGATTTATTCTAGTATTAAATTCTAAATCTGGCTAAGTCACAGATCCTTAAACTGCTCACAGAGGAATGTGCTTTGTATTATAATTATCTGAGGAAAAGTCTGGGAGCATGCTGCATGGGGAAGATGAGCACGGTCTACAAAAATTTTATAAAACCAGGAGCCAAATTGCAGAGTCTAGTCCATAGGGGAATTTCATGTAAAGATTAATGACCTGAGTTTTTCATTTAAAATGTTGCATGGTTTTATATTTCATAAACAGTTACAGAAAAAAATATGCAGTTACATTTTAATTTGCTAATTTAAATTGTGTACAGAAAGTTACTGTAGACATCCAACTGAATTTATGAGCTATTCCTTGCAATATTGATCAGTATACACCATATGAAGAAGAGAACACAAAAAGTATTTGGAATCAGCATTCTTGGTAATGCATCTTTCAGTAGATAACATAGCCCGTGTCTTAGAACTAGTGATGAATTGGGATATTTTGAATGACTTGTGTTTAGTGGGGTTTCTTTCTTTTTATAGGTAGGATAATCAGTGTTGTTAATCTTTCTAGTATACGTTGGAATTACTAACCAGTTGAACTTCACTTGCATAAGCTAGACCTTGTGTCAGCAGGGACGTGTCACGGCATCTCCAGCGACTGAAACCCCAGGTTTTCTAGGCCCTTGGATGCATTGCAGTAGAGCTAGTGGTAAAGATTCTACCTGCCAATGCAGGAGACGTAAGAGACCTGGGCTTGATCCCTGGGTCAGGAAGATCCCCTGGAGGAGGGCACAGCAACCCACTCCAGTATTCTTGCCTGGAGAATCCCCATGGACAGAGGATCCTGGCGGGCTACAGTCCATAGGGTTGCATAGAGTCAGACATGATTGAAACGACTTAGCATGCATGTACACAGCCATGACTAGCTGACCTGTGGTTTCAGCTTCTTCAAGCCATCATTTTGCCTAGTCCCAAACTTCAACCTCCCTTAAAGTTGGATTTGTGATTGTACAAGTTCCACGACACTGTTCTGTGGACCTTATGGTAAAACAAGCAAACGGAGGCGTTTCATTAGGGGCTGGAATGCAGGGAATCACATCGTATTTTTAATCCATACACACTTCTCATTTGCTCAGGTGAGCTGTTTCCCCACGTCACCCTCAGATGCGTCCCTGTGTAACTGATATCAGTGAAGGAGCCCGTGCGTGGTGCAGCCCTTCCTGACCCTGGTTCCCTCTCTGGACCACAGCTGCAAGGTGACTCCTCTTTTCCATCCAGTGTTTCCAGTCCAGCCAGTCCTCCACACTCTGCCTCGTGTTAATGCCACTATTGCCTTTTCTTTAAGCATCGGTTTCTTCATCAGTAAAGTGAGTGTGGCAGTCACTCCCTCATTGGCTAGTTGTGAGAATTACACATAGTCTAATGTGGTGCCGGCCCAGATAGGTGCCCAACAGGTGGCAGCCCTCTATGAGGTCGCAGAGTCCGACACACCTGAGCACGCTGCAGCCCCTCTGGTGGCTGGTACTGTTCCTTGCCGACACAAACATGGCCCTTCACAGTAAGCTGCTCATCCCCCAAGGCTTGGGGCTGGATCTTATCAGATGCTGTACATTGAGCATCTTGGGCAGTGGATAAATGCTTCTTGAATAACCATGAATAGCATCAGATGCCATCCCTACCCTCAAGGAGACCAGAGTCTGGTTCTGAAATAACTACAGCACAAGGCAGAAACTGTGTCATCACAGCGAGATGTAATGATACGAAGGGGTTCAGAGCAGAAAGATATGAATCAGAGAGGTTGAAGGCAAGTGCTTAGTAGGCATTCAGCATAACGCTTTTGATCCTGGCAACCAAGGGTTTTGGGGATGCTGAAAGTTCTTGCTAGATTCCTCTGGACATGTTATATTTCTACTGTGAATTCTACCCTTCGATTTTTAATGACAACTTGTTCTTTGAACTGTGCATGGAACTGGGATGGACAGAGTGCTCTTTTTTTAGCCCGAGCAGATGGAATTAGATCTGAGGGCATCTGTTTAAGCCATACAAGTCCTTCTGACACTTTTGCAGCCATTCACTACGTGTAGCTGTTGTTTACATAGGGTGTGTGGTTATGCTGAGCATATGCTAATTTCATGTGCTTGGTTGTGGTTAGTGGGTAGATAATTTGAACATTTTTGCTTTTTAAAATTTTTCATTATGTAGTTATTCTCCCTAGTGGCTTTGAAAAGATTCTTTCTCCGGAGAGAGAGCCAAATGAGAGTTACTTATTTTCAGTCGCATTTTGGGGGCTGGCATGTTCTGTGTGGCACTTCCCCCATGTCCGTCCTGTCAGTGGGATTTGGGAGAGGAGTCAGAGGGGCTGTGCTCAGACCGTTGCTTGTTTGATTCCCCCAGAGGCACCGGTTCTTTGATCTTCTACTAGTGTAGCTCCTCTGATCTCTTATTCTGTGAAGTGTTTGTGTCTCCGTATGATGGATGTTTCACTGACCCAAGTAAATGGAAGAAAATTTTCTCCAGCCTTTAAATGCATTGCTTTCCTTGTTCTTTCAACACACACACACACACACATAAACACACACGCACTTGGTAAGAACATTTCAGAGGCATTTGGCATGAAATCAACAGAATTGTGGCCTTCAGTGGAGTCTGAAGCACTGACAGGTGGTTTCACTGGTGAGGATCCATCTTTGTATCTCCTGGACTCTATTCTGTCACTCAGTTCAGTTCAGTTCAGTCGCTCAGTCGTGTCCGACACTCTCTGCGACCCCATGAATCACAGCACGCCAGGCCTCCCTGTCCATCACCAACTCCCGGAGTACACTCAAACTCATGTCCACAGAGTCGGTGATGCCATCCAGCCATCTCATTCTCCGTCGTCCCCTTCTCCTCCCGCCCCCAACCTTTCCCAGCATCAGAGTCTTTTCCAGTGAGTCAACTCGTCGCATGAGGTGGCCAAAGTATTGCAGTTTCAGCTTTAGCATCAGTCCCTCCAATGAACATCCAGGACTGATCTCCTTTAGAATGGACTGGTTGGATCTCCTTGCAGTCCAAGGGACTCTCAAGAGTCTTCTCCAACACTACAGTTCAAAAGCATCAATTCTTCGGCAATCAGCTTTCTTCACAGTCCAACTCTCACAACCATACATGACCACGGGAGAAATCATAGCCTTGATTAGATGGACCTTGGTTGGCAAAGTAATGTCTCTGCTTTTTAATATACTATCTAGGTTGGTCATAACTTTCCTTCCAAGCAGTAAGCGTCTCCAAGAAGGAAGCAATCTGCCTCCTCTTCGTTTTTTTTTTGAAACAAAAGTATCTGATTTCCCTGAATTTTGCACTCTGGCTCTTATTGTCACTTTCCTTTTTTCCATTGAAGGAGAAGAAAAACTCTTAACTGTGTACAGAGTAAATTAAATTATGAGGAAACTGGTCTGTGGAGTTAAACACGTTGAACGGAGCCTTTGGCCTGGAATCTAAGCATTGCCCTGATGTGGTCGGCAGTCTAACCTGAGTCACAGACCCATTAGTCACTTTGATACACTGTTGCTTTGACTCATCATCCCGAGGGCTGGCTGCTGGACTGAGTTGCTCAAGTCAGCTAGTAATTTTGATGAAATAAATGAATAACTATAGTTTTTTGCAGGCAACAAATATAGAATACTGATTCTGTTAGACCAAAGGAGCTGTTATTGTGACATAATCATGGAAAAGATTTAATTCCAGCATTAGAGCAGTCCTTTACTTTGTTCTTCCTTTAGGACTTCAGTTCTCAGAACGCACGATAGAAAAAGATGGTGGCAGCATTTCTTGTTTTGTTTTTCTTGTTTGTTTGTTTTGGCCACGTGGCGTGTGGAATCCTAGGTCCCTGATCAGGGATTGAACCTGCAACCCTTGCATTGGAAGCTCGAAATCTTAACCAACTGGACCACCAGGGAAGTCCTGTGGCAACTTTTTATTCTCTCAATAATCAATATATGAACATGTGAAAGACTCTCTGGTGCTAAAGTAAATACATATATTTTAAATGCATTTTAATATTAAGAATAATAAGAAGGAGCATATCTTTATAAGCCCTCAGAACTAAATATGATCAGATTTAAAGCTGCAACTTTTCACAGACAGATTTCTCACAGAAAGAACCTGGGCATGAACAATTCATACGGCAGAGCCAGAAGTTAGTGCTACTAATTCTTCTATCAGTTTATTAGAGAAATGCTCATAATAGCAAGAGCAGGTCTACCCGAAATGAAAATATTTACATTTGTTTGGTTCCTGTTTGCTCATCCTCTTTTTCCTCACATTTAAGGCATCTTTTTCCAGAGTATGTTTATTACCAAATTGCTAATTGATGGTGTTTGTATGCTATATTTGTGCGTGTAAATTTCAAATATTTTAGAAACAGAGCATGTCCTAAACATGTTTACTTAATTGAAAAAAAAATCTGTTCTTAATTTTACTTGAGTAGTTTCCCAGATGCTTTACCTGTTAGGTTCTTTTTCTGTGAAAGCAGGAAGTATGATTTACTTGGAACTTAGGGCAGATTTGCTGTGTAGTTGATAATTGTGAAGCTCCTCCGGGGTTGGTACTCTGAAGAAGGCTCCAGTATTGTGTGGTAACGTCAGCCACTGTATATATCCTTGACCAAAAAAATGAAATAAAATCAGAAAGAGAAAGAGAGGACAGTAGTTTGGAAGGTTTGGATACTTTTTGAGTTTATTGTTGGGGAGCTGTAGAGGTGTATATATGTGCATACCTGCTGGTTCCTTGCTGGGCCCCAGTTTCCACCTGCCTCTCATGGTGTGAGGCTCGCACTGTGCTGAAAGCAATTCTTCCAACTGAGTATATGTGTTACTGTTTATACAGGCTGACCCCAAATGCCTACTGCTTGTTGGATGCTCAGCTGTGTCTCCAACTTAATGAGGAAAGTAGGTTGGTTTCTAACAAGTGCCTTGCTAAAGGTGTGTTCAAGAGGAATTTTGAGTCTTTGTATGTCTTGCGTTATATACTGACATTAGAGCTTAATCGACAGATAAGTTCTATTCCAGTAGTACAGAATCAGTTTATCAACTTTTGATAAACCTGCAGGGCATAGAATTGTTATGTGTATATGTTAGTAGCACATAGCATTATTCTTGCCAAAAAAATAAAACCTGGCCAAATTCTTCTTTTGCTTCCATACGCTCTTCTCAGCATCTATGATTTTAAGTGGCTAATTAGCTCTTAAGTGCAGGATGCTCTTCAGGGGGAAGCAGGAACTCTCTGTCTACCACTCTTCTTGCTCCTTGCTTTCTACTGGAAGCACCACCTCTAGGGAGAAATAGTGCCAAATGCAAAGTTTATCTGAAGCAAAACTCAAATTACTGTCTTCAATTTCTCTGCTCTTGCTTTTGCTTTCTCTTTCTTTCCCCTCTGTACACAAGACATGGATACACACATATTAATTGAGCAGAGAAGAGTTTTAATTAAAGAAGTATAGATATCCTGAAACCATTCAAATCTGTGCCAGCCACTCTAGAGGCAAGTGGAAATACATTGAAACAGAATGTAGGAGAGTTGTGATCTACCCAGTTGCTTCTGGAGGCTTATAGGTGAATCAGTGCCTTCCTCCCCATGAAGACCACCTCTCTGCAAGTCTGCTCAGGGGGCTGGCAGCCATCCAGTCACTATAAGCCACCCTTGTTGTGACAGAGGAACTGCTTAGTACAAGTTGTTATCATTTTTACTTTTATTTCTTGGAAGGGCATCGCAGTAAGATGAAATGCTGTACCCCTAAGCAGAAATTAGAGCCTTCATTACCCTTTGTTAATTGCAAATGACACATGGTTTTTCTATTGTGGAGTCTCTAAAAAAACAGCAACTAATGATTAGCATTTACATCTTTGTGCAGAGCTAGACGTTCATGTGCGTGCGTGTATAGACGTGTGTGCCTCTCAGTCCATGAGAGGGAGAGAGAATAGGTACCTGTCAGGGATCTAAAGCAGTGCTTCATTCAGGGGTAACCAGGCTCTTACTAGATTCTGTTTCAGCACTCCACAGAAAGATGTTTGTGGCAAAATGAGGCTTCAGAATAGTGAGATCTGCTGTCAATGAGTTGTTATTATTGTTTAATGGCTAAGTCATGTACGACTCCTTGCGATTCCCTGGACTGTAGCCTGCCAGTCGCCTCTGTCCGTGGGATTTCCCAGGTAAGAATATTGAAGTGGATTGCCATTTTCTTCTCCAGGGGATCTTCCAGATCCAGGAATCGAACCAGCATCTCCTGCATTGGCAGGTGGATTATTTACCAATGAGACCCCATGGAAGCCATGCTGTCAATGAGTATCATACTTTAAAAAGAGGAAGTTTAAGAAGCTTACTTATAGGTATATAATAATCTTTAGTTTTCAGGGAAAATGATAGTTTGAAAGGTTTTGTACAAGTAGAAAAAATGCTATAAAAAGGCCAAATAATTTTAAAAAGTTGTTGTGAATGGTGGTGACACTGCTCCAGTATAACTATAGCAAATTGCAGTGCTGAAGGTTTTTTTGAATAAGAGAAATCTTGATAGTGAGCTATATTTACTTTGAGTGATTTTGTTTTTTCTCAGAAAGAGGGTCTCAAAAAGTGTTGAAAACCTTCTTTATGCTTCTCTAACATGGCATTTTCATCCATATTTATTCCATCGGCGTTAACAACTTGCATGCTATCAATCACGTTGGTGTTCCTTTGTGTGTTTTCTGTTTAAGGCTTTTCAGACATTCTGTGGTCACCGTAATTGATTCCAATGGCATGTTACATTAATGTGCTCTTTTATTCCTGCTCACGCCCACCAGGCTATATATAATTATTGTGCAGGCTTTTCCCTTTCCCAGAGAGCCGGAAACTTCAAGTCCACTGTAATTGCTATACTTAAGCTGAACTTATGTACTTCCCTTTTTGTTTTTGATGTTCTTTTTCTTCTGTTAATTAAATATGTTTTCACGAAGTAGTACATAATCATGGTACCAGATTCCAAAAGTAAAGAAGGGTGCACAGTGAAAAGCAAGTCTCCCTGCCTCTCTGTCCCCAGACCCAGTGCCCCTCTGCTGAGGAAGCCGCCTTAGGGTCTTTATGTGTCTTCACAGAGATGGGCTATGCCTGTGCGAGCATTTAGAGCAATACATGCCTTTTTTTCTTACCTTTATATACCTGCTGCTCTGTATATATCCTGGCAGCCTTTCCATATCAGTTCATTCAGAATGGCAACCTTTTTAAAAATTTTAAAACAATTTTTAATTGAATTATATAGGTTATAGGTATACAACATAGTGATTTGCTGTTTTAAAGGTTACATTCCATTTATAGTTGTTATAAGATACGGGCTCTATTCCCCATGTTGTACAATATATCCTTGTGGCTTATTTTATATGTAATAGTTTGTACCTCTCAATCCTTTACCCCGTGGTGCATCTCCCCACTTGCGTCTCCTCACTGACAACCACAAGTTTGTTTTCTGTATCTGTGCGTGTGCTCCTTTTTTGTTATATTCATTAGTTTGATTCCACACACAAGTGATCTATTTAATACAGTATTAGTGTTCAGATTCCACATACAAGTGATTCCGCACACAAGTGATCTATCTAATACAGTATTAGTATTTCTCTTTCTGACTTCACTGAGCATAATACCCTTCAAGTCCATCCATGTTGCTGCAGATGGAAAAATTTCGTTCTTCTTAATGACTGAGTAGTATTCCATTGTGTATAGATGCCCATCTTCTTTATCCATACATCTGCTGATGGACTCTTAGGTTGCTTCCATTCTTGGGCCGTTTTTTTGATGTTGAGTTGTATGAGCTGCTTATATATTTTGAATATTAACCCCTTTTCATATCATTTGCAAATGTTTTCTCTCATTCAGTAGGTTGTCTTTTCATTTTGTTGCTGGTTTTCTTTGCTCTGTGAAGGCTTTTAGTCTTTATTAGGTCCCATTTGTTTATTTTTGCTTTTATTTCCTTTGCTTTAAGAGCCAGATCCAAAATAATATTGCTGTGATTTATGCCAAAGAGTGTTCTGCCTATGTTTTCCTCTAGGAGTTTTATGGTTTCTGGTCTTGCATTTAGGTCTATAATCCATGTTTAGTTTATTTTTGTATATGGTGTTAGAGAATGTTCTAATTTTGCTCTTTTATGTGTTGTGTTCAGTTCAGTTCAGTCACTCAGTCGTGTCTGACTCTTTGTGACCCCATGAATCACAGCACGCCAGGCCTCCCTGCCCATCACCAACCCCTGGAGTTCACTCAAACTCATGTCCATCGATTCGGTGATGCCATCCAGCCATCTCATTCTCTGTTGTCCCCTTCTCCTCCCACCCCAATCCTTCCCAGCATCAGAGTCTTTTCCAGTGAGTCAACTCTTCGCATGAAGTGGCCAAAGTATTGGAGTTTCAGCTTTAGCATCAGTCCTTCCAATGAACACCCAGGATTGATCTCCTTTAGAATGGACTGGTTGGATCTCCTTGCAGTCCAAGGGACTCTCAAGAGTCTTCTCCAGCACCACAGTTCAAAAGCATCAATTCTTCGGTGCTCAGCTTTCTTCACAGTCCAACTCTCACATCCATACATGACCACTGGAAAAACCATAGCCTTGACTAGACGGACCTTTGTTGGCAAAGTAATGTCTCCGCTTTTTAATATACTGTCTAGGTTGGTCGTAACTTTCCTTCCAAGGAGTAAGCGTCTTTTAATTTCATGGCTGCAGTCAGCATCTGCAGTGATTTTGGAGCCCCCCAAAATAAAGTTTGACACTGTTTCCACTGTTTTTCCATCTATTTCCCATGAAGTGATGGGACCAGATGCCATGATCTTTGTTTTCTGAATGTTGAGCTTCAAGCCAACCTTTTCACTCTCCTCTTTCACCTTCATCAAGAGGCTTTTTAGTTTCTCTTCACTTTCTGCCATAAGGGTGGTGTCATCTGCATATCTGAGGTTATTGATATTTCTCCCGGCAATCTTGATTCCAGCTTGTGCTTCTTCCAGCCCAGCGTTCCTCATGATGTACTCTGCATATAAGTTAAATTAACAGGGTGACAATATACAACCTTGACGTACTCCTTTTCCTATTTGGAACCAGTCTCTTGTTCGATAAAGTAGAAATAGATGTTTTTCTGGAACTCTCTTGCTTTCTCCATGATCCAGTGGATGTTGGCAATTTGATCTCTGGTGCCTCTGCCTTTTCTAAAACCTGCTTGAACATCTTTTATGTGTAGCTGTCTAGTTTTCCCAGCACCACTTATTGAAGAGACTGTCCTTTCTCCACCATATATTCTTGCCTCCTTAATCACAGATTAATTGACCATAGTGCCTAGGTTTATTTCTGAACTTTCTATCTTGTTCCATTGATCAGTGTTTCTGTTTTTGTGCTGTTGCACATATTGTTTTGATTACTATAGTTCATGGTATAGTCTAAAGTCCGTGAGTGTGATTCCTCCAGCTCTGTTCTTTCTAAAGATTGTTTTGGCTATTCAGGATCTTTTTTTTCCACAAAAAAATTAATCTTATTTGTTCTAGTTCTGTGAAAAATGCCACTGGTATTTTTGATAGATATTGCATTCAATCTGTAGATTGTCTTGAGTAATATGGTCATTTAAATTGCTAATTTAATTTAATGTACTAATTAATTATACTTATATTAATTCTTCCAATCCAAGAACACCTTTCCATCTATTAGTGTTGTCAGTTTCTTTCATCAGTGTCTTACAGTTTTTTGAGTATTGGTCTTATACATCCTTAGGTAGATTTATTCATAGATATTTTATTCTTTTTGACTCAGTGGTAAATGAGATTGTTCCCTTAATTTTTCTCTTTTTATATTTCATTGTTTTGTGCATAAATGCAACAGATATCTGTATATTAATTTTGTATTCTGCAGCTTTACCAGATGAGCTCTAATAGTTTTCTGTTGGCATCTTCAGAATTTTCTGCGTGTAGTATCATGTCATATGAAAACAATGACAGTTTTCCTTCTTTGTTTCCAACTTGAATTCCTTTTATTTCTTGTCTGATTGCTGTGGCTAAGATTGCCAAAACTATGTTAAATAAAACTGGTGAGATTGGACAGTTTTATCTTATTCCTGATTTAGAGAAAAAACTTTCAG